>NW_027176364.1:27500-139107 GCF_023349555.1 Cebidichthys violaceus | reverse complement strand
ATTGTACGGTTACAAAAATAAATCGACATATAGAATAATTTATATATATTTTTTTAGGATTTAGATCAGTATTCTAAAGCAGGCTAAAAGTAACGAAGAGTTGGTTTCTTATGGTTGCGTAGCTAGTGGTTGAAACGTCCATCTCTGTCACTCCAAGTGGTAGCAGAACGAATGCAAACGTGACCAAACTGACCGAAACATTGACAGTTCATTTGTATCAAAACATCATAGCAATATCCACTTTTACATGATTATTAGTATTAAATAGCATCCAGTTTAAATTCAACTTGTGGAGTCAATGAAAGGGTACTTGAGGGGGGGGGGGGGGGGGGGTGGGGGGGGGGGGGGCCACTGTCTATCGGTCACATCTTAGCTTTAGCTTAGATATAAAGCATCATCCCATCCACACTCCACACATTGAGCAGAATCCACACTTCCACACTATAAAATATGACACCCAGCATGGGAAAAATAAGGGCCGACCGCTAATCCTTGAATGTTATTGCATCGAAGAGGAAAAAAGAAAGAAAGAACTTTACATTATGTGTAGAGAGGAAGAGGAGGAGAAGAAAAAGCAGCTGCTGCTGTTTCACATTAAAGTGCCTGGACACGGCTGAGGAGACTAACACTTTGGCCGAGGAGGAAATGTAGAGATCTGGCCAAAGCATTTGATGATGTGTGCCGCGACTGAGTTACTGACAGTGAGTTTCCCATGGAGGTCTAGACAAAGGGAACCTGACGACGAAGCAGAAAGGGGAGGAATTTGTTGCATTCCAAATGGACGTTTGTATTGTTTTGTACTATGAGATTCTGTTGTCAGCTTCATTCAGACCCAGTCTGAAACTCAATATACAAACAAATGCATGAGGAAAAAAAGAGATGAAAGTGTGTGCAGCTAGACCTGGCTGGGACGTAATGTGAAAGGCCATTCATGCCAATGTTATTGCAGTCTTATTTCCGCTCGGTCATTTAAGCTACTTTGGTGTGTCGGTTAGAAGGAAGGCCTCTAGGCAGCAGACGTAACTCCAATCCAGTGTTTATTTTTCACTCTAGACTCTCATCCGCAAGTTTCTCCTGACCAGGCGAAAGTAAGCAAAGAAACCTCCTGTCAGGGCCTGTGCAAGGCAGTGACATTTTGATAGGTTGAGCAGAAATTGAAGCAGAAATCTTGCCTTGTTACCCTGCGCACACACCGGGCTGCACCATCTGGATCACTCACTGAGGCGTATTACCATAACTAAATCCCTGTTGCTGTTCATCTTCGGAGAACAAAACACCTTCTACCTCACTGACAGCTCCCACGTTTTCTTCAGGATTATCCACGGTGCTCACATGCAAGGGACCGTTCACTGGAGTGACACCTAATGATAAAGTCATTAACGCGGGACAGTGGGGGAAAGAAGTTTGTCCAGTTGTGAGATGTCTAATTTATATAATTTTATATAAAAAGAATTAGTTGCAGCCTAAAATCGTATTTATATTTATACAGCCTGGGTTTTGACCATCTATGGCAGCATGTTTTACACTTTTGTCCCTCTGTTTCTGCAGGACGATGCAGGATATGGAGAACCCCCAGGTCACTTCATGTAACAAGGGGGACCAGCACTACCGCAGCTCCCCCAGTAACCAGTCCTCCTCCAGTGATCCAGGACCCTGCGCCAGCAGCACCTGGTCCCAGCAGCCTGGATACGATGGGTACGGGACCAGAGCAGTGTTCCTTCTTTTCAGATGGCCTCAAAGTCCCTCCAGGAATATTCACTTTTGCAGTGATGAATGCAGCCGCAATCAGTCACAGGCAGCACTATTTCTGAGAACTTGCAATTTTGCAAAATGGGAGCAATTTTTCCACACGAAATGACCGAATCATCAGCCCACTTCTGGCCAGTCGTCACTCTTTTATATTTATATATATATATATATATATATATATATATATATATATATATATATATATATATATATATATATATATATATATATATATATTTTTTTTTAAGCAGAAAGTAAAGTAAAAGTTCCACGTCCAGAACCTTAAATAAGGGAAGATGATTGAGGATGATGAGTTTCATGTATGAGATTACTTTTCATTTAACATGTATTATTATAGCTTCCATTCAATCAACCCAAAGCCTTACTTTCATGATCACAACCAGAAGAATATAAATGATGCCTCAGACATAAATGGCCACTTTTAGATTAAGCCATTCCATTTTGTAGCCATTAAAAAGCCAAACCAAGTTTTCAGCACATGGTCCTTCTGTTCAGAAAGATGATCACTTAACTGTGATAGGAAGTGATTATAAAGAAATCTTTCTCGTCTTCAGTATAACCTACTGCAACTGAAGTGCCACTTTCAGAAACGACACTGTAATTTTGAAGAAAGCCATTGAAAAGAAATCTTTTGGTGAAAAAAATAAATCCTAAAAAAGGGAGCAGGAGGAAGAGGCTTTAGCTAAAAGAGACCTTTTAGCTTCTGTCAACATGAAAACATGAACAAAAGCCACCACAATTACCAGTCCATGTGTTTAAACTGTAGATCTCTTTTTCAATATTAAGTTCTTTTTTCCCCCCTGCTTTCGATCATATAATCGTATGCGGGGCTTCAGACTGCAGAGGCGTAACATCTGTCAGGCTGAGCAGAATCCATCAGAGACCGATGTCTGTCTGTAAGTGGTTACAGACCATGACAAGAGGCTTAGCTGCACACTGCTGCCTTGCTGTCAGAGGCCTCAAAAGTGCACTGAACTCTCAGGGACCACTGTGGCCTGTCAGAGCTGCCACGGCACAGAGAAGCGGACGTGTTGACGAGCCGATTGATCTCCGGTTAGAGCCTCGGCTAAAGATCACGAGGCGCCATGGCCTCTGTTCATCTGTTGTAACCGTTAGTAGCTCTTTTAAGGTTTAATTAAGACCCGCGTTGAAACATGTGCTGCTCTCTCCCTTTTGTCGAGAACAAGAGAGTGCCCGGCATGCCAAGTCGAATGAAAGGAGGTCTCTCGTCGGCATTGTCTGGCAGCGTCTTTATACTATTACAAGCTCAAGTGAATCGACCTTAAATGATCTTGAGCTAATTGCTGTAAATCTATTGAAGCCTCTCTCTGACTAGAATACAGAGTTCACTCTATAGACGGAGGAGGACTCACAGCCCTTTTCCCTCCTCCGTCTTTCTCCAGGTGTCCCTCCCCTATCCTCCACGAGCGGGCAGGTGACATCCAGGGGGGTGACGGAGAGATCCACAGGGAGCGGGAGCCCACCCTGGAGAGGACCAGGTCTGCAGGTGAGTCTGATGGGTGATTTACGCCGTCTGTTCACGTCTGGTGCTTGTCCACACTCAGCTTGTTCTTCTCTGTCGACAGAGGCCAAATGGCACATCCCCTCCACCAAGATCCTGAACCCTCTGAAGCAAAGAGAAGGAGGGAAAGACTCCCCCAACAAGCTGTCCAGGGTAAATGTCTGACCTGCTTTGACAGAAGCTGCCCACCTGATATCTAATGGAAGTGTTTAGAAATGCACTGTGTAAAAGCAGTACAGTACGTCGGACCTGCTTCACCCCACATCAGTGTTTGAATCGGGGTGAGGTCAGGTTGCCCTTGTTTATGCGCTTTGCAGCGAATCCTCGATCGGGGTATTCAACCCCGTCGTCCCCCTCTAGCCGCTCTTTGCACTCATCACTTCCCCTTCATCAGCATGCTAACGGGCCTCTCGTCTCATCACGGTTTCTGGTTGTCTCACACTTCTAGGACACATTTTCCTAGAAGGTTGAATATATTAAGTGCTCGAGCCTCTCATTTTCTCCTTTCTCTACATTCTCCTCTCGTTCATCGTCCGTCCCTTTCCGTCTTTTCTTTCTGCTTTGTTGCTGGAGGCTGCAGCATACAGCTAACCACATCTTTCAGTGCTTTCAGCCAGCGTTGCATTAACCCAGGCCAGTGGATGAAGATTTAAACCATTCCCATGGCATTCTCTTTTCTTAAAGCACAAAGCCTGTTTGTTTGTTTTTTTTCAAATCGGAGTAGCTGTTTCTGATGCGATGGGATTTAGGTTGCTTTCATGATTTTAGCAGTGTTTAGCATAGAAAATTAAGAAAACATTACAGATCTATATTAATCTTATTTCTTATTTCAACATGGCTTTCTAATCAGAACTGGGTAAAACTAGTTGATGTTTCCAACAGATTTAGGGGCCAGTTCTTGTTGATCTCTCGCAGAAGTACCAGAATCTAAGAGGTCACAAACATAGGATGTGACATTCAGCATATTCTGTTTGTATTCCTCTCCTTTAACTGTCAACGAGCCCGACAGTATCATGGGCCTCAAGAAAACTCAGTCAGGGACACATGAACATGTGATGTACCGCCCTCAGGTTCTCTGAGCATGTTAGAGCAACTGTAAGAATTATCTGCAGCTGCTGTTTGACCGTGTCTGATTTACTCTAGCTCTATCTCCTTTAACCCTCTTGCTCTCTCTTGCTCCACCAGACGGGCGATAAAAACTCTAGCCACTCAAGTAGCAACACCCTCTCAAGCAACGCCTCCAGCAACAGCGACGATAAGCACTTTGGCTCCGGAGACTTGATGGACCCGGAGATGCTGGGCCTCACATACATCAAAGGGGCGTCAACCGACAGCGGCATCGACACTAATCCCTGCGTGGCCCCTGGGGCCCGGGTGCTGCTGCAGGGCAGGGTGGGGGAGCAGGGACACCCCTGGGTGTCGGAGCTCCACGAAGACGGGACGTCAGAGGAGGATCATGGGAAACTGTACCTGCCACAGGGCTACGCCTCCGCCGTTATGTCGAGTCATGTGACGGAAGGGAGCATCGGGGACCTGAGCGAGATCTCGTCCCACTCAAGGTACAGTGCAGAGTCAGGATGTGTGTTTTATTTCACCATTTGCCCCTAAAAGGCAGTTATGTTTCCAATTGTTTTAGCTGCCTGGATCTGCTGTTTTGGGGTCAGTCAAGACAGAGATGTGTGACTTGTTGAATCTAACCCACTGAGCATTGAAGCTGATCTGAAGGCTCAGCACTTTACTGGGACACTTTACGTATTTTTTTTTTTCTTTTTTTATGTCCCCACACTGTATACTCCAGCTGATGTCATAGATGACTGTGATGTTCCTTCTTCTCTATGGGCTTTATTTCATTCTGTTGTGACTTAACTCAAGCGTACTGTTGGGTCATTGATTTGCCCGCTGAGAAAAACCACGCCCATTTTTTCATGGTTTATGTCTCGGGGCACGATGCACTGTGTTCGAACATGTGGCTGTACATTCACACACAAACATCCAATTATCTGTTCTATTAAGCACACACGGATACAAACACATGCACAAAAAGCATGGTTGCTGGCTGTTAGCTGACCTTTTCACCCAACCGTGCGCCCTCACGCCTGACCCCGCTGCCTGACTCATCCAGCTGTGCTGAAGCCGGCAGGTGGGGGCTGCTGTCAGGCCAGAGCGACATTGGGGGGGGGGCTTCGTCACACCGTCGTCCAAGTCGCCCTCGCCAGACTGGGGCCCATCTGGGAAAGAGGAAGGGGGGTGTCAGAGAGGGTTGGCCCTGCAGCCACTCACAGTCTGCCTCCATGAAATAGAATGGGTATCTATTTGTTTGTGTCTTTCTGGATTATGTTAGCGCAATCTGTTGAGATCATTGACCTGTTTGGGAGGCGTCAGAGCTGTCCGCTCCAGGACATCAGTCAGAGATGAGTAAAGAGCCCATGCCATCACCTTGACTACTCCGAAGCTTCCCACCTTTGATGGAATGGTCTTTGACACCCGCGTGTCATCTGAGCAAACAGTGAAGCAGCAGGAGCACAGTTTGCAGGGCGGGGCCCAGATGGTCATGAATATGGAAACAAGACTGTGTAGTGCCTCCAGTTTAAGCCGACTCTGATGTCTCAGGGTGTTTTAGAGGAATGTTATGTGTTCACTCAAACACAGACGTTGAACCAAAACCTGACTGGGTCCAGTTGAGCAGCTAACGGTTTCATTCTAATTAGGCAGTTGACATAAAACACAAAGTGTTTAGGAAACCACAGAAGATGTGCTGTTCTGGGGGACGTCTTAACGTTGCAAAGGATGCAGTGTGAGCAATGCGATTTTAAAAGGAGCGAAGACAGGCAGAGCGCTCTATTGTCTGATGCATGGCTCGTTTTCTCATCACTGTCAAATATGATTCATTCATCCTGCATAAATCTACCGTTACATGAAGGAGAACGTAGTATATGGATTTATTTTCACAAAGCTCAAACAATAATCGTAAACAAAGACATGGTAGTCATCGTAGCCTTGTTCAAATCAAATGGAAACTGTAGCTTTAATATCACTTCAAATATTAAGAATATTAGAAATACATGCCCTTCATTCTCTATAAATAATGCATTCATTTGATCATAGATTTAAAGAGTCAGTTCACCCAGTTCACAAAATAAGTAACATTTTCCACTAACCTAGTGATCTCTAGCCATGCAGTTACTTTGCAGTCATTTTTATCACACTTTGAGAATCATAAATCAGCACAAGTCATAGTGAGGAATATCTCAAATCCTCTACACTTAAAACTGGCTCGAAACCACCGGGAGTTTGAGGGAAAATACTCTTCTTTCTGACTCGAACGCAGTGACCTCTTAATCCGGTTTGTCAGTTGATATTTGACTAAACATTTAAAGGACAAAGTTCAGCAGGAATATGCACATGATAGACTGGATGTGAGTCATTTTCCAATGTAGGTCAGAGGTGAACCAGCTTGACTCCGCTCTATGCGGAGGAGATGACGTCAGCCGACAGCAGAGCATTCGATTATCATCTTCATTTGAAAATCTTTCTGTTATTTCTCAACATCAGTGCTGGGTTCTCATTATTTCATTGTTTCAATGTTTGTTTATGCTTTCATGTTTTCATTTTGATCACTTTTGAGTTTCATTATGCTTTATTTTTTTTGTTGCTGTTTGGTCAGTGGCTCACACCACTCTGGCAGTCCCCTGGCCCGCGGTGCCAGATACTGTATGTCCGCTGACTCCTCCAAGGTGTACACCATCCCCCAGACCAGCAGCTCAGGGCCGGAGCCCAGCTCAGAGGCCTGTGGACAGGCACGCCCACAGTCCGGTTGCAAACTCCCAGGGGGAATGAAGACAACTGATGATGAGGAGGATGATGCCCACAGCACTGAGGGACCTCCCAACATTTCAGAGTGTGGGTGAGTGTGCGTGAGAGAGCGAGCGAAAGCAAGAGAGAGCGCATGCAGGAGATCGTGAACACACCAAATATGCTTCTTTACCACAGAAACAAAACAAAAGTTCGTAGTTCGGTGCCGCTTCACATAAAGCGCGACGGCATCTCTCATGCCGAGCCAGACAACAACACATTTTAATCACGCTAACTGGCCTCGTCAGCACTGTTTCTCTCTCTGCGGAGCTGTTTACTCCCAGACTTGCTGTTGCACAAGAGCCAGACCCACTCCAACACAAGTGCCCCTCCCAGTCGGGCCCACCCAGTGTGCACAAACTGGCCTTGATTGAAGCCGACAGCCACAAAATAAATAAGCTCAATGAAGCCGCAGACATAATACACTTGGCACATGTCACTTGCAGTTATTGATTGCTCCCGTGAAGCCGCGTCCCCGTGGACTGCCGGGCTGAGCCTCCACCAGATCAGCATCTCTGCTGGGAGCCGAGCAACGATCCACACCACACAGCAGCGCGCTGCTGTCGCACATGCAGCCCCAAGGACACCCCGCCACACTGTAGCCTCAGAAATAGCAGAAAGGAGAGAGGAATCTAAGCAGCCACTCCGCCAGGTTGAGAACACACACTCCCCTCAGACTTTATATGAGCAGTGACGACTGACTGTATCTGTCTGGCGATTAAATGGTTTCCAGTAGAGAACAGAGAACCATTGATGGTGAAATTGAAACACAGCTGTGATGGCGTGTGTGTGTGTGTGTGTGTGTGTGTGTGTGTGTGTGTGTGTGTGTGTGTGTGTGTGTGTGTGTGTGTGTGTGTGTGTGTGTGTGTGTGTGTGTGTGTGTGTGTGTGTGTGTGTGTGTGTGTGTTTGTGTGTGCTTGTTTGAAGGTGTTTGCGTGCGGGCTGTGGGCATTTTTTAGAGGAGAGAATGTGAGATTTGCCCTGGAAGAAGCCCCCTGCTCTAGCTCCCAAGTAATTTAATTTAGACTGTGAAATTTGCCACTTAAGGACTACGTGATTGATCGCATGCAGCGAAGTCATCTCCTGCCGACTTATGAAAAAGCTCCTTAATTCAGTTACCTTCCCCATTGTTTGTTTATATATTCCTACAGTTTTATTTCCTCTTACATAACGGCGCCTCGTGATAAATGGCCTAATATTACTCACAGATATTGTTCTAACATAATGAAGTTTCTCTTCCTCCTCCCGAAAAAAAGTTTTCTCATTTGCTCTAACACTGTATGTAATGCAGGATGCTGCTAACCCTGGGCTGTTTCTCTCTCTCTCTGTCTCTCCCTCTCTCTCTCTCTCTTGCTTCTGCTTCTTGTTCCAGAGGAGCGGAGAGCTTGTTAGCCTTCCTTCTCAAAATGCTGTCTGAGCGTTCAAGGTACACAGTTAGTCAAAGTCCACCCCCCCAGTGGCTCAGCCTGCTCCCCCCCCCCCCTCCCCCCCAGACACACACTCACCTCCCCAGCCCCCACCCTTTGTCCCAGACCACCGCCCCACCCCAGTACTAGTCCAGCCATGTGGCACAAGTGGAGAACAACCAACAGTGCATCAGTGGCTGTGACATTTCTGCTGTGTCTCCACAGAATCCTACTGCTGTGTAACAGCCCACAATACTTCAGCCGCTATAGTGATAGAGAGAGGGGGGGTGACATGCAGAAGCAACCCTCAGCATGGCATGAATGCTTTGTCTACAGTAGAGGAAGGTACCGCAACATCAAGTTGCATTCGTAAAAAATCAGTTTCCATCAGCCTTCATTGCGTTTTTCTCTTTTCGAAATGCCAGCTTTATCACCTCAGCCAAGCCCCAAAATTTCAGGTGGATGAAAACGTACCTTCTTTCTTTTACACCCATACTCCGATACACTCATACAATAAGAAGAAAACATTGTATTACACATTGTAGGCATTACGCAATTGCTGAGGCACAGTAGAATAACCTGTAATTACAAAGGTCAGGGCTTGAGCGTTGTCCAATTTGTTCTTACGTGATCGATCCATGATTACGGGATGATTGGAACAAGGTCAAGATACAGAGGGAAAAGGAGGGGGTTGCTTCCTACAGATTTAGCAGCAAACCACTAGCATGCAGAGCTCAATTAGTTGCTCTTCTTTTTCCTGAATGCAGCCTTCAGAACGGAGCGTTTTGTTTTTGAACCAGAGCTCTCATGGTCTGAATGCGTCTGGCAATCACACATAGACATTTGCAATGCCCGTCTATGTATTTAGAGCTTGGTTGCCATGGTGCCAAAAGCTTAAAAACAGGGCCACGCTCAGCAATAGTGTCTCTAGGTAACCGTCGCAGCCAGGCTGCCCATCGTGTTGCCGTGCGGCGTGTCCCCCCGCGGCCTTCTAGCGCCCTGCCAACAGCACTGTGTGCTGCTCACAGGCTGCTCACTTAAAGCAGAGGTCTCACAGCCAAACAACTTCTCCAGCCAGGTCTCTCACATCCTCCCCTCCAAACACTCAACACCCCCCAAAAATCATGCAAATGACAACCACCCCACTGACAAACACCGCCCACCAAAACAAAACATGTCACCTCTTGTGGGTCCTTGTCCAATCCTGTCGAACAGCTCTCGTGTCCTCTGTTGTTGTCTGAACGCTCCTCTAGAGTCTGTGGTTTGCACTCGTCTCTGGATGTACTTTCTGTCCAAAACCCTCTTTTTTTCTCCCCCTTCCTTTCTACTTGTCACAGTGCTTGGCTGAGTTCTTCACAATGTCTTTAATCATTGCTTTGGCAGAGTGAGATGGTAGCGGGTGGGATTTGGTAATAAACTCCTCTCTGGCTACCCTCTCCAACCTTCCGTTCCCCCACGTTCACCTGGCCAGCATGGAAGCACCTGTTGTTGGCATGCTAAGGCAGTCCCACCTAAACCCCTTTGTGTGATACTGACATTACTTTCTAAATAGCTGGACCCGAGCTGCGATGGCCCAAGGCCTCCCTTTGCAGGATGTGGCTGTCCTGACCCTTCTGATTAGCTCTGCTCCTCTGTGCCCTGTGTTTGGGTCTACAGGCAGCTGTATGCACAGGAGGCCGCCTGCCAGGCCGCTGAGCGGGATGGGAAATCGCTGCAGAGACTTTCGAAAGAAGAATACCTTAAAATGATGCACAACAGCCCCCCAGGAGAAGACGGGAGTCGGAAGGTGAGGTCACTGCGGCTGATTGACTAATTAACCTCTAAATGACACGATAATTGTGATGTTGACAACTAAAACCTGTGGAAACTGTGATGCGGTGATTGATGAGCGTGATGACATGACGTGGTTAGGATCGACTGCAAACCCGAAAGCTATTTCATCATGCTGACTAACAGGCCTACAACAACCAGAACCAGAGCAGATAACCTTTTGCTGGGAACCGCGTAAAAGCAGGACAAACATCTACTGCCTATCAGCCGGTCCTGATACCACAGCTGACGGGGAAATTACATTTATAACGGGTTCTGGGTTTTTTCAGTCTGGCTGTCATGGATTAAAGGCAGGGAGTTGCAGAGAGTGCATCGATGTTTGATGTTCCCGGGTCCTGTAGACTCTATTAATTGCATCTTCAGTTCCCCATCCCCCATCCATTATCTACCAGGAAGGGACCCTGGAGACATACAAATGAGTTATTTTTGGATGGTGCTCAATTGTATTATAAATGCACGTCATCCCTACAGAAGGCAAGCATGTCCTCTGGCACAGGCCGGCCTTGTGCCTCACACGAAGCAGCTCGGTTCGACAGGGTTGCTTGGCCCGTTTTTAACTTGTATCAAAAATAGTGACATCAAAGCAAAATCAATACATTTTTGACATTTGTGGCATTAGTGATATTTAAATATTGCTGCTACAGTCAGAACCACAACCACACAGCGTTGCTCATGCGTCTGAACGATAACAGATCATTTGTGAGACCTTTTGAGCTGGATGGAAAATGTGCATGTGCACTGGGCTTACAGACAGTATATAAAGAGAAGCAGGCAGCATAGTGCCAAAGATGAAAGCTGGTGTTTCAGGCCTGCCCTGCGATTTTCACTTCATTTGATTCTATGTTCTCCATAGAGAGGGAAGCCACAGCGACCAGAACACAGGTACACGGTGCTGTTTGGTGGATTCAAAGAGCAGTGTAGTCTTTGTTGTAATCTCACTGTCCGATCTGTTTCATAGTGATAATACAATGTCTGCAATAGCAGTCTGGGAGAGAGATGCATGAAGGAGGGCTCAGAGGCAGACATTCCAACCACACACACATCTGATCCCAATGAACACATACTTTTATTCTCCAGGGACGGCATGTTTCCAATCACCAGCTGGAACGTCGAAGAATCAGAATACAGTAATGTCGATGTTGGCTTCATTGTTGACTTATTTCAAATTACGGTCTGACTTGTTCAATCACATAAAGGTTAATTTGTGTGTCACTTCCGGTAGTCGGTCTTTGTGTTGGCGAGCAGGTGCAGGGAGATTTTCCTTGCAGTCCGCTGAGACAGACGGGCCCACTATTGTGTGGCTGACGTAAAGGAAAGGCCGCTCACAGCTTATTCTCCCACAGCGTTCCTCTTTTAAACCTCCTGTGGGAAAGCAGAAAGCATCTGAAATAGGTGGTTGTCCCAACACATCCTCCCAAGTGGCCCGTCGGAGGGTTTCAATGCCGGTTGTTGTCTTTGTTCGGTGCGAATGACGAGGAGGAAAGTCGGGGTAATCAGGAAAAATCTCAGTGGATGTGTCACCGCTGCCTCGACTGATAAGAGCGTTGCTGTTGTGCAAAAGAATTCAAACACTTCACAGCTCAGATCAGGGAGTGGACTGTTGCCAGCGGAGGTGGATTTAGACACGCCGAAATAGTCAATAGTCTTGTAGGTTTGATTAATACAATATTTTCTGTGTAATGTGCACAGCGGGTTCCGTTAACCAGTGCCAAGATGTGTTCAGAGAGCCTAGGTTTGATGCTGTGGTTGTAATAAATAGATGGCTTCTGAAAAAAAAACATTAAGCCCTATTGCGAATGGTTTCATTTGCCGTGACTCCATTTATGGGAGCTCTAAATCGGTGCTATTTTTGCTTTATGTGAGAGAGCAGCAAATCCTGTTTAAAGTTGTTTTGATTAGGAACAAACCTTATGGGGTCTAATCTTGTAAAGTTGGGCGGGAAAACTTGGAGCAAGAGACAACCTTGTTAAGTTAAAGCCTGCGAGATGTTCAGTGGAGGCAGTGTGTGCATGTATGCTGCTTTGAATTCCAGTGCATATCTCCGCTTAAAAGACGCACTTGATGTTTGTTAAATTGTCACGGTGGGATTTGTGGGGGATCCGTCTTTGAAATGGAGATGGCTGGGTGTTGGCTTGCGGGTATACTAGTGTAGCGTTGGTTACAGCTGCAGCCGAAGGCAGACATTTACCCATCTGGCCGACTGCCTCACATATCATTTGTGGCTACTTTTGATGTCACTCCTGCAATATTTATGTAGGCTGAAAGGGACAATGATGGATTGGATCGGCCATTGTGGTTTTGTGTGTTTATACAGGAGGATCCTCTGTCAAAATTCTGGCCGCGGTCTAGAAAAACCCGCTTTATTCCTGCAGTGGTATTCCTGTCTGTGTTCAGATGACGTGCCCTCAGCACGATGCAGCGTTTGTGATTGTTCACCATCGCCCTGTGTTGCCTTTCGACCTCTGCGTTGGCCTTTTATATACGCCTTTGCGATAGGAGTCCTGTTCTAAAGAGTGCACACAAAGCAGCAAACACACTTAATAGAAGTTCAGTATTGCCACTGCTTCACTGAACATTGGGTTTGTATTGTACACAAGCAAACAAAAGAAAATGTGTGGTGAGTTTATTCAGAAATATGAGGAGCTGTTAATACAGCCCTGCGTTAAACTGACTTATACAGGAGTTCCACTGTGCTTTATATATCTGTGTCGACAATCCCTGGATAATAGATCATGTTAGTTTTGTTTCAGGAATATTGCGGTATTTTAGCTGCCATATGCACTCACCACCCCATAGGACTCAAAACTATGTATATCGGGGAAAGTATCAAGTACTGACTCTGGTACCGTTTGTGTTTTCTCTATCAAATACAAATGCATCTCTGGCTGGCCTATCGGCTTCTATTTTTCTTTTCCCTCTCATAGTGTGGCACTTCGTCTCGTCTGCCTTCTGTAGTTTCTCACATTAAGCTCGGTGACTATTGGCTGCCTGAGCGCTGTGACCTCTGTCTCCACCTCCACGAGTCCTGTCCCCCCACTCTGCCAGACACTCTCCAGCTGTGCTCAATCCATCTGCATTTTCCTGAGAGCAAAGACTGTAATTGATTCCCGACACTGCTCCCCGATGCTCCGTCCTTTACCCACCCAGCTGCCCGCTCATGTAAACCCGCTGTGCCGAGGAAAGGCAAAGCACAGGAGGGGATGGGTAGTTGTGGCTCTCTCTTGACAAATTGTTCTCCTTCCCTCAGGTGTCAGCGGTGGGCAGCTTGTCACCGAGGCGTTCCCTGTACCGGACGCTGTCGGACGAGAGTGTGTGCAGCAACCGCAAGGGTTCGTCCTACGCCAGCTCGCACAGCTCCATGCTGGACCAAGCCATGCCCAACGACATCCTTTTCAGCACCACCCCACCTTACCACAGCACGCTGCCTCCTCGCATCGTCCACAACCAGGGAGCGTCCAACCTAAGGAGTGAGTACAGGAATGTGTGCAGTAGGGATTCACCAAGGACACTGCGGAGGTGCTGCTTTAAAGAAAACAAGCGGCTCTAAACTACCTCTTAGAGACAGCGAGGCTGAAGTAGACTTTCTCTGAATGTTGCTATAGGATTATCATTCCTCCTCGCTGGCACCAGATAAAAGCCAGGATATAGATACTTGTTTGAAGAGCCACTTGTGTCCTACCAATATCATTAGCGCAACCAGCAGCACTCCTCGATATAGCCACTAATTGGAACTGGGCGAGGCGGCGTGCAACTTGCATTGGGGCCCCGCCGCTCCGTCTGCATTAAGCAGACACCTGTCACTGCCTCTCCCATTCCTCCCAGCACCCACTGACTGTGTTTCGGTGATGAGAGGTGTGATGTGTCCTCTGCCTGCGCCGCTGCAGGTCTTGGAAGATCTGTGATGTGAACGTGCCTATTTTTCCATCAGGAATGTCACGATGTCTGTCATACGTTATGTTTCATTCACTCACGAGTCCCCGTCTGCCCCCCCCCTCTCTCCGTCCCTCCTGTCTCATTTCCATACCGCTCCTCACCCGTCTCCGGCTGCCATCGTCGGATAGAAAATGGCTTTTTGGAAAGACGTTTCTCTCTTTGGCCTCTTCTGGCTGTCAACCTGATGGATTCCTGATTGTTTTGAAGGGTAGTTGAGAACACAGGCTCTGTCGTTCCCTCACTGAAACAGGCCAATTTGGTAAACAGTGAATCACTCAAGCTCCAAGACGCTGTGTAAATTGAAAGGATTTTTCTCTCTCTCTTTCTCTCTCTCTCTCTCTCTCTCTCTCTCTCTTTTTCTCTCTCTCTCTTTCTTTTTCTCTCTCTTTTTCTTTCTCTCTCTCTCTCTTTTTCTCTCTCTTTCTTTTTTTCTCTCTCTCTCTCTCTCTCTCTTTTTCTTTCTCTTTCTCTCTTTTTCTTTCTCTCACTCTTTTTTTTTCTTTCTCTCTCTCTCTCTCTCTCTCTCTCTCTTCTCTCTCTCTCTTCTCTCTCTCTCGTCTCCTCTCAGCTTCTCCACTCATGCTTTTCTAAATGCCTCTCTGCAGAATGGGAGCTTGTTTATTGCATTCCCCGTCTTTCAGGGTTGACAGAGAGAGAGAGAGAGAGAGAGAGAGAGAGAGAGACAGACAGAGGGGAGGCACAGGACATATTGATTGAAACATGAAGACATTCACTTAGACAAGTCATTTATCGCCCCTCAGACAGCGCCTTGCAAGTGCTATGCAGAGAAGGTGGTTTATTGTGAGCTGTCAGAAATGCTAAACTTTTCCTTCCAGAGCTAAATTGTTTGCAACGTTTGGGAGGATTTGTTATTTACTAGATTAGAGTTGGACTCAACACGGTGTTGTGATAAGCAGGGCTGGATAAATATCATTCCCTCTGAGCGAGCGACGACCCATTTGAATAAACCACCTACCTCCCCCCCCCCCCCCTCTGCGCCCCTCTTATTCCTCTCCCAACCCCTCTTGTCTGCTCTGATGCAAACTGATGAGCGACTTAGAGATTAGCCCTGAACTCAGGCCAGGCCTAGACACTGATCGGCGTGCCTGCCTGTCTCTGCAGATGAGTTTTGGTTCTCTGACGGCTCCTTGGCGGACAGGTCCAAGTTCAGCGACCCGGGCCTCATGCCCCTCCCAGACGCTGCCTCGGGCCTGGACTGGTCTCACCTGGTTGACGCAGCACGAGCCTTTGAAGGTAACCAGCGTGGCTGAAGCTGCTGGCACCTTGTGTAACCCCCCCCCTCCTCCTCCTGGCTGCTTAGCGTGTGTGTGTGTGTGTGAGTGTGTGTGTGTGTGTGTGTGTGTGTGTGTGTGAGTGCTAGATCGCTTGCATGTGCAGGTTTGTGTGCGCGCTTTGCTTGTGTTTCTTCTAGCGTCTCTTAAGGTGCTGTGGGAGGTGACTTGTGGGGATCCTTTTTTGCTTTTTGCACCTCAGCCCTGAGCCCCATTGTGATTCCCAGTGAGCGCTGTAGTCTGAAAGAAATGAGCCATCATTTGTCAGCGCAGACATGGAGCCAATTTTCACACCATAAAGCCAGCAAGTGGCCACTCAGGGAGAGTTCTCACAGCGACGCCTCCTTCTACTGTTGATAGTTTGGGGTAAATTCAGCTCCTCTCATGGCCTTTTGTCCATTAAATCTGAATATGCTCCGTAAGATGTTGGATTTTTTTTCTTCTACGATACGATGACAGACATCTCGTCTGGCCCAAAGCGGCCGATTCTCTCCTTATAGAAATGTTCATTTTGAAGGTGCTCTCTGAATGAGGCTGCTTTAGAGGATTTGTGGCTTTTGTGGGCTCTGGAACAAGTGATTTAGGAATCGAGAGCTCAGATAGGTTTATTCGGGCTTACAGTATGTTGTCTTTCTAGACACCATGAGCGATATGTTCCTGTCAAAACTGTCTCTTCACACTATTTTCAGCTAATTGGCGTTGGCACATCTCAGCCACCTCATGATCATCACTTCTGTTCATTTTTTCTTCCTGCTTTTAAGTACTTTTGCGACCACTCTCATGCCCGTGTGTTTCCCATCTCTCACAGAAACGCTTACACGCCATGAATATGTTTATTCCACTTGAACTCCGCCCGACCCTGAGACCAGCGAGCGGCCAACGTAGCATGTGACCATTCATTTGTCGTAATTAATGAACGCTTCGTGGAGTTTCTTCTTTGATACACTGCCTGCTGCATCGCCTGCGGCACACCATTTAACAAGAGTGGAATCAGTGGAGATGATGCAGAGTCTGACTGGCAGCTTGAAGGCAGTTGTCACGGCAGCCTGGCTGGCCCAGAAAAGCGCCGTGTAAACCGGAGCCTTGTTGCCGAGCAGAAAGTGACTCCGGGCTGCCGTTGTGCCATGTATGTTTACCCGGCTCTGTTTAGAGCCAGGGCAGAGAGAGGCTGCCCGCTATGTATAGCATTTATGGCACTCGGAACCGCGGTCATGTGGATGCTGAGAGACTGCTCACATTCAGTGTGCATTAGCTCGCAGCGTCTGCAAAAAAAAATCGCTGTGCTCGCTTGACTTTTGAAAGCAGAAGCAGATGGATTTTTTTTTAAAAATGGGCTGAATTTCAAACAACAAAAGGCTTTTGGTGTAATCACTGAAAGCTCTCTTTGTCAACTAGTGGATATGGTTTTAATATTCCCTCAAAAAAGAAGTACAGCACAGTGCGCTCGCTCACATAGATCGTCTTGTTTTCTCGTCAGCGTAATCTGTTTTTGTTTGATTTGCAGCCGTTTGTCCGGTAAATCTGGACACCGGGTCACGCCGAAATGACAAGCTGCTTTGCCGCGTCCGTCGCTGCTGTACGAGAAGTCTTTAATCTTTCTAATGCAGCCACCGCGTATGAGGAAAATGTTCATTCATATGTAAATGAACGCTTGGTCTCCCTTTCCTACCTCGTCTGAACAACCAACTCCAGGCTCGATCAGCTTTTGTCTTGGAGTGGATTAGCTTTCATTTGGGGGGCTAAATTAATAGAACGGTATCCTTAATCTTTTCTATGAATATGCTGATCCTCCTATCTTTAGTCTCAGACCAAGGGCTTGAGAGAGCGAGAGAGTGGTTTCTAAAGAAAAGAGCATTACGCCTCAAGACTGAGCAGTCCCTAAGCAGAACATGCCAAGTTTGGGTTTTCCATGGGGCTTTGAGCGAGCTTAAGGGCCTGATATGGTAAAACAGCATGACTGGTGCCTCACAGCTCTCTGGGATCCAGCCCGTTATGAGCCAAACAGCTGTCAGAGGAAGCTCAGAGGGGCGAGGGCACCGGAGCAACACCCAAGGGACTTGCTTTGACTGAGACAGTCTAGAAATGCTCCGTTTCCCACCTTGTTCCTTATTGCCGGCATACAGATCTCTCCGTATGGGAGGACTGCCTTCGGCGGCTTCGCGTAAACCAGAAGTGCTCATTCATACTAAAGAGTGAATGAACTGCCCCATCCTGTCAATGTGTGCATGCGAGTGTGTTTTGCTCTGCTCTGTTTTAGTTGCATGTTGACGCCATGAAACGCGTTGCCGAACACATTTCCTGTTTTTGATGCGGAGGACAGATTATGACCCCGTTACGTCATCTGTTCTGTCTCCAGACCAGCGCGTGGCGTCTTTCTGCACCATGACGGACATGCAGCGGGCGGAGGCTCTGCAGATCTCAAGGGAGCTGACCAGACGGGTGGTGGAGGCGGAAGGAGCGGCACTGGAAGCAGAGTAGGCTTTACAGACAAACACAAACACACAAGCATTAACGCTCCCACAGCGAGCTAACCCCCCCCAACAGCGATTGTCCAATCATAGCAACCATAGCTAGGCACGGCAGGGCTGTCAAGGTTCTCCGCATGATGAAGTGGTGTACATGTATCTCTAATAAGAGCAATACTCAGTATCTCAAGAAGTTGGAGGGTTGTGTCTTTTAATTCTAATGTTTCAAGAAATAAAAACTCAAGAGCGAAAATCAAAAGGAGTGGAACAAACACTGTGCTAGCATGCTTATCTACAAAGGCACAGGGCATGTCGTTAGCTAACTTCTGGTTACAGGTAATGTTCACCTAAATCTGCTTAAGATAGTATTACAAACATCCTTTGTGAAAATACATTAAAGCATAAGTCTAACAACTGTGCTGCTTGTCCAAATGAGAATCTGAACCACTCAATGATTATATTAGAACAAAGTACCGTTTTGATTACATTTTATGCATTTAATCATTCTGAGGCTACATTGCAGTACACAAACACTGCTGCTCTTGTACTTCCATGTCCACTTAGACTTTAGCCTCAGTCTGTTGTTATAATATCAAGTATGTTGCCATCATGTGCATATTTAAGACTTATTTAAGTTTTACAGGCTTATCATTTAAAGACAAATCAACAAACATAACGTCTGCTGGCTGCAGAGTTTTTGATGGACTCTGTGTTTTGGCGTTAGCTTCAGCTTACACTAGCTAGCTAAAGCTGCTAACGTCAGCTAGCGACAGTCAGCGGATAAAAGGCTGAAAGCTTGACAGGCTTAGCAACGATAACTAAGCTAGCTGTCCATTATCAGCTTCTGTGTTGATTCCTAACAGCGTCTTTTCTTGTGCCCCACCCACCCAACAGCGGCGCCCCCTCCACACTAACTGGCAAAGTCAACCAGTTGGAGGTGATCCTCAGGCAGCTGCAGCACGACCTCAGAAAGGTGAGTTCACATTCATCAAAGGCGTCGGCGTCCCCTTTTATGTTGTCCTTTTCCACGTTAGCAAACAATGCGTGTCTGTGTCACACACATCAGGAGAATAGACAGTGAGTAATGGGTGCCCCGCAGTCTGTGTAATACAAACTCGTCCACTTAATTCAATATCCTGCTTCCTTCCCTCATTGTGTCCCAGCCCAACATATCCCCACCTCAACTAATGTGCTTAAAATGGAGAGAGGAAGTGCGCCTTTATCGGAACAGAGAAACGGCTGCTTTGCCATGTTAATGCCTCCCATTTACACGGCGCTGATGACAGGCGGATGTTCTTGTAATAGCGGGGCTTTTATCAACCTCTTTTGTATCCATTTATTTTTTCCTCATGTCCCGGTGTTGATTGTGTGTGTGTGTGTGTGTGTGTGCGTGTATGTGTGTGTGTGCGTGTGCGTGTGTTTGTGTGTTCAGGAGAAGGAGGATAAGGCGATGTTGCAGGAGGAGGTGCAACACCTGAGACAGGACAACATGCGACTGCAGGAGGAGAGCCAGACGGCGTCGGCTCAGCTCAGGAAGTTCACAGAGTGGTTCTTTCACTCCATTGACAAGAAACCCTGAGAAAGAGAGAAGGCCTTCACTCCTCCTGGGCACCCAGTCAACTCCTCTGTAAGACTCCCACATGATCCCCAGGCAAACAGACTATAAAAACAAACCGTTACCAGCCCCCAGAGTAATCAAGACTCTTAAAAATAGGCCCTGCTTAGGAGACTCTAGTGCAGCCCTGTGAGGAGAGACGTGAATCCCTGATCTGGACCTTTTAGTTTTGGGACCTTCCTCTGTCAGAAGTGCAGGGCTGTTTCTAACGTTAACAGTTTCTTTATCCTGGTTGAAGAGACTCTTGGGGAAACATCCTCATCTCCTGTGCTGGAGAGGAATTAGGAATGGAAACCCTCCCGGGGGGCCCCGCCCGAGTCCCTGGGATCTTCTTACAGTAGTGGAATGTAAAGCTCATTTACTGTAGTCAACATATAATCTACCTACGTATGTCACGTCAGTCCACTGTACTGTATACTCAGCTGTACTGTATCGTACTGCGCACACTGTCACACAGCTGTTTCTGTGCCGGCCGTCATGGACACAGGAACGTATGGGGGGTGAGGCCAGGAGGGGAGGAATGTACTGGACATAATGAAGTGGTACTTACTGTCTGCTTGCACCAAGAGGAATCCACATGTGGCGGTCTTTGAAACATACAGTGGGTGGGGTGGGGGGGGGGGGAAATGAATGTAGCTCAACTGAGACCCTTTTTTTCTGGATTTCTGGTTCCCAAAGTCCCAAAAATTTCAAGGTTTGATGTTTTGGGCCATTTTTTTTTTTCTTTCAATGAATTCCACTTTTTCTTTACCTCAGTGTTGTAATGTAGGGTCACATGGCAGTACAATTTTGATGTTTTAAAGGTGCTTTCCCTACACACATGTTCATCAGTAGTTTCCAATCACTGTCACAATGTCCTAGCAATAATGAAGTGGTAGTTACAAAACTGTGTTTAAAAATAGAAAAGACAAAAAAAAAAAAAAAAAAAAAGAAGTTAGCACAAACTTGAAGAGTTCCTGTCGAGCAGCAGTTGTACTGGACATGTATTTATAAAACAGGAAGAGACTGTGCCTGAAACTCTTGGTTGTAAATGGATTGTTTCTTTTTGCTTTTAATTCTCTTTTAAAAACACATGCCTTGTTTGTGGCTCACTGATATAAAATCGTATATATGGCGTGTGTGTGTGTGTGTGTGTGTGTGTGTGTGTGTGTGTGTGTGTGTGTGTGTGTGTGTGAGAGAGAGAGAGAGAGAGAGAGAGCAGCATAATGTGTTCTTATGCAGTGGTTTCTAGAGCATTAGAGCAAGCGCCAGTGAACCACACTTACAATGCCAAATGTGTTTATTTCTGTACATATCTGCCACAGAAGTGTCTTGTATTTAACACTATTATTTAAGCTTATTTAACCTAAAGTTGTTTATTTAATTAAGTTTTATTTTTCTGCACAAAGGAGAGATAAAGCTCTGTGTATGTTGTAAAGTGTGTAGCTTGCCAGGGCAAAAAAAACCTATATATTTAAATATATAAATGATGATTTTGGAGATTCCAACATTTGGATGCTGCTAGAATACAGTTTGCTGGTTTGTATGCTTTTAAAAATGTCTCTCTCCGTAAACTGTCTCATCCCTGGTGGGACACTGGTTGCTTTTTTTTAAGTTTTTTTATTTTGTTCAACTTTGGGTTTTTTTTTTTTAAATAAATAAATGTAGTTGTAAAAATAAGTGATTTCTGTGTTTTTAATGTGTTTCTATTTCTAGCATTCTTAACCAAAAGCAGTGATTTTAAATTTGACTGAAGGATAATCTGCTCATGTTTAGTCAATTAAAACCCAGCAGTGTTAAAGGATAGATTCATGTTTGTTGTTTTTTTGGTTAGTTTGTTTTTTTCAATTCTGTCTTAAAGAAATACTTATTAAAAACATATTAAAAACATATTAGGAAATGTGAAAGAAAGAGGATAGATGCCTTTCGCATCTAACAGATGCGAGAGGCGTCTATAAAGCTTATAAAGCTGGAGAGATGATTAGCTTAGCTTAGCATAAAGACTGGAAGCAGGGGGAAACAGCTAGCCTGGCTCTGTTCAAAGAAACGGTTCCAGCAAATGAATCGTGTAAAGAAAACACAGCTCACTTTTTACAAACAAGACATAACATGTCAATTAGTGAGCTTTAAAGATGTCACCTTTGCACAGAGCAAGACTCTTCAGTCGGTAAGCCCATTTCCCATGTAAAACTATTCATTTAACACAACACATACACGTCAAGATTTACGATGAAATTGTTGCCGCAAGAGCTTTTTCCCGTCTCCTCACTGGCTATGAAGTAATCCTTTCCTAACGCGTTTGTTATGTGAGAGATCCGCAGTCCTCGCACAAAAATGCAGTCTTCTCATTAGCCAAATGAAAGTTGATATCCCTCCACCACGGCTTGGTAATAAACACGGTCCAGGGAGACTCAAAGAGGAATACTAAAAAGACTTCTGAAGTTCGAAAGATATGTGAATCTATCCTCGCATGGTCTGGTCTACACGTTTCAACTCATCCCTTTCAAGTGAGCTTTGAAAACTATCATAGAATTCTAAAAGTCGCAGATCTCTTGACACAGTCTTTAAGGTTCCATCTAAAGCCTTCCAAATCTAATGCGTCCACGTGTAAGATGTATTGGAAAGACAAACCCTAGGAATATAAGTAAGACGATGACAGAGGAGAGCACCTAGTGCTAGGAGTGATATGGAAGTGAAGATGGACCTGGAGCTGAGTACATCATCTCCTCAGACATCTTGTTCTCCAGACAAAAGACAACGAGCTGGTTTTGAACGGTGCATTTGTTGAGCTCCCGCAGGAGAACACAAAGATAACAACCTTTTCTGTGACACTTTTTCATCCTCTATTTTGCAAACAGCAGGTGTGCTAAGACTTTTGAATGGAAACATGAAACCATAATGTGTTTGTGACGTGATTCCTTGTGAGTTGGTGTGCTTTAAATAAATGACAGATGTTGCTTTCACCGCAGGGACGTCAAAGGACTCGCTGAATAATTAATCGTAAGCCTTTTTGGGGGTGCGGAGAGAAAAACAATTAAATTTGTTTGCTACTTCCTGCATAAACCTCCAGCCCAGCTGCTGGAGTGTGGTCCAATCTATCACGTCCTCTGGAGGCTGGTGGGTATGCAGGTGCATTGAATTGTGGGTAGGGCCGGTTTGGCCGTGTCGTTTATTTTTTTTGGGATACATATTTTCCCCGCCATTTGGATCACCTTCGAGGGAGTCGTAGCCAGTTGCAGTTAGCCCGCTTGAACTGTTTTTATTTTTGTGTCAGCAAAGCGTGCGTCTGAGGATTCAATCAAAGCCTCATCCAAGTCCGACCACTTCATGAATGAACCTGGAGGTCATTTTACCAGGCAGCCTGCTCCAAACTCTCCATCAGGCCCGCTACACGCCAGAGCTGCCGATGAAAAGGCCTGGACGCTCGCTTTTGTGGGTGGACGAGCTCTGGGTTTGGCCAGCAGCAGCATGCAGTGAGATGAGGTAGTTAATCTACGAGTGTGTGTGTGTGTGTGTGTGTGTGTGTGTGTGTGTGTGTGTGTGTGTGTGTGTGTGTGTGTGTGTGTGTGTGTGTGTGTGCGTGTGCGGTGCCAGGACAGCAGATGGGAGCTCGCACTGGCGCAAGGTGAAAGTGTTGCCTGTTTCAGGTGCAGGAGGATTCCAGGGTTTGTTGTGGAGGGTGCGACCAGTGACTAAAGAGAGGAACCAAATGACTTTGGCATGAGGGGAAATCTGGAGAGAGATCTGTGAACAGAGGCCGGTTCAGCAGCGTGGGACCAATTAAATACTACAATGACATGTTGAGATTTTATCAGCCTTGCAATATGCTGACAAGCAGTAAGGTTAGATCCAAATCCAATCGGTTGAAAATCTACTCTCACCGAACGGGAGGGCTTACAGTCATGCAACCCATATTGATTTCTAATATTTGACACTGTCAGCAGTTTGAGGAAGGATCGTTGGCGCTCATCCTCTACTCGGGAGTGACGGTCATCCATCTACCAATCCTGCACAGATTTGGCGCTCGTCACACATAATAGCATGTGACCGGGACACAGTTGTCCTGCTTCCACGGTCCCACAGCAGATGCTCCCCTGCTGTGAGTGCCACCCAAGTCAGGATCACGTTACCCAGAATAGGGCTCAGTGTGCCCAAAGCGCAGCTGGCAAGGCGCGGAGGGAGAGGGAACTCTTATCGACCATGTGTGCGTGTGTGTAGGTCAGCCTGTATTTGCAAAATATCAAATATCAGCTCTCCCTGACACAATGGATTAGACTTTGTGTTTGGATTAATCTCCTCTGCTAGGATTGCAGGGAATTGTTCATAAATATCTGAAACTCTTTATTCAGAATGGCAGTTGTGTGTAATCCTTGGCTCAATAAGTTGATGCCATATCTTTCTCTTTCACCAGATGTGTGAATTACTGACCAGACTCGTGTCTTAAGCATGGTGAAAAGAGGACAATTCAATAGCCTCGCCTTTGGTCATATCAGATAGTTACGAAATCTCAATTGTGTTGTGTGCCTGCGAGGCGTGACAGCAGGATTAGCTCTCTCACCTGCTCTGCTTATCTGTGCAGCTCATCTCTCCTCTGCAGGCGCTTTTGAAATTCCCTCTTGCTCACTGGGGAGCTGCATAACACACAACACCAAAAGACAGGAAAAGGAGAAAAGGGGAGATCCTCCGAAGCCATCTCTCTCCCCCATCTGCCTCCCAGGTCCCCACGGGACGTCACTATCTGTCAGTCAAGTCACAGGTGACCACCCTCTTAGCTGAACCCGGTGAAGGGCGACATTTCATAAGCCACTTGCCTGCCTGCCTGCCTGGCCTCAATAGAAATCAAAAAGAGTATAGAGAAGAAAAAAAAACATTTTCCAGAAAGGTCATTGCTGGCAGGAAAGCCCGAAATCTCACACATCCAGCGGAGACAAAACCTCAGCCGACCTGAGAGGTGTGTGGCAATAAAAGGGAGGCTCATGTCTTGCATTCTGTGTGTTGTTGTTGTTGTATTGCCAAATTAGATAAAGAAGACAGGAACAAAAAGATAAGACGGGGCCGCCGAATTATCTTCGTTTGCTGAGATGTCCTTGTCTGTTGTCCTTGTCAGCCTCCGAGCAACAGCGAGCGCCGCCATCGATTCTCAATCAGCTGCTGCCTCCAGTGCAAACAGCCACGGTGTTCAAGGCAGTTTGGGCCGAGTGGGTGGTGGTTAGGAGGTCTCTACGAAGACTTCTCCCTTCTTTTTTTTATTGAAGGTATTGATTATGCAAAGTTGCATTGGTTTGGCCTGGCAGAGTAGAGGATGTTGTTTCAGAGGATCATGGGAATATTGATGTCTGGAGGGTGAATGGTAGGTGTGAAAGTGGGGGTGGGGGGGTGGGTGGGGCGTATACCGGATACGAAACAACCCCCACTGACCCATCAGCAGCAGTAAAAGCCTATCTGGAGAGGCAATCGATCCTCTGTGTGAGAGAGGAGACACAGAGACGCTTGGAAGGTCAAACGCAAAATGTGTTTGAGCCTGTCTCGTTTGCGCAGTGAGCTCAGGAATTACCTTCAGCCATCAAACTGTGAAATCGAGTGCATGCTGTGTCCATGTGCAAGTAGTAATCAGAAAACAGAATCAGAAACGGTTTATTGCCAAGTGCGTTGCACATACAGTGCGTGACAATAAAAAAAACATTTTATAAATAGAAAATATAAAGATTTACAGTAAAATATGGCACACAAACAAACAAAAAAAGAGTATGTTAAAACAAATATGTTATTAATGTGTCATGTGCATATTAATAAAAGACCTATCATTAGGGCCCAAACATGAGAGTGGGACCTATTGTTTTTGGAGAGATTATTATACTACTGCCTAATCCCATTTTGGAGGGCCCTGCGATACTCGAATACTTGTCACAGGCTGCAGTGACTGGGCGTGGCCAGCAGGCTTCATACCGACTTCTAATGTGTGGAAGGTCTTAGTTGGGACATAGTTGCTCCGATATTCACGAAATTTGGTACCCACATTGCTCTCATCATTCCAGACATATTGCTCTCCACAACCTGTAGTCAGACATTTTACATTTTGTAAAATCCTCCAGAGGGTTTGTCGGATTTGTTTCTAATTTGGTTTGTATAATTATCTTTGTATTTGATTGAAGCTCATTCTTGACCAAACAATATGCACAAACTTTTGAAATTTCTTAAAAAGAAATATTTGGACGACTCTGTTTACGTCGTCGGTCTTCCTGGCAGTCCCACACCGCGATGCACACACTGTTGTTTCCATCTTATTCTCAGGGCTGCTATATATCCGAAAGAGCAGATGTCTCTGTTTTGAACAGTGGAGCAGATGTGAAAATGTAATAAAATGTCAGGAGGTCACTTCCTTACAGTAAATCTGTAATCTCTTTTTCCATACATGAAATCATTTTGTATGAGCTAACGGGATTTAAGAGTCTACAGCCATGCTTGTGTCTCTGTGAGGCTTGAGGGCAATGCTGCCATGATTATATTTAGCTGGTATACACAAATGTTTACCATCCTACTGTAGCATGTTAGCATGCCAATATTTGCTAGCACAACAGAACGTACAGTTGAGGCTGATAAGACGATCATATGGAACATATGCTTCAAACTAAGTATCGGACAAATTTAAAGTGTGACCTGATGATAGCGCTAAAAAGTCAGAGAATCACCAGAGTTATTACAAGTCATCCTCAGAGGACCATGAATGTCTGTACCACACCTTGAGCCAATCCATCTGGGCGTTAAGATACTGGATAAAGGTAAAAGAAAAGAAAAAGCTAGGAAAAGCAGAAGATAATGGAACAGCGATATTCGCCCGACAACAGCTTGGTCAGCCTGTGGCAGTGGCTGACTCCCGGGACTTAAGAGGGCTCGCTGTGATTGGTCGGACCTTCACAAAAATGTCATGGTACTCCACGCAATAATTGTTAATATGTATTTAATTGACCAACCAAAATTGCCATCGCCAGGGCCACGGTGCTGGCATGGCTGAAATGACCTTTGTAGCAGGTAATTGGTAATTGGCCGTGTTTACAGTATCTGAAATCTTCTTGCATCAGTATTTATTATATCAGACTTCATCTGGTGGGTCCCACCTGAGGGATTTCTGACTCACATCCTCTCTCACAGAGATGTGAATCAGGGATTAGTGTCTCCTGCTTCACATGCCAGATGGTGACATTAATGTCTTTATTCAGCATATCAACAAAAGTAATAAACGCTAATCTGGGAACCCTAATAAAACGTAAAAAAACAGCAGATTTTGATTTGTGATTTTAATTAGTCTGCTTGATAGCAGGATTTAATGTTCACCAGGAGTAATGAAGCAAACCCTGAATATTGGTATTTTGCTGAATAGGTCATTAACCGGTTCAATAAGTACAAATTAATGTTCTCTTCTTCCTCTGCCAATGAGAGCTCAGTGTTATAATGTGGGAACAGAGCTCCACCATTACACCCTATTGTGATGACGGATCCGTTTGGCTTCGGTTACTTTACTGAATGTTGTCATTTACTTTATTTATATAACTTAGCTTAAACAAAGTGTGCAATCACAGTGTTTATAACTACAATATCTTCAATACCAACCCTAATATACCAACATACCCAAACTCTTTATGACATACTAATTACGACTAAAATAATCAGGCAAAAATGTACTTCATATTTGATTTCATATAAAACCTATAGCCTACACAACAAGAGTTACGAAATATCCAGCTCAACACATCTGTGGACATCATGTTATGGTTGACCTCTGATGACTCCAACCATTATTTTGGATCGATTGCTTACACAATCAATAACGTGCAACATAATGAGGTTAAACGCATAAAATAGCGATCTCAAGATGAACGACCTTTAATCACATGGAAATAAACTCACACCGCTTCAATCCTCAGACGTGCTGTTGAGTGTTATTTACTTACTCACTTATTTGTCTTTGTTCCCCCGGAGCGACATAACACTTTGACAAGTGCTCTCCGTGCTGCCCGGGTAATTTATGTGTGCAATAACAAAAGTGCAAAGCTCTGGCAATCTTTACGTCAAAGACGAGCAAGTCAGCTTTCAGTCTGCCAGCTTCCAGAGCTACAAGAGTCTCGCCTCACCATCAATTTACTATACCTCCATTTAACATGCCGCCCACCTCTTTCCATTCAGCTTCTTGTTTTGTGCTTATCTCTTTTTCTATTCAATTTTCGTCCTCGCCGCAGATTAATTTGCTTCATAGAATGTGTCAAACTTGTGTAAACGTTCTGCTACATCTGCTATATCATTGGTGTGAGCTTTTTTGCCTTTTTCAAAAACTAAAATCTAAATGTTTAACAGACTATCAAAACAAAACAAAAATGCAAATGATTGATCGACTTTTGTTATTGCCAGCTGTGTGTCAATTTTAATTCGTCAAATACTTTGGTTTACCTGCAAAATGAATGACATTTGTGACCATCAGCCACAGCGTGGTGCTTTGTGCTAAGCAAGTGTTAGCTTGCTCACACGCTAAGCTAAGAGGATGAACATGATGAACACTGTACCAGGTAAAGGGCTGCATGTTTGTTATTGGGATGTTAGCATGCCGGCGTTAGCATTTAGCTTGTGGCTGCAGACTCCTAGTCGTGTTGCAATACAGGTTTATACCTCGCTGCAGGTCATGTTATTACAGGAATGATATAAACTTTGGAGAACATTTGAAGAGCATTTCTGTTTATTGTAAAAGCTATTTGTACATCCTTGACAAGGTATATTTTGCTTTTTTTCTCCCATAAATTCTAAATATATTTCATGTGCTATCAAGACTTTAAGATAATATAAAAAAAATATATATACAGTATAACTTTCCAACCGGATGGCAGCAGTGACCAATGTGTTGGCCCTTTGATATTTCAAAGCTGCAGAAACAAACTTGTAAAATGTCAAATCCCACCGACTCTTTGATGTGCTGTGGTTGTAGGACAAACCTTTTCTACAACAATGTGAAGCCTCTGAGATAACATGATGCAAGCTTCAGAGGAGAATGGCATAGAGAGGGGTTGAGGACGGAGACAGAGGTCTTTTTGTTCCTCCCTTTCTCCTAATGCTCAGCTTATCAACAAAGCCAGGTACCAATCGGCCTCCCTTCCACTGCATTCCTCTGTGAAAAGCCATCCAGCCTAGATATGCTGCAGCTGAATGTTATGCAGTCTCCAGCCAAGAACAGACACACACACACACACACACACACACACATACACACACACACACACATTTTAGTGGCACCTGCTTTACCCCCACTCGCGGTTACTGTAATTGTGCCCTTTCTCATGCAGTCTCTAATCATCAACCTCTATCTGCACACCATGTGACAATGTAAATGGGCCGGGGAGAGGAGACATTAAGTGCCGGAGTGCAAGCCTTGTGGCAGCCTGTGTGTCTGCGAGCAGCTGGAGGAGCTCTGACCACAACATCTGCGAGGAGCGAGGTCAGGTTTCTATCACACCACCCACAATGCATGTTGTTAGAGGCATGGAGGGCCAAAGGCTGAAGTATAACAGGCCAGGTGGGCAACGAGCTGAAAATGATATTACTGGTACTACTCTAGGTTATCCTAATCTAGATCAAAGTGTTGTTGCATATGTTTTCATTCAAATTTCAGATTAATTCTGTGTTTGCGTGTTTGATATGTTTTGCTGAATGTTTGAGATGATTCACGTGGGCTGACAGCCAGAAATGTGTGTGTGTGTGTGTGTGTGTGTGTGTGTGTGTGTGTGTGTGTGTGTGTCATCATACTGTTTGCCATCAACCGTCTTCCTGTCAGTCTCCTCTGGGGTATTTTACAACTTCAGCAAACACAGGCAATGAACAAACAGCCCAGACAAGTTACCTCATTCGGAGAATAAATGAGAAATGTTTTCTGATGGCACAGTCACTGCATTCATGCTTTCCATATACACTCTGTTAATATTGGAAAACAAATTAAAAGTACTCGGATAGGTGGTTTAAAATTGCGTAACATTTTTAAATGTAAAATCTTAATTCACCTACAAAGAAAATTATTAAAAAATCCTTCCTTGTCCTTTTGAGGATCATGTTCTTTCTCTTCATCTTTGCAGTTTGTGATGTTCATTACTTTGCATATCTGGGTCCTATAAGTTTCGTGCTGTATTTCCAGGAAGAACTGGAGAACTGGAGTTTGATAGAGGAAAGTACTTCAGATGTAAAACATCGGCCTCAATAGACCAGAGTGCAATGCAGCGAAATACTTGTGTGTTTGTAGTTGAAACCGAGACTCACTCAACCGTTCCCCACCCTAAAGCAAACTACTCCAGTGTTGCTACTGATAACGCTGTCTGTTGTTATTGCTCCCCCCACACACACACACACACTAATCCGCTGATGAATGAACAAACAGTCTGCTTTTTGGGGTGTCGTTGAGAGAAAGGCACTCTGGGGTCAAGTGGGTTCATGAAGAAAACAAAAAGTGATTTGAACATGACAGGTTGGTGACACAGTAAACAACAGGTCTGTGGCTGCAGCTTTGCTCCTGTTTAGCAACATAAAGAGCAGAGCAATAACCAACACAACACAGAAAATATACATTGAAATACTACTGTAGGTTTAACTGCTCAGGTTTTGATTGTCAGAGGGCTGTGTGTTCACAGAGCTGTAGTTTGTGGTGATGTTGCACTGGATACATCATATTGCAAGTTTTCCCCACACCTTGCATTAATGGAAATTAAACTGAAGCGCTTTGATAAACATTATTCCTCTTTATGTGAGCAGGAGCACCACTTAAAGGAGCAGTGTGTAGCATTAAGAGGTATTTAATTTACAGAAGTAGAATATAATATTGAAAACTATGTTTTCATTTGTCTATGATGACCTGAAACTAAGAATCGTTGTGTTTTCGTCAACTTAGAATGAGCTGCACAGAGTCTGTTATGTTACACTGACATGTTTCTACAGTAGCCCACAACGGACAAACCAAACATCGGCTCTAGAGATGGCCATTCGTGTTTTTACGTTACCTGAAGGCTACAGTAATTCTCCGCGTTTGGGAAGGTAGGGCTATTCAGTTGGTCGGAATCTGCAACCTCACCAGTCGATGCCACTAAATCCAACACACTGCTCCTTTAAAACAAGAACAAAAATAAAAGAGGCAATGACTCTTCCCATCACACTCTAGTATCACTTTGCTTGCCAGGCACTCAGGCACTCTGAGGCATGGAAGCATTATAAAGGGATGAAGCCAGTCTTAAAGTCTGGCTGTTGATGGGAACAAACATCCGCCCGGCTCCTCCTACGCTTCACACCAAACACACAACACGAAGGATCTAATGAACCACCATCTGGCGCTCAAGAAGACCTGGGAGTCTGCCCTGCACGGGCAACTCTCACAAACAAGTTCCCATGTGGCTTCCCCACCACAATATAAATTCAAAATGGCAACGTGGGTTGGGCTAAATGTTTGCACCCAGCACAGGTCAAAAGAGATACATAGAATATTGTTATAATGTTAGACTTAGTTATTTGGCTGGGAGCTGAAAAATCAGCCATGTTTGTTAGCTGCGAAACAGGAGCGTGGTGCTAATCAACAGCTCATGTTTGTCCATGTGTCGGCATCGTGTTAAAGTATATATGGTCCTCCTAAAAGCTAATTTATTCTATTCGGCTGTACAAAAAAAAAAAAAGGCAGGTAATGGTACTGCGTGCTTGTGATGTAATAAAAGAGCTGAAATGAATTTCTCTGTGTGCATAAAAGCAAAGCGATGAGAGATCACGATACGGGCGGCTGAAGGTTTGCACACACAATAGGTCTAATTCAGCACACAAAGGCAGCACATTGTGTGGAGGAGATGTGAGCGATAGCAGAAATGAATAGCAATTGAAAGGTGTGAATGGCATCTCTCATTGAAAGCAAACACGCAGAGAGAGAGAGGCAAATAATCTTCTGATCCAGACTGTTCTTGCTTGTTTTAGCTGGACTCGCACTCTGCTTCCATGTGTGAGAGAGCTGTCAGCCGCAGAATTACTGCAGTGGGAGTTTTTTGGTCACGGCAGAAGGAAAAGGTCTCTTTTTGTCTACCAACCCTGCTGCCAGGGCGCAAACTAACTCTCTCCTCCGATGTGGGGTTTGTTGTCACCCTCCAGGCTCAGGCGATGCTGGGTTTCCATGGCGACGGAGGTGTGAATTGTTGCCGGTAGCCAGGCTGTACAGTATGAGTGGCCGTTCTGTCTCATTTCTTTGTTTTCTGTCCATTTAGGGAGGCATGTCTGGCTAGCAGCACCATACAAATCAATACAACCTGGCACACACATGCATAGTGTAAAATTCCTACGAGTTGCAGCACAGCCTCCAAAGCTCCTCGGGCCTTTTCTCTTTTCTTTTTTCCAAAGTGGAGATGGGAAGGTGAAGGGTCGATAGCAACGAGGATCAAAAACGTACCATTAAGGATTCAAGCTTCAAGGTTCTCTATATGATATTCAGAGCACTGTGCCAACAAACAGAAGTCTCTTGTTGTTGACTTTCTGTTGCCTGGGTGTGTGACTGTTTTCCTTTGTAAACCACAAGCTCAGCAGTGACTCTAATGAACTGCTTATTGTCTTTGCGTAAGAGCCTGCTGCCGATTAAATGTGGTCATGGTTACATGAGTTGTCTTGACTTCTTGGTCTTTGCCAGCTGCTTTTCACTGAGTCTGAGCCCTTCCACACAGACCTATTAGCAAATTCTTCTGCGGGCTTAGCGTCACTTCTGAGCAGTGGGTGTAGACGCAATTGCTCATTTTTGGGCATTTTTCCAAATACTATGGTAAAATATTACTGTGTAAGCTATACAGCTTTGCCGGGATAATCCTGATTTAATTTTGGTTGGCTGATTTACATTATATCTTGCTATCTTTTTGCTGGAGGTTTCTCATGGGGGCCTTGTTACATTTTAAGCATAGTGAAGGTAAGAGACTTAGCCTGCATTACTGTGTAACTGATCTGATTTCAAATGGGAAACTCTCTCTCTCTCTCTCTCTCTCTCTCTCTCTCTCTCTCTCTCTCTCTCTCTCTCTCTCTCTCTCTCTCTCTCTCTGTCCCTCAAACCTCTCACATCAAGGCAAAAGGAGGAATCTGAGAGCAATGTGGTCATTGCTTCATTGTACTTATCACTACAGTTCACTGTATTGGATAAAGCAGATTAAAGTTAGAGGAAAAGTTAAATACTTCAGGTTGGTATGATGAAAGACATGAGAGCTTGGAGGTAATTTTATATCAGGACCTGAAGGGGAAGTCAGAACTGCTGCTTAATCTCTTGCTCTAGTTAACTGAATTTGCTAGAAGGAATAGTTAAACATTTTGGAAAATATGCTTATTAATTTTCTTGCCGAGAGTTAGTTGAGAAGATTGATACCTCTCTCAAGTCAATGATAAAAAATGAAGCTACAGCCTACAGCAGCTAGCTTAGCTTTACATAAAAAGTGGAAAGAGGGGGAAAGAGCTAGCCTGACTCTGACTAAAGTTAGCATAATCTGCCATCCAGCACTTCTCACTAATTAACACTTCATATGTCATGTGTTAGAAAAACTAAAGTGTGAAAACGTTGTGGTTTTACGGTTGGAAGTTGGACTCCTTTAAACAGAGCTAGGCTAGCTTTTCCCTCCATTTAAGCTAAGCTAACTGGCTACTGGCAGTAGCCGTATTCTACAGAGTATTCTTACTGAGTTAAATGAGAGGATCGATACCACCATACGCATTTCCAAAGAACTATTGCTTTCCATAACAATTTAAAGATCCACTGAGAGATCCTTCTGTAATTGTCTCTTATGAGATTACATAATAGCCTCTGTTGTTAACGTGATCAAATGAGTGCAGAAAAAGCAGGCAGGAGGCCAATAAAAGGGTCCACCCATCTCCAACTATTTTTAAATTGGACTGTAGAGTCTTCCTGCTGAATGAGGCCAGAAGAGAGAGGGCAACTCATGAGGAATTTTGGAAAGAGCTGTCAATGTCCACCATTGTCATGTTGTGATGTGTCTTCACAGGCAGCCGAAATCTACAAAGAGCCTGACAGGGACAGCAGATGAGGGGGGGCGGACATCCACTCAAGGACACCGGATAGAGGGGAGCATTCACACTCTGAGCCAGTTTAAAGTTTTAGGTGGATGACTTTGCTCTCTCTCTCTCTCTCTCTCTCTCTCTCTCTCTCTCTCTCTCTCTCTCTCTCTCTGTCTGGATACTTCTCTCCCTCTTTGTCTTCCTCTCCCCTGGCTTCTCACTCTGCCCGAGGCGAAGCAGAAATCAGCTGATGTCTGCACAAACACAATGACCCCCAGGTCTTGTGTGTTCTTGAACCAGCAAAGACAGACAAAACAGTGAGAAAAGAATAAATGGAGAGAACGGAGAGAGGACGAGTTGTTTGGAGAATCGGAAAAAGCACCTAAGCATTTCTGCTCATTGATGGTACATTCCTAGATGGCAGATATTTTGTCAAGGGTCCCGGATGTGTTAAAGTCTTACTAATTACTCCTCATTAAAGTCAATGAGCGAGGAGGTCACAAAATACAGGTATCACCTACTTGGGAGGTAACAGACTGATGAGGACTAGATAAAAAATTATCACATGTCACAATCCTATCAATGTTTCCACCACAGAAGTTCATTTTGTTGTGTAAACTTTTGTCTCCAGTTTTTCTGTTGTGTCAGTTGCGTTGTCACAAATGGCAGAAGAGGCCCACAGGTATACGGTGCACTCACCTTTATGTCACATCATATTTAGGTCAGGAGGGTGCAGGCAGGTGAATCAGCACAACAGGTCAGTAACCATGAACAAGTGGACATCTCTGGATTCTGGATATATGCAATGTGGTACCCCTCCATCTGACACAATTTCTTACTGAAAATACAAAAAACATTACATTTGCGATTTTACAGATGAAAACAGTTTGGGGACATCACTTAATTAAATCTAATTTAAGAGGAAGACAGTCAATCATGAAATCTCGCACACAACTGCGAGATGAATGATGACCCGCGAGGTCAAGGGTTAAGGGAGCTGCGCAAGCACATTTTGGGAGCTAGCATTAGCATCTAATAATGTAAGGCTGACGGACAGGGATAAAAGACTGTTAGTGGGCCACAACGTCAACCTCCAGATGATGTTGGAAGTGAGGAAAACCCACTCTCACTACTGAGGAATGTCTCCGTTGACCACCGTCGGTCCGTGCGCCCCGCGCCATACACGCAGGTGCAGCGGCCTTCGAGCGTTAATGACTAACTGGATGAAGGGACGAGGTCTTGAGGAGATTCCGCACCGAGACGTCGCCTGCAGCTCTTTTTCAACGGTGAGTACAGTATTCTTTTGTACTGGCTGGACGACAGTGTGTTGGTCAAAACTATACGAGTTGTCAGTGGTGGTTCAGCTCAGGCTCCTGAGTTATGTTGTGGCATTTCGGTGGAATTGATGTGCTCATGCGTCAGCGTCATTCTTGCTTGCGTTCATTGACTTTGCGTTGGAGAATGTTTTGTGCTACATGCTGTGATGCGCTCTGACGCAGGTTTTTTTTTTGTTTCTTTTTAAGATTGGAGCGTGTGATAAGCAGATTTGTAAAGTGCTTTTATATCAATGCATATAGGTTGTTAATTAAACATATTCTTAGTAGTCTAGTAATGTATCATCAGCTGTCTGGGTATTCTTGTCATATAATGGTAAGTTATTGTCATTTTACCACGTTTCCAACCATGTTTGGATGTGCTGCACTGTCCTGTTGTCCAGTTCCCAACATAAACCAACTCTACTGGAATACCTTGGCTTTCCTTCAGGGACAATGTTTTTACAATATGGCAACTACAGTATAATCAAGGTTAGGGAATGATTGGGGGAACACATGTCCAAACACTGCTCAATAGTTAATGTAATACTTTAACACGTATGATGTCGCGTTGAGACTGGTTCATCTTTTTTGCACAGACCTCTGAAATAGCGCCCCCACCGTGTCAATGGATAGGCTCCACTCAAACAAAGAAGAGGTCTGTTTTATTTTCACAGAGGGCTGGCCTCTGGCTGAACGTGGCCTTTTACGCCTCACCATAAAGGGGCACACTAGCAATGGACGTAAAACCTGAGGTGTGGAGTCATCCAAAGCGAACACAACATGACCATATGATCACCTACTAAGTTGATACAGTAGACTTGTAAAAAAACAGTTGCTTCTTCACACATCCAGCAACGTTGTCATTTACGTTCAGTTGGAGTCGTGTCTCTAGCCACCCAAGTCTAATATTTGCTTTTTTTTCCAGCTCTGGTTTAGTTTTTATCAATTCTTGAGGGAAATATCCAGCTCTTTATCTGCTAAATGCTCCACTATGTTCACCAGCTAGTCTCTAACTGTGTGTACTGAGCAGGTAGTGGTTAGCTGCAGCACTAGTAACAGCGGCTACATGTCTGTTTTTACCCAGTTGTAACACTGCAGGCCGGCTGTTTATCTGCTAAGAGAGATAACAGAGAAGAGCATGATGAACCGTATCAATGTTCCCAACAGTGTTGTTGCCCTGTATATTTCAAACAATGTCTTTTCCCACCAGCGGTTGCTTTGTGCGGGCGTTGACACCTAAAAGCATGTGTACCTTCAGGGCTTGTTTGGGAACGGTCAACGGGTCAGCGCTTAACATAATGGGCATAAAGCTGATGTGTGTTTTAGGAAGCCCCTGATTATAGGATTCCTCATGAGATTTGTGTCTTTTCTGTTTTTCGAGCTAGCTTCACATAGCTGCTGCATATGTCTATACAGAGCTGAATTGCTGAGGACAGATGGACAGACGTTGGGTTCAAGTTTGTCATGTAAACTGCTTTTCATCTGCAGATGTGACAGTTTCTTTGTTAAATTTGGAACTGACTGAAATTGAATCCGCCTGTGGAAGAAAAGTATCGTGAAGTATCTCAAAAAGTAAGAGTAAGAGACTGAACTGTGCTGCGTTCAGAGAGAGAGAGAGAGAGAGAAAGAGAGAGAGAGAGAGAGAGAGAGAGAGAGAGAGAGAGAGACCTGTTGGGTTTGATTCCCATCCAAAACAATTGGCACCTGACAAATGTGTACACGACCCACTGGACACATAACAAGTGTCATTAATCATATGACATACATGAACATTTGCTGTTAGGGTGACGGTGTGTGGGCGACAGTGAAAGCGACTGCATGGGTGGAACTATGCTCACTGCTGTGATCAGAGCTACAACATTTCACCAGAGGGTGTTGTGGCCATGGAGGTGGAGCAGATTTCATTTTCTAGGCGTCACCATCTATTACACTCTCTGAAGCGAACGCCACTTTCATTTCACCAAAGACTTTGTTTCTGAGGCAATTCAGAAAGTTTGAGGTATCGAGGGAGAGGATATTTCAGTTGTACCAGGCCGACTCGCCTCTTCAATAACCGTCTGATATGACCTCATACTGCAGCTTGAGAAGAAGCAGCTGAAAATAGTTTCACACATTTAGCTCTTGAAGTTACAAATTGTCAAGAAATGATTGATTTAAGAGTTATAACCTCTATGCATCTGCCTTTTTATATATTTCAGCAAAAACTGTTTTAAGTTTGAGTCTTGACTGCACTTTATCTTTTTAAATGAAGCAGCTTTTATGAGGCTTTTAGTTGTTCATTTGAAGGAGATGCACTTCCACTTTCTGTTGACATCTAGCTCTTGTTCCCATCAAAATGCACTTTACTCAAAATTGCTTTTGACAAAAGTACCTGGAAAACAAATATCATGTCATGTAACATTAATGTTATAGCAATATATAATAACATATTTATGGTTGCTCTTTTGCTAAATGACAACCTCAGAAGACATTTTTAGCAACTGTCACAGTGGAATGTGGCAATATCATACAGTTGAATGTTGTAGTTCGTGCTTCCCAGAGATCACTTGTCAATCAAACAGTTTGACCCTTTGAACACCGGTCACCAAGTGGTTAAAACACCAAGTGTAAAATGCTTGTTTGCAATTATTAGGCTTTTTTATTTTTGTATCTTTGTATGATGGTGTTTACAATGCAGTATATGATCTACGAACAGACACAGAATCCACAAGATACATTGTGCGTCTTTATTGTTTCAGCACCAACTCCCTTTTTTTTTCAAAGCCATCTGTCATTGATATTTTGATATGCCTTTGTAAAATGCTGTGTATGGATTTCGTCTGTCAACAGTGAGGAGGTTCCTGCCTGTAATGTATCTCCATCTTTTCAAACAAGAGACATGATGAATAGCTTCCTTCAAAAGGATCCTCTCCTGATCTATCTTTAAAGAGGTTTGGAAATGCACATTTCCCAAAAGCCGAGAGACGTTCTCATGAGGTGCAAGAGAACAGAAAGCAGCTAGAAAGGCAGTGATTTCACATGAAAATGACTTCTGTCCACCCACACAAAGACTGCAGGTATAATCAGTCCGTCAGTCAGCAGCAGCAAGGGCGAACGCATGACACAGTCGGGCTAGAATGAATGCAGGTCGTAGACTTATGCATGCATGTAGGTCGAAAAATGCTGGCATTATGGACTGGGACACCTCCACCCGGATCCGTCTCCATGTGGACGCTGAGAAGGTGTAACTGAGTCCCGCTGTCAGAAGGCTAATCCCTCACAGGGACCGATTTAGCTGCTGAGCTTTCATCTCGAGTCCGGAGCTGATGTCATCGAGCCCGCCGCCCTCGCTAACCGAGTTATGTTAAGAGGCAAGCGGCCTCGCACCTGCTCGCCAGCTACAGGAGATAAGACGACTGGTAGATTTAGAAGTCGAGATCTCGCAGGAGGCTCCTTCTTCGCCACCAAAGAGCATTGGGAAGATTTGGAGCAGGTCAACTTCCAGATTCACACACTGTCAAATGCCAGCGGGGCGGGTCGGTCGATGAAGAGGAGATCTGAAGCAGCCTCAAAGATCAGTCACCCCCCCCTCCAAACCCCTTAAACCCCCTCTGGTGCCTGCGGGGCCGTCTGTGGACTCCCTGCACACCACGCGCAATTACCCTTTAAGCTGTTCCCAAGCACAATTACCTTTTGCTCCTTAGCAGAGCAACACATGGTATTGCAATAATGTAGGGAATGGTCATTGATGGCTTGTGTGTGTGTGTGTGTGTGTGTGTGTGTGTGTGTGTGTGTGTGTGTGTGTGTGTGTGTGTGTGTGTGTGTGTGTGTGTTTGCTTGCTTGTAAGGGTGAGGAGGAGTGTTGAGTTAGTAACACTACCCTTTAGTCGGTCTCCCGGTTGGAAAGACCATACTGTGATCAAAGTCTCTTTGAAGATCTGTATTTATGGAGGTGAAATGGCAACTCCACTTTAGTGATTTTTATTTTTCCTGGAAATCTGTGAGTTATCTATCTCCGTGACAACCTGAGCTGTACTTTGCGTTAAGTGCTATTTGGAGATTTTATCTAGGGTGCTTTCACTGACATTTTGGGTGTACTTGCTTATGTTTTTATCTCTGAATAAAGTGTTTTAGAAAATCTGGAAAAACTGTGGATTTGACGCGATGGTCATCAAATTATTTTTTACTCTGTCAAGTTAGTTTGTAGCGATGTCTCTGTGCTGAGAGGTCTCTGTGCTGAGAGGTCTCTGCATTGACTTGATGAGTACCATGACACCAAAGAAGAGGAAGGGGGGCCAAAGTAGGGCTGGGCGATGTGGAGAAAATCCAATATCACAATATTTTTCACCAAATACTTTGATATTGAGATGATATTGTAAGGTTGACCATTCACACCTTCACATAATATTTACACAATACGATTTTTGAGAAATAATCAACAGTAATGTGCATATACTGATAAAAGGTGAATAAAGGCAAATAATAAAACCGTTAAAACTGGTCTGGTAAGTTCAAAAAATGACCTCACTTTACTTTAATGCAGCCTTTAAAACCAGAAAAAATACCATATTACAATATCCCAAAACTAAGACAATATCTAGTCTCATATCACAATATTGATATATCGATATATTGCCAGCCCTTGGCCAAAGCAACCAGAATATTTTAAGAAACTTGAATTGAAGTAGAATTAAAAAATGTCCACAACTGTGTAGGTGGTGTGGAGTGTGTGGGTGAGGTGGAGGGGTGAAGAGGGCTTTTGCACTCGTGAATGCGCCTCTCTTCATGCTCTTCCTGTGAGAGCTCCATGCACGGCTTGGTGCCATCAATTGTCAGAGATGGTGAAGTGATTAATTTCTGTGTCAGGTCTTGGGGCTGATTGGACAAGCCTTTGGGGAGAGAGCTGGACTGATTGGATGGTTCCTGTTTCTGTATAGATGTAGTGGTTGTGATGGTGGAAACAGGAGGGAGTGCGGGGGGGAGGCACACAGTTGCACTCTCTCCCTCTCCTGCTCTCTCCCCAGAGATCGGCCACAAATTAATACAAATCAGAGCCCTCTTCTCTGCCCGAGCCTCGCCGCTCACCTTCCCCCCAGGTAGGAAAAAGGAGAGAGGACGATGGAGCAGGTGCAGCCAAGTGCAGAGCAATCGGAAGAGAAATGATTGGAATATGAGAGAGAGAGAGAGAGAGAGAGAGAGAGAGAGAGAGAGAGAGAGAGAGAGACGTGGGGGAAAAAAACATATGGTGTTCCAGTTTTGCTGCTGACACCTGTGTGAACAAAGATCTGTACTGTACGTCTTGGTTAAGCATCTGCACAGATGTTTCTAAATCTTCAGCTGTCATTTTGATCAAAACTTATTGCTTCATGGGATTTGTAGAAAGGTGGACAGAAAATGTAGAAGTCACGCCAAATCCACTGTGACTTTAAGATTCAGGCCACACAGAGAGGACATTAACAACGCAGTGATGGGGGCAGAGTGACCCCTTCTGGTGTGACACCCCGGCACTCTCTGCTCTGCTCTATGGACAGTGAGCCCAGTGCTCCCAGTTTGACTCACTGGTTTGTTCTGCTGGATCAGTGTTACTGAACCAGAAGACCTTGACAAAGCCATTCGTGCATTGAATAATCATCTTCAGGAGCCTCGCTACTGTTTAAGAAGGGTCTTTGTACTGCTGTCTTTTAGTTTTCAGTCTCGGTTCTTCCTAAATGTGTCTGTGATATTTGTTCGCATTTAACTGCAGTGTAGACTCAACGCATGGCTTGTATTTCAAAAGAAAAAGCATAACATGGCAATTCATATAAAGAATATTTCATGAGCAGCAGTTTCTTAAATTCCCTTTGAATGCAGTTCTATATTATGATTTGTGTTGTGTCACTGAAATCATGTAGTCCATTACTTGTAAGTGGCACTTTGATATCTGATACCTCAGCCTCTATATTGAAAGTGTATCAATTTGTAAAATGTCTTTATTGATTTAAACTCTATGCTGGGTTTTGTCTTTCAATATTAATGGAATCAAATGTTTCTGGGCTGAGCTCTATTGATCTTTCCATCACATTACACTTCATTCAAATTCACCATGTGCTCCTCTCCATTTCATTACCAAGCACTGGCCCGTCTAGTTTCACCACGGAACATCTGCGGCTCTTGTTTGTGTGTCTGTGGCGAGCGTGGTATAATACATTGTGTTAACTTTGTGAGACACTAATCCTCAGGGGATAATAGTGACACTCCAGTTTGACAAATCCTTCTCATCTCACTTTCATAACACGGCGTGTCATCGCGGAGAGCACCTCGGATAAACCGTAGCCTTTAGCCCACGTCAAGTGCAGCTCTGTGAGAATATCCTTGGACGGTCTCCTTTAAAGCAGCCGACACGTGGAGATTAGCAGGCTGGTGTCTGCGTGTCAAAGTCCAGTAGCTTTCCCTCTGATGATGCCTACTGTCAGCTACCAGTGCGCTAATGAATTGGGCTGCTCTGGAGACACCATGTTCTGAAACACAAAGAAAAAAAAAATATGATGAGCAAGAAGGGCTTTTTTAAAATTGTTTTTTTTTTTAACAATGCTGTCTCATCCAAATGAATGCTGTGTTTGGCACTGCATTGGTTGGTAATGGGCTGACGGTGGACAACAGCCCCCTGACATTTTGGCAACCCAAATTGGGCCCAAATGTCAGGAAGTGGGTTTAAGGAAAAACGTAATGCACTTGCGGGCCATATTTGTTAAAAAAAGGCACCGCCTGCATTCTTTTGGCTCACTTAAGTACAGGAGTCAGTTGCACCAATTCCTCATAATTTAAGGTTTCCGCACCACTAAATTAAGATTTGGTTGCACCACACAAATGTAGAGTTCAGTTGTCACTTAATATTTACACTAACGATCAGATGTATCTGTTGTGCAGCTCACTGAATTCAAAGTACATCTAATAATATATATATATAATAATATGGCCCCTTTTTAGTGAAGAGTAAAAAAGTTATTGTGGAATAGGATCAACTAATCTTACCTGCAACCTAATGAAATGCTGGTTAAAGAACTGGGAAGATGAACTGTTAGAACAAGAGAATCCTCAAGTAGTGTCGGGTAGGTTGGCATAAATGGACATTTCCCATCCGTCCTAATCTTCTTGAATACTACTAAATCTGAAACAGGGATGTATCTCCTTGTAACCAAGTGATATACATTAGGTTTTTAATATTGACTATGGTGGTCATATTTTCAACCCCCAAACGGTATAATTGAAGTGTACCGCATGTTCATGCATTTGCAAATGTATGCGCTCACTATGGGGGACAATTATTTCAGCTCGTAGTTTGGGCCGTTTCCACCATGCGTGAATGAAAATGTAGCCCACTCCTGTAGTTTGTGCAGAAGGAATAAGCCTCCTGGAGCTCTTTAGAAAGTCAGCTAACCGTTAGCGTATTGACGGGTTCTGTCATAAAGAGCCGCAAACATCATAGCCATGCCTTGACAACGACATATTGATTGATAGACACAAATACAGACAAAAGAAATTCAGACGTGTGGTGCATTGTTGTTGTTACATGTTTTTATATTATGTTAAGTAATAGTGAGAGGGAAAGAACATGATAACTGTCACTGTAAGAGCTGAAAACAAGTGTTATATTATTATTATTTTAATTGTCGTGAAAACTGGGACTTTTTGGTGTTTTGCAGATATTTGTTTGTTGGGACAATCCCAGAAAAACAGGGATGTCTGGGCATCTTAGTTTTGCCCCCCCCCCCCCTCCAAAACTGTGATTTTAAAAACTATGCTTAAAGCTGTTGGTTCTACCGCGACTTCATTTTTACATAGTTCATTGCTTTTGATATGGAGAAACCCAGTTTAGTTGTAACCAAAGACTTAGTAAGTGCACACAGGAAGGGGCCTGTGTAAAGGGTTGAGGATGGCTGCTCTCATGTAGCCCACCATGGCCCCATTAAGGACCCAAATGGGCAGACACCGTGTATGGAGCTGTTGGACAAATTGTTATGGGCCCCGGGGCTCAGAATCAGTATCACACGTGGGGCTCACATGAACGTGTCGGCCATTTTATTCAAATGTTCCTCCGCTGGGCATTCACTTCTGTCATTCGTAGCACTCGGATGCAATCAGTGTATCGGGGACCAGAGCTCATTTGCTCTACAAGACTTGATTAAAGCCCGTCCTCATTCAGAATACCAGTGTTTACTCAGATAATAATGGTTCTTGTATGTAGGTCAGTCTGTGTCTAGATGTCCTTGTACGGTTTTGGCCAAGTGCTGTCTCATCTGAAAATGCAGCAGCAGGAGGAGGACTGCGGGGCTACAAGTGTGTCGCAGAGGGATGCTTTCAGCTCCCTTGTTCCTCCTCCTCCTTTCCTCTCCTCGTCTGTCATCATCCACATGCAAGTGCTTCTTTGTGCTTTGGCCTTTAGTGAAGTGATCCATTGTGTTTCAGTCCATGAGCTCATGAACCCTTCGTTGCCCCCGAGGAAATCTACTGTCCAAACTGGAGCAAAGGCACAGTTAAGACTAATATGTCCGTGATCGGTGGCTTTTTCATTTAATGCAGTAAATCATTTAAAACAGCCTTTGTGTTTAGCTGTTGGACCTCAGGATGCTTTAGGGCTACAAAATGTCCTGTCTTGGTCGCAGTTGCCTTAATCTCAAACTGAATGAAATGTGGCTCCTAATCCTCCCTCGAGGCTATTTTCCCCCATGAAACCTGTATGTCCACAGGGTAGAACACCGTGCAATCCCCCTCTCCCTGGGCACTTCTAATCACCTCTAGATCAGATGCCTTCAGCAGTTTTCACAGGACAATAGAGTTGCCACTGATAAACCCTCGAGGCAAATCACCATACGGAACAAGAGCGGGAGGTATCTGTAGCAAAATTGGAGCACCATATGTTTCTCAAAGGGTTGTTTTTTTTTGATAATAGTTTCCCTGATATGAGCACATACACAAACAGAAAGAGAGGGAGAGAGACTGAAGAGAATTTGCTCAGCAGACAGGCTTTACTGATGAAAGAAGTGTCATTGTCACATGATGGCATGCACACAGAAGACGTACAGTAGCCTTGGGCCAGCACAAACAGACTGCTGCTCACAGCACAGAGCTTGGTGTTCATGGTTCAGGTGTGGTGCTCTCTTTGAAGCTCCTCTAAATGAGGTTTCCTCACCAACTCAAGTCAACTTCAGCTGTGGTTTATTTTTTTTAATCATTTATCCATTTTTCTAAAGAATATTTTAACGATCCCCTCCAGTCATGTTTCAAGACGTATTGATACTCTGCGTTTGATATGGTTTTAACACAAAAAGGTTACATTAGCTTGTTAAAAATCACATCCACTCCTTCTCATTAAAAAAAGAAGAATCAATGAATATGCAAATACACATTGACACAAGATGTCTCTTACGTCATCCCACAAAATAATGCCAACACATTTTCAACTCAAAGCTAAACCTGTGGGACAGTTCAGGCAGCCCAACACTCACATGGCATGCTCCTCTCACTGCAACATATATTCAACACACCCTTTTGATTATGGCGGACTATGGCTGCTACCATCATTGCTGCTGTTCTTCAGAAGCCAAACCTCCACCCCAACAGCCACCTGTAGGCTCCGAGTCTACCTTTCCTGGGGGGAGGACAGTATAGGATAGTAGAGTCGCTCCCCACTCTCTTCTGTTCTCAGCTTGATGTTTGCGTGTGAGGACAATTTCAGAGCCTAGATGCCAAACATTAACAGAATATTGAACATGAGTTATTTAAATGAACAGTTTGACATTTTGGGAAATACACAGGCTACTCACGCTTCTGAAGTCCTGCCGTCACCATGAAGTGATTCCAGGAAGTGACTCCGCTCAGACAAGAAATAGTCCTTCTTACACTGTTTTTGTACGGATTAAACAATGAGATCAACAGTAACGTGTGAACTAGTGAGCTTTAGAGGTGCTGGTAGGTGGATTTTGTAATTTGGGCTAGCTGTTTCCCCCTGTTTCAGTCTTGATGCTAAACTAAGGTAACTGGCAGTAGCTTTATGTAACCTACAGACACGAGAGTGGTATCCATCTTCTCATCTAACTATCGGGAAGGCAAGGCAAGGCAAGTTTATTTGTATTGCACATTTCAACAACAAGGCAATTCAAAGTGGGGGCAAAGGGAAGGACACGGTTTTAACCAAGATGCAGTTTAATGGACAACTCTCTGCGGTTAAAGCCATGGATGCCACCAGCAGCAGTGTGTTAATATGTTGATGTGTTGTGGCAGTTATAGCGGAGGGGATCTGCTGTCACTCTGAATGTCTCAGCCCAGCAGTGCAGGCAGCCAATAAATACAAGGAGAAGACTGAAGATGATGTTTTCTTCGTCAAAAAATGCAACACCAAGAAATCCAGCGTCGTAAGTCTACCTTTTAATAACGTGCCTTATTGCACAGAAGCCAAATTGATATTAAATATTAACAGATTTATATTGACTTTGTATGTCTTACACTCCATTATGATATCACGATGAATTATTCTGCCATGCCGAGCAATTCTCTGGTTTGGAATCAAGAGGCGCTGGCTGGTTGTGTAAGAGGTGGAGGTCAGAGATGGGCACATCAGTCATATCCAGACAACGGCAGCACTGGAGAGTGCTGGCTTCTGCCGAGGAGGAGAGAGCCTCAAGGATCCCCTTTCAGCAGATGGGGGTGTGTTAGCAGGGCAGAGGCAATTAGGCCAGCGATAATCCTCCATCTGCTTTCCTCCGTCACCATCCCCTCAGCCAGAAACACGGCTGCCCCCAAACCCAGAAGACCGGGCACCCACCGTAGCGAGAAAAAGCCTGACTGAGCACGATGAAACTAAAAAACTCTGTCAGCCTTTTTTTTTCTTTTAATTGCACTCCAACAGTCTTTGTTGCGTTTTCTTCACCTGCACCTGCTTCCTTTCAGGTTCCGTCCCTCAACACTTTCTTCTCTATTTCAACACTTTTCTTCACTTTCCTGGAGAACTGAGGCGTGGGCATCTTCTTACTGCATCTTAATGGCACTCGTATGCACATGCTGGGAATACATTGTGCAGAATAGACACAAACATATTTTAGGCCCACTGCTAGTGTAAACATATTGTCTCCACCAAGATACTGGTATTTTAAAACTCTACATAAATAACATCCCACCAAAGAGTGGCGCCCCACTGTCTGTGTCCATTTTTAGACTATATCCTCCCCTATACATATGGTTAAACAGCACTTTGTACTGTATTCATGTTACTCCTCACACATTGATGAAGAATGAAAAAAGCATGAAGAAGAGCTTCTCAATAATCTCATCTCATCTGAGAGCCCCTCCACACCCAGTGCCTTCAGCATTTCTGGACGGATCTCATCAATCCCTGGGGCTTTGCCACTGTGGAGTTGTTTGACTACCTCAGTGACTTCCACCAGGGAAATTGATGATGTTCCCCCATCAGCCTCCAGCTCTGTCTCTGCAGTAGAGGGCATATTAGTCGGATTCAGGAGTTCCTCAAAGTGCTCCTTTCACCGCCCGATTACCCCCTCAGTTGAAGTCCCATACTTACTGTATACAGCTTGGATGTTTCCCCCTCCTGAGGTTCCAGATGGTTTTCCAGAAACACCTTGGTGCTGACCGAAAGTCCTTCTTCATGGCGACTCCGAACTCCTCCCACACCCGCTGAATTTGCCTCCTTCACGGCAGCGGCAGTAGCCCTTTGGGTCTGTTGATACCTTGCAACTGCCTCAGGAGTCCTCCGGGATAACATATCCCGGAAGGCCTCTTTCTTCAGTCGGACGGCTTCCCCTGACCACTGGTGTCCACCACCTAAGACCTTGAGACTGCAGCTCACCGCCGTAGCTTTGGCAATAGAAGCTTTGAACATCGTCCATTCCTATTCGATGCCCCCAACCTCCACAGGGATGCTAGAAAAGCTCCGCCGGAGGTGTGAGTTGAAGATCTCCCGGACAGGGGCCTCCTCCAGACGTTCCCAGTTTGCCCGCACTACCCGTTTACCAGGTCTGTCCAGAGTTTACCAGATCTGTCCAGAGTTTTCCCTCTCAATAATATATAACTTAAATCTATCAGAGTGATTTTTCTTGTCTGTTTGGCCTTTTGGCCACCTGTAACATTCAAGTGCCAATTGCTGTAATTATGAGGTCTTCTAATGGGGTAGAGGTTAAGTGGCTTTCCATTTATTCATTCAGTTCAAAATCTAAATTATAACTGTCTTTTTTTTTTATGGCAAAAAAAGCTTCCAGTTTTTAAATTGCGAAGAAAATTGACTTATTGATTGGAGTAAATTGCCATTGAACTGACCTCCAAACCACCGGTGTCACAGATGAGTCTGAATGCTGCACATTTTGCTTCTCGATGTTAAAATCAGGCAAATTTTGTTCTGGATGTCAAGCACTGAGCAAAAAAGGAAGTCACGGTAACTGTGCACATACGGAATATAAAGAGACCATCTGCTGGAATCTTCTGCCTGTCTGGAAAAGACATGACATTTTGCTGGTTCATTTGAGCTGTCTGTCACTTTAATTTTTCTCTTTCTGTCAAAATGTCTTTTAGTTACTGCAATGAGTATGGATTATAATGGATTATAATGTGCTTTAGTCGCTCACATTCAGAATATAGGTGGCTTGTATGGGTGCTTATTCAGCTTTAAAATTAGACATGTACGACTGAGGAGACTTTATGTTTTTGTACATGGCAGCTTTAAATCCAAACAGTGCAGCTCACCCCAGAGAGTTCCTAATAAATGCTAGACACCAAACTGAAATATACAGAATATACTGTATTATGGGACAAACATCCAGAGTTGTCAGCAGAAACCAGGATAGCCTATATATCATGCAGGCTGCTTTCTTCTCGCCTACCTGCCCCAGGGAGAGTGTCGAGCAACAATACGTAAGTGTTGCCATTGCCACCAGTGGTGCATTGACCTTCTGCAACTGCGAAACAGGCCACACGGAGTACAGTTCCTGCCTCAGGACTAATCCACCAACAACCTGACGCCAGGAGACGGAAAGAACATACCAAGCATTCACGTCAATCAAATGAATTGCCTTTTCACCAGTTGGAGCAGTTTTTAGCACCCTAACTCCCTATTTATGTTAATCTTGATTCAATGAACTCCAGACTGCACACTCACCAGAATGACCAGCTCCTCGAGGAAATGGAAAATGATTCACTCAGCTAGAAAAAAAAAAGTGAGCTCTCTTATGTGTAGTCATGTTCCTCCACTATAAAGAAAAGGCTATTTTTTCCCGAGCTGTATGGAGGTTTGTTCTCAGCTCCACTCTATCCCGGGGCATCAGCCTTACTCCCTCAATAGTCTGCAGAAGCACATGTCAAGGGGTCAGTGCATTAGTAGCTGTTATTCTGAGAGTCTGCAACACAGAGAGAGCCAGCAGTAAAGCTAGAAACAAGGAGCGGTCATGTTGGAGGGAGCTTAGCATCTTATGTACAAAAAGAACACTATTTAGTAGCATTTAATAAGATGCACACAATTTAGAATAGTCATAGACAAAAAGAAATGATGTTTTGTTAAAATGATCAAAAATAAGCTGTCTATTTATGTTTTTGATATTGCTCAAATTAACTCCAAGCCTGGCAGTGACTTGAGAAATGCTGAGGATTTCATTGTATCTTGTAACATTTAAACGCCTCTGCTGAATGTGAAGTAGTTTGTTCAGAAAGAGAACCATATTTCCAAACATTGATTTTGGCACAGGGAGATAATCATCATGTAATAAATATCAGTCTTATGTACTGTATATCTGGATTGATTGCTGGCAGAGCTGGCTGGTTTCCAGATCGGAAAAAAGAAAAAAACAAAACATTTACATCTGGCATGCACTAGTGGCTCGGGCAATCAGCACAGCCGCGGTCGCACTTGATGAAATACCTTCTGAAAAGGCCACCTCTTCACATTTGTAAAAGTCACCTTCCATTATCTTCCAATTGCGGGAGTCGGGTGTTCTTTGAGCTCTGTAATGTTATCTTTTACAAGTGCGACAGGACCAGCCTGACATTTGTAAACAGTCACTTTACTTCCTATTCCTTCGATTCCGTGTCTTTATGACCAATCAGATACGGCTCCTGTTGCGGTTACGGGTTTCGGCCTGCTGGACGTACCGTGAGAAGCCGTCCAGAGCTGCGCTCTTCTCTCCAGCTAAATGCCACAGTGTCATCGCGCTGGTGTTTCACACAGCGGCTCGTCCGAAGCACATGTGTCATGCCACTCTCTGCATTTTGAAGAAATACTCTGGACTTACAATAACGTAGCCGTGTGACCGGTTTGGCAGTTGATTCCTGATAAAGTGTGTGGGTGAAATGCAATGTGTCATTGGCAGAGAGAATTGGAGTGTGTGAACTGGAAGCGTGAAAGACGAGCAACAGTCCTTTGAGCATATTGGAAAATCTGCAATCTGTTGTGGTTTCAGTGGTCAGGCTGAATCTCTTTGTATTTAAATTGAGACAGATCCTTTGGACGTGTTTCTATAATCGTTATCGTGTGATGATAGACGATGCGGCCCGTTCTTGCAGGTATTTCTGCTTAAAAGCTAATTACAGATATTCAAAGGATCACAGAGTGTTGACAGCTTGGCCTTTCCAAACTGGAGAGAGGTAGATTACTCCAGGCCTCTGGGAAAAGGATGTAAAGTTTACAGCCTCTTTTAAAAGATGTTTTATGCTGTATTAATTCTTACTGCATTATTAGATCCTAGACTGTAGTTTACGCAATTGACTGGATGATAGTTTAAAAAGTCACATCTATTATATAATTGTAAATATATTTCTACGAATGTACATCCACTATTGAAAACGCCACATTTCCTTAATTCTATTATAATCATGGCTGGCCTTATGGATGCAACCGATCACAAAACTCACAGTTCAAATCGTATCGCGGTGTTGAGTCATGGATCAGCAGGTAAACAAAGGGGGAGCAAATGTAACTTGTAGAGATGCCCTGTTCACTTCTCTTTGCCGTTAATACCATTTGCAGATCATCGATTAGCCATAATTTCCAACACTGATAGTTTTTGACATTTTTTTGTTCAAGCAGTTTATTTTACTGCTCTGAACCGTCAAAAATTCTAAATGTTATCCTTTAATTTGTTACAGTCATCTACTATGGTTATTTGCATAGAAACACACAATTCAAATGATTAGAAAAAAATAGATTATATTTTTATTGATGCAAAAAAAAGTCTTTGCAATAGTTTTAACAATTTATAATAAGCTGCTTGGAGCTAGTGTTAATGAAGTTAATCTATTTTATATTGCTGTGAAAACATCTCCCTCAAACAACTGTATTTATTCTAGTTTCTTTACAAGAAGATTACATTGAACACATCGTTATAATTTACCTTCGCCCAGTACAAATTCTTACTGGACGCATCATAAAGTAACTGAATGGAAGCTGTTAGCACCGGCGCCGCTAACGTTACTAGCTCTCCTCCAGCTGATTTCAACACAGGTTATTTGTTCACAGTTGAATCAGCTGCTGTCAGTCCAACAGTTTCTTCATTACTGAATGTAGTCCAGTGCCATGAAAGTGAGAGTGGGATGGCAAGGACTCACACAGAACACAATAAGCACATTGTTTGGACCCCAGCTGGCTGATTCATCCCAACACCTGCCACGAAGTGTATCCCTAAAAATACAAGCGCAAGTACGTTCATGTAAAAGGTAATGTAGCTGCCAAAAACGTGCACGGAGAGGAAGTGGAGTTGTGCTTCTGGCAAAAAAGCTCCGCTGGCAGAGTAGCTAATGTAGCATGTAGAGCCGGAGAGACGCTCTGCATGTGCTGTCATTCATTTCCATTATCCCCGAGTGGAAGCGCCAATGGAGATATCAATCAGTGCGTGGATTCTCGCGCTGAAGCTGTCATGTGCCCCCAATGCCGGAGAGAGCTGTGACGGACAAAGATGGATGACACGTCCCGAAGCAGGGGATATCCTTAACGGGAGAATAATTAGCTGAATGCAAGTCAAGCAGGAATCGGCGTTGGACGACCTCACCTTCGGTCTGCGCCGGGATACTGTGGGAAAAAAACCCGATAAAGCTCATGGCAGCGGAAGGTGAATGCCGGCCTTTGAGGTGCTTTATCTGTATGACACAGAAATGATCTTCAGAGGGATGCTGCACATAAAAAAAACAATGTTAGTTGACTCCATGCATGCTCAGGTCCGCCAGCCACAGACGGAGGCCATGGTGTGGTAGAGAAACACCTGAGCCAATCACTGGCAGGCAAACAGGATGAAGGTACTCTCGCTGGAGCCCCACAGCTTTGATGGAGCAGCGTCAGGTGTCTTTTCAAAAGATTTATAAATAGCACATGGCTGCTTCCCCCGAGCTGCAGATCTGCCTCCCTCTCGGTGTCATTAAGCCCAATTGGAGCGGTAATTGCTTATAGCGAGGCAGTCAACCACATCGCTGATGGATGGAAGGAGACGACGAGACTATTTTCGGCAGAGCTGCCGCGGCTGTGGACGGCAGTAACGGGACACCTTTTTCAGCAGCAAACCGTTTTCTCATCAAATTCTTTTTTTACCTTTACAGGTGCTGCCAAACCCCAAATGTAATTTCCTCATTACGGCGTTTTAGTGCATTTATGCATGAATAGAGAGAGGATGAAGACGTGTCGTTTCACTGTATCATGCGGCATCAATATCACAAATCACAGAGTCTTGTTGACCCAGACGGGGAGCCGCCACACAATGAGCTATTATAGCTTCCTCGATTGTTTTGTCAAAAACATAACACACATACAGGAGCAGCAGGCCGCTGAAAGGAGAGCACCCATCATTCTCCCCAATTCCCCATTTCATTCTCATTACTCATGGGCCTTCCTTTTTTTTTTCTGGCTCCTCAGTGCAACCAGCCACAAGATTATTTTTCAGCTCGCCACCTCACCTGCCGCAGTCTGCTCCATGACGGATAAACCCAGTGGGTTTGCTCCGAGTCTTGTGCCTGCAGATGGCACGGCGGTGCTGATGGGGCACTCCGGTGTGCTGGAGACTGCACAGGGACGCGGAGAGAGGGAGGGGGGGGGGGGGTCTTACAGAGTGTGAGTAATAGTAACACTATCTGGACTGAAATGCCAGGGAGAAATGTGAGGAATGGATGAGCCAGCGCCATGGCAACAAAAACAAAGGGAAGTTGGCATAGCTAAGACTCCCAGGGCGACTGTTCATGCTCTTTTCCTGTATTTCCCTCAGCAACAATAACAAGATGTTCACCGGGGCCGACAGTTCATTAATGCTGGAGGGCTCCATTGATTTATATACAACATTTTCTACATATGCTGTGAGAATAAACAAGAGAAAAAAACAACAACCCAGAAGCTGCTGTTTGACCATTTTTCCCATTGCAGATAATTTGCAAATCAGATACAACTTAAATTGGATGCTAAATTAATTAGATTCTGCCTGAATAATGAACTGTGTGTGTGTGTGTGTGTGTGTGTGTGTTTTTACACTTTTTCAATTAAAAAATGCCTTTCCTCTAAATGAAGTCCAGTGGAAGATATACAAGCAAAAATATTTTGAAAGAAATGTACAAAGAGAATAGAAATGGGGCAAAAAGCTGATGCCCTATTTAAAGACGGAGGTAGAGTTCAGTCGCAGACGTTCCCCCTGTGTCCGTGACCTCGGGGGTCACACAGAGACAGATTCCCCGGAGTGTTTACAAAGGGCTCCTCAAGTTCTCTTCCTCCGCTGCGGGAGGAATGGCTGCTTTTGGAAACCTCCCAGGGGAGGCGCAACAAAGTGACCCCATAGCTCCGCAGTGGACCGACTGCAGAGCAGGATGTGGCAGCTCCCTCCTCTGTCCCTCTGCCAGCTGTATATTATTAATCTGCCAGCTGTATATTTATAAACCTCAAAGACCTCAACTCCTAGTGCCACTAGATGTTTTCTGTTTGCTGGTTCTGCCCTTGAAAATTCCTAATGTTGTGTGATGTTCCAGACTGGACAAGGTCAGTAAGGTACGAGGACCAAATGCAGTTTGTATTTTTCCATGCTGGTGCAGATTTTTGGAGGGGGGTCACACTGAGGTGACTTTAAAGAGGTTGTTTTCTGCCATGAAGAGTTCCTCAAAGGTTTAACAATTTTAGTTTTGTTCATTTATTTTTCATGTATAGAGATACGTAGTGTACTGTTTTCTGGTCTTGTCTTTTGCCGTTTTAAGACAGAACTTGGCCTTTATTTTGTAGCAAACATTTTAGAGGATTAGCACTTGAATCAAGGCGACTGCAGCTGTACTGTACCTCTGGCTCTGATACGCCAGCATGCCCACAGAGACGACGTTAACACGCGGATGTTTATCAAGTTCACTATGTTCACCATTCTACTTTGTCGGGTTAGCAGGCTAACATTTGCCACTCTACAGGACAGCTGACGCTGGTGGGAATGTCATTAGTATTGCAGGCATTTGGTCCTGAAGCAAAGTATTTGACAAATTGAAGTTATAACCAGATGGTTTTGTGATTTCATGCTAATCTGTTGAACTGTTTAGATACTTCAGGACCAAAGTTGTGGCCATGTCCCTAGCTGGGCTTAAAAATACATCTACACACATCTAACGGTATTTGGACATACACAGTCTCCTATACGCATTCTATAATAATAAGCAGCTTACTGTTTGTGTGTTGAGATCCACACTGAGCTCCCACTTGCAAATTAAAGACTGTATCATTAAAGACCCATTTAATTTTAACTACGATACACTAGAAACCAAGTGACGTTTTGTGTGGGTAATTTCCTCATAAGCTGAAAGCATGAAATGAATAATCATGTGCAGAAGAACATATGTAACTACCTTCATAACATGGTTAGAGATGTATATTTGAATTCTGTTAAACATTGAAAGTTATTATACTTGATTGCGTTTTCGTTGAGTATGCCTAAATTACAAGATATGTAGATAGGCTTTGGCGATACACGAAAGTATCCATAAATACATGGATTATTAGTGTGACATGCGACCAGCTTACAACACACGATATACTGTATGCGATCATGAGGTTAAACTGGGGTTAATTGAGATTAAGATGATTTAATGTATGTATTTGAGTGTGACACGCGTTGGGATGTATGTATTGGACTTAATCTATAAATGTTAAGCACCACTCTAATCAAATTGGTATAAAGTAGCACGTTTCTGACTCCTCTGGTGACTGAGGAGGCTTCCACCTGTCACAGTTATTTAACAAAACATTCTAACAGTCAGCGTTTCAGTGCCCCTGTAGCTATTTATACAGTTGTGAAAGTCATTGGAGCAAACTAATGTATGAAGGGGAACCACTGCAGGACAAAAAACACTGTCGGGGTGATTCAATTAAACTTGACTAAATTAGACAAATAAAGTTGGTTTTAAAGCCATGGGCGTGTTTTGTTTGTTTTTGTTTGAGGTACTATATTGATTTTAACACAAATTGAGATTTACACGTTCGTCCTTTATCCCAAATTCATCACTTGAGATTGTCTTGTCAACCAAAGTTTCTGCCTAAGGTCAAATCCGAGCAGGGTATTAAAACAAGGCTTTTCTTTAAATACACTCAGCCTGCCTGCCAGTGATCTCCAAACATCAAAAATATATTAAGTTAGTTTAAGAAATCCACTGTCCAGAACAAACCCTCAGCAAACACACAGACATGCCCCCCCCCCAGCTTTTAATCCAAGCTCTGTGATGAATATTGATGCTTCCATTTAAACATGTCTTGTCTGCTGTAGAAGTGAGTCTGCTTATCGAGGTTTACCACTTCCATTTCATTTGGATAATTCATGCCGGGTGATTGTCAAGCCGATGCAGGCGGCTGTAATTCCAAACATTTGTAGCTGTAAAAAATGATTAATATTACATCTAGGGGCAAGCATTCCTGTGGAACTGTGAAACATTTCAGAACGACTTTGTGTTGTTGGTGGTGAGGCGCTGCATATTCCAACAGGCATCTATTCTCAGATGTGTGTTACAGCCTGCATCTTTTATAGATATACATCCTCCCCTACAGGAATACTCGCATCGCTATCTATTTTCCCTGTCATTCTCCATTTTTTCTTCTCTTTTTTTTCCACCCCTGCCTCCTTTTTTAAATTCTAAATGGCAGTAATGTCCTTGGGCCACTCTTCATCATCTGTTTGTTGCGTTTGTCTGTTAGCGCTGAAAAGGATGGGGAAGTTTAAGAGGGCCCATATAGCTGCTCTTGATACATGTTTTACATGTTGCAAATCTCAAGGCTAAATTGCTATAAATAGCGTGTTTTATTGTAAAATGTACTCAATGTGTGTGTGTGTGTGTGTGTGTGTGTGTGTGTGTGTGTGTGTGTGTGTGTGCACATATGTGGCATGAGTGAACACACAGAGTGACTGTCCAGTAATAGCGATCCATGATTCTGTGTGATGACTGTTCGTCACACACTTAACACAAAAAAAAACTCAAATTGGTTAGGAACAATTTAACGTAATACTTTCACTCGCACCAAAAGTGCTGATTATTTGAATTCTCCAGTATGAGCTCAGCATGACCCAGACAGTGACCCCTTTCAACAGGACAGGCAGTATAAGTCAGATGCCAACCAAGGGTCAACACAGTAATCTATTATGTAAAAAGACCTCACATAAATAACATTAATATCGGGTCACAGAGGTCAGCAGAGGAAGTGTTTGATAAATATGGCAGAATATGTGGATCGTGGACATGTGTGTATTACTGAAAGTAGATAGTAAAATCACACACACGTGGCCTCTTCACTGATGATGTATTGATCCAATACTAACCGATCACAGGGGATGTTCGTTACCAGGACAGAGGAAAGCCCACTGATATTTATGGAGAAAGGCAGTGAGAATGAGAGGGGGGTCTGAAGGGGGTTATTTGTTTGGGTGTTGAGTTTGAATATCAGCTGTTTATATCTACATGCATTTAGCCATGTTTTCGCAAAAACGAGGACTGGAACTAGACTAGGCATACTGTACGCAATGTCACTCTGGAGGAGTGGACTGTGCTGCAGGGTGGAAGAAGAAGAACTTTTTCACACCGATTAGAATCAAGTGACGTGAATCCAAGATGAACAGAGCTGCTGTTATTGATGAAGGAGCAAGCCACTTCCTTTTTACAGCCTGCGGGGGCTCAGCGTTTCACACTGATTTTAGGTGGAGGAGCCTATCGCTTTAAGGAGCTGCCACCTGACCTAAAAGGGTTTCATTACAAACAAGTTCTGAATAAAACACTATTAATTTCATTTGCATCTTCAGCATAAAACCAGCATCATTAGCATGGGCCCTTGTGTGAAAATTCTCTGTGGGTTCACCACTACATGCGACCCCTTTCACACCCAGTCATTTGATCCATTGTTATGATAAAAATATAGATTAGTGCAGCTTTAGGCATTAATCAGGACTGCCTTCCACCTGGAGCACCAAGTAGCTACACTTATCTAGCTGGGGAAAATAAAAACAGCCAGCAGGCCTGGATTCAGAACCACACCCAACGAGCTGTGCCGGTATTTCATATCTCCCGTTCCTCGTCCTCTGCGTGTGCAGGCCGGTCTAGACAGACTGACAGCTGCTGAGAAGCAGCATCTCACATCAACCCGTCCCTCCCCAGGACAGGAGCCCCTCTAAGTCTCATTAGGCCGGACTGGCAGCTCTAGTGAAAGGAGAGCAGGCCATGCGCTCAGCCTCCCATGGCAGAAACCACCCCATCGCTCACAGGAGCTTTCATTACTCCACCCCCACCCCCCACCCCCCACTCCCTTTCCCCTCCGTCCCCCCGGCCCTCTCCTAAAGGCAGCCAGCTCCATCTATCAGATCCATCGATCCTGTCTCCCCCTGGTGTGGTACCTGCCTGTTTTTGAGACTAAGTGGGAAGGATGGCAGAGCTGGCATGATATTTCAGCTTTCCAGTGACAGCCACGTCCCCTAGGGACGGTACAAGGTGAGCCGGTGTCTGGGCTTCTTGGAGGAAGTGTTCCACCGTGGATCTAAATGAAGGAGCTCTCCCCGGAGGAATTACCAACAGTGTGTTTTTCCTGCTCGGACACGGGGGTAATAATCAATTCTCTGTTGCTTCCTTCCGCTGCTGGTTCCGCTGCTTGCTAAAAGCGGGTATCCCATTCCTTTTGATATCCCACATGAGAATGGCAACACAAACGTCTCTATGCTCAAAACAAACCAAACCCTTTTTATTTTCAAAAACACTGTCAAAACTGTTGTTTAAGGTTTGACAGTGACGTCTGGCAAAGAAACGTGGATGCTGTAAATCCTTCGAAGGAGATTAGATGGTGTGTCACACAAGAGCTCCTCTTGACTTTGATCTTGTTGCTCTGATGGCTTTTGGGCAGAGAAGCAAGCTTAAGCTTTTTAAAGTGATTGCCAGCAGACTGACATGAGCACTTGTTATACTTCTAACGGGGATTAAATACGCAGTATGTGACACTATTCAAAAGTATTTGTTTTTTAATCCAAAATGTGTTCAGTGCGTTTCTTCAGGTTCACTCGGAGTTAAATTGAAAGAAATGTACTAATTTGAGGCGTGTTGTCTTTACGTAATACAATTTGTCATCACAGTTGCCAGAATTTTTTGGGATATTGTACGTTTCTGCACACCACGTCATGTGTTGGATGTCGACGTTTCTGAACCTCTGAATCTCTTTGTCAGTATCGCAGCATTGAGCAAAGTCACCTCCACTCGCAGAAAACAACATATAAGTAACCTACGTTTTATAGCAGTTCTAGAAGCACACTCTATATCACTAACTAAATGAAAGAAGGTAAATGCAACCATGTGTTGGATATAAGTAAAGCATCTCGTCCATTTAGCGTAGCAGGGATGACATCAGCAGGTGAAATCAGATGCTGAACTACAAATCAAATCCTCAACAGCTGCACCTATAGAGCTCCTTTGTTCAGTAGTTACTTTTGATTCAGCTTTTTGTATCCAATGCTGTCTGTGCATTACTTAATTTATTCCAAACAACTGAAACTCAAAAATACATCCCTTATCGTGTGCCTGGGGAGTTGTTCCGGGAAAGAGCTGCAAGCAAAGGGGAGATAAAACATGATTTGGTTCAATCACTGATGTTGTCATGTACAGTATGTTCTTGAATGGCAGTTGGAGTGGGGCTGTAATATTAGTATCACAGTAGTGCTATTGAACAGTCCTGTTCTGCAATGAAGGTCTACTTAGCACTGTATCAGCATCATACACTTCCCACCATCAGTCCAGTCCCAGTGGACCACAGTACTTCTCCTCAGACCCTTTCATTAGCTCTAGAATATCTGATATCAGACGCTAGAATCACCAGTGATTCAAAATATATCTTTTAATGTGACTTTCTGTTATTTTTTTTCCTCAGGGTCTTCCTGCTCAGATCACATACAGGCTAATTATTTCAAGTTCAGTCTAAAGGATTAATATGTGAAGGAGTAATATTTCTGATCTGGTTCCTGCAGAATCAGTAAATCTCTCTCTGCACTTGTTTCATGCACACCTTCCATTCCTCCTCTCTCAAACTCCTCAAAATCACTCCTCAGTTTCTCCATGTGTAATTTCTGAAAGGGCAAGCGTTGTGAATTAGACATCAAAAAAGAAGATAAAAAGTACACATGTGCTTCCGCCTCTGAGTGCATTTCCTCCAATTCTGTGATTTTGAATGGAGCCATAAGTGATGGAGGTCTGTTTCTGAGGAGACTGCAGCTCCCACTGGCACAGTGTTTATAATTAAGTGTGATTTTCAGACCACAGGAAAAAGAACAAGGCAGGCTATTTTCCTGCTCAGTCTCTGCTCAGTCTGCTCTGTTTTTCGTTTGTGCAGAGAAATATGCATATTTTGAGTTGGGCAGACTTGTAATTAAATAATCCAAACGCTTATTAATTGCACAGGAATATCCTCCCTATTTAAATGCTCAGTTGAATTTATTCAACTTTGAATGAGCGCCTAAAACCACGGTAAAGAGTTGAACAAAAGGGCAGCGGTGAGTTCAACGTCCAGTTTTTTTGCTCTGCACAAAAAGCCAGTCTCAGGAGAGTTAACTTCACTGACTCAATGAGCAGAACTGACACGCAGTCGCACACACATAACGGAGGTGTCAGCTTCAGAGGAGCATACAAGGATCTCTGAGGATGTGAAATGCATGAACACATAAAAAAAACTCAATTTGCATTCATTAGTGATGTCTGAGACGCTATGCGAGAGGAAACTCTGCAACACGATATGATTCTCCCATGGTTCAGAGAGTTTGTACATGTACCTGTCAGACAACATAACAACTCAGCAGGGTATCAAAAAAACAAATCCAAATCTCGGACCCAAATCCCCTGATACAGACGCACTCTGAAAATCATTCATTCAGTCATATTCAGTCATGAAATATTATTCATAAATCCAGAGGAACATGTGGATGGGGGGGGGGGGGGGGGGGGGATGACATCACTTGTCATTTTTAGATGCTCAATTATTTTGTTTCATCCACCTCTCTTTCCTTGTTTAAACTCAGACACAGTTTGCGTGTATGAAAACCAAAAGTGACAAATGAAAATTTTTGAAAATTAATCAATTAGTATCTGACGCAGACATTCATCTCACCTCACTGGCACATTTTATATCGTTATGTTGATTGATTTACTGAATGTAGAAAAGTTCCATGCTGCATGAACAGAAACCTGCCAGGAGACTATCATTTGCCAACTGGCTCCCCCGAACAGCAATTGTCCAATCACAGCTTAGAAACCGTAACTAGGCACAGCAGGTCTGTCAATCTTTGGATTTTTCCACAAGTGAAGTGGAGCTGCAGGGATGGTGACCTGAAACATGTAGCTTTAGCACAATGCCATGTAATATATAATTTCAGTGCATATTTAGAACCCATTTTAGAAGGTTCTTATTTGAAGTCTGCCAGGAACAGCTGGAAAATTAGCCGGAGATGACGTTACAAAGTAGTAATTTAAATCATTAACTTCAACTAAGCTAACGTTAGGTCAATTATCTAGCTAGCTACAGCTGATAAAATCTGCTAACAGCAGTGGTAATTTCAGCCTGCTTTTGTCTGCCTTTAATCGTAATTAAGGACGCATTGTTTCGAAAATGCTGTGCAATATCATAGCAACCACATTGCAGGGACAAAGGACCTTGCACTGCATGGTGCCTTCAGTTTACTCCAGGAAACATCTCACCCTGCTATATCCGCCTGCTGAAAACCATCTGGGTTTTCTTTTCTTTTTTCCTGGCCATTTTATGAGCAGAGCTGCCGTGCGGGGCACAGTATGGCGCAAGCACAGATTCAATTATGAGGTGAGGGTGTTTGTCAGGGAGGTGTGTTTGTGTGTGTGTGTGTGTGTGTGTGTGTGTGTGTGTGTGTGTGTGTGTGTGTGTGCGCCAGGGCTCTGTCTGTACACCGCCTGACGCTGACAGATGTGGAGACTTCTGGCCTGGCAAGTGGCTTGCAACCTGCCAGGGAGAAAAGGCCCATTGTGCTGCTGGAAAAAAAACACCTGAGCACTCAGCTGTGTTTACAAGCCAGAGAGCGAGGGACTGCAGACGAGGCCTCTGAGGATCCCCTAAACAGGCCCCTGCTCCAAAAACATAGGGCAGAATCAGATGGAGACAAAGCAACATCATCCCATTTTCCCACACCATGTCCTCTGTGAGGCCGCCCTCCAATTAGCCACACCACCGCTGCTGAGGCGAGATAACAATAGAAGCCCGTGTATCCCCTAAAGACCTCACTAGAGGACCTTTTATTACCGTATTGATGTCTCCTACATGTCACCACTGCCCTCACTTGCCTGGCTGCATGCCCGCACATTTTATATGAGGGAAAATAAGCAGAGGGGCTGTAACTCAACACAAGAAGAAAACAGCGGGACACAACATGAGGCTGAATGGTACATACTTTAATTAGTGAGATGCTGTATGGAATAAATATGAAATATGATACAGCGAGATTTAGCTGCACAGTAAATAAAAAAATAAAAAAAACTGATTAATGGCTGAAAGTACAAAAATGTTTCTGGCAAAAAGTCATGTGACACCCAGTGGAATGAAGATTCTGTGCTGACATTAAGTAAAATAAAAACAACACATAATCAGTACAATCAATGCAAAGACTTTAGAAAAACAAACCAGGACGTGTCCACTGATATTTTATCCTTCAATATTTCCTACATGCATAACACACAATTTTACTATTGTGACGGATGTATTTTATAATACAGAGCATCTCTCCCAGCATACAGTGCTTTAAGACTGGGAAGAAAAAAACTCTAAATATTACCTTTTTCTACACAAAAAAACAAAACAAAGTGTTCAAGTTAGCCCACATTCTGTAGCACCACAAATGAGTTATTTCATGGACAAAATGACGCGTAACTGAAGTCCAATCGTACAGAAAACACACAAAAGTGCCTAGCTGACCTAAAGATTAAGCATACGTTTTAGTTTATGGGTGCAAGACTGTTACCAGTAAAACATGTTTAGTTTGTCCACTTGGTCCTCAGACAAAATCCAAACAGGTGTTTGTGGCGAGCAATTTAGTGATTATTTTCGGCTTCAGTTTGGTTTCAGGCTTGCTATTTAAAAATGTCAGTTTTTGTCATTGAATTGAAAAACCCTGGATCGATATCTCTGTGTAACTTACATTACTGAGAAAAAAACCCAATAAACCAAATAATCACCTCAAATTGGTAATGTTTTTACAGTAAATACTGAAAAAACAACTACCTAATTGCACATCACTTGTAAGACGAGAACCTGTATTCAAAAACATTCTCATTTAAAAAAGAATTGCTTCGTCGGCTCTGTGGCGCTCTTTACCTGGTTAAAATTACGCTGGAGATTTGAGGATCTTCTACAAAATGTTGCATTAAAGTGTCTTATATTTTGCATTTGTATCAAAATCCTTCATGATTTTCCATTTCTAGATGGATGAAATGTTAGACAGACTCTCCAAGGCTTTGTACTGGGACTCTCTGCGGTACCGCAGAGGCTTTACAGTAAATGGATGAGGGGTCACTCCGACTGCAAAGCTGAGGTCAGGCTCTCAGAGAGCGAGTCTGTGTGTGAGTGGTCATAAAACCCTACACGAATCCATTTCAAATGCCCCAGCTGTCACTAAAGTACTGGTCATCCTCCTCCTCCTCTTCCTCTTCTTCCTCCTCCTCTTCCTCTTCTTCTTCTTCCTCAGTCCCGTTCTTCATGAGGTCATCATCTTGTAACCCGTTCACTTCCCCTTCCTCCTCTTCTTCCTCTTTGAGCTGTGCGAGCATGGTTTGTAAAGTGGCTTTTACTTCCTGAACCTCCTTTTCCAACGACTGTGCAGCGTGCGTTAAGGAACAATCTGATGCTACAGACACAAACGGAGAATCACATTAACATGTAAATAAAAAAGCATGCCAGCAGATGAATATCGGGGCTAATGTGACACTTGTGGCCGACGATGGTTAACGGTTATAGCAGAGGACAGCCACAACCTGATGAAGTCATCAATCTCCAATTTGGCCACCGAATGGATTACTGGGACAGATCATCAAGTCATACCCAATTTAACCCCATCCAATTCACTATTCATGAGCTCATCTCGTCTGGAGCTGGGTGACGGTGTGGGGACCCAAGCAAACACACTGCCCAACTAAATTATTCATAAACCGTCAATGAAACGGGATAGAGGCTGTCATCAGTTGGGGGGTTGGGGGGGGGGATTGTTTAACCTGCTTAGAAACCCGAATTAATCGTGCGAGTGTCCATCTTAAGTGGCAAATCAAAGGGATGGCTTTGATGACAGATGGGGCCTGATGGCTCATTTTACTGTCTGAATGGACACAGATTGTCCTCATTAATATTTAACCAGCCGTTAAAGAGCTTTTCATAAAAACTGTAGACAGTTCGCAACACTTTTAAGGCAACATGATCCAAAGAGGATGATGAAGTTCAGAATCATGTTGTAGACCTTTGAAACCAACCCCATATTGACAGAGCTTTGCCTAGTCATCTTTTTGTTTTCTAAATTCCAGTCTCTGTGGTTGTCCATCCACCGCCTCCTATTGAGAGAAGGCACTCAATTAAGACCCTGAGAGACTGGAGGTTTGATCTTCCTGTCACTATGGCAACAGCAGCATCATCCCAAGTTCAGTCTCTGATCCATATCTGCAACCCAACAACAATATTGTCCCTTATCTTCCGTGTCCTCTAGTGTCCACGGTGAATTTGCATGAGTGCATTGACTTCTAAAGACTGAGATGAATGGCATGTAAGGACGCGGAAGCAGAGAGGTGGAGAGAAGCAGACTCATCTGTCTGTCTCCGACTGCCGGGCTGCACTGATATCATGCAAACAGATGAGGAGCCTGTACTGACCCCTGACAGCACAGCGGGGGAGGGGAATCTCTAATCAGATGTGGAAAAAGTCTGGCCACACTTCAGCAGAGAGTGAAGGACGTACTGCGTAACGCACAGCTTCTAGAGATCCTGAAATGAAATAGATATCTTCATCAGACTAGGAAAGTATTTCTGGCAGTCCGTTTTGAAAGAAGAGAAATGAGACGTGACACAAAATAGAAAAAAGATTTTTTTTTAAAAACGGCAGGTTAGATGGCAAATCTTTCCTCATCTCGGTGTTAAAATATCACCTCTTCTATCTGTCTTAATAAGCCCACAGTGTAGAGGGGAAAAGTTGAGCGAGAAAAACACACCAATCTATTTCCAATCAGCTTTCTAATTAGCGCGGAAAATTATGTATTGTGACCTGTAATCAGCATCAACGGTTTCATTTGAGTCATTATCATGGATATTGTAATTTCCTCCAAGCCAGATCCAGCAAGGAGGAGGGGAGGAGAGAGAGAGAGAGGGAGGGTCAGCAGGAGGATGGACGTTAAGATATGACGGGAGCAGAGTCATTACAGTGACATTCCTCTCTGTCGAGGCGCTGCTCCTGTTCGCCGACTTTAATCTCAGCCCGTGGTGACTGGCAGCCCACATCAAGCGCCCTCTAATAACCTCGCGTGGACTTTTACCATTTCATTTTCCAGTTGGCATGTCCAGCCTGTCAAGAAAGATCCTCTGATCCCAGTTTATCTTCAATTCCCTCCCTGAATGGACCCATAATGTCAAATAAGACAGGTGGATTTTTCCTCAAAAGGTAAAGTCACAGAACATCAGTGCGCCTAACGGTAGTTTGGCTGTGTACTTTTGAGAGTTGGAAGGCCTCGAGGAAACTAGGTCCTTAAGATGGATAGACAGAAACACACACACACACACACACACACACACACACACACACACACACACACAGCATGCAGTCAGTTTAAATGATGTATGTATATTTAGAGAGCAGTGAAAGGATATGGGTGAGGGCCTGATCCCGGTTCACTATGGCCGTCTGCAATTCATCTTCCAAGGTCAATAGCCTGTCACTGATCAGCTCGCAGCGCTCCGTCAGGTCTGCAGCCTCGCTGCACCCATCCTGTGCAAGGAAAAGGAATCACATGGTGGTTAGGAAAAGAAAGGGATGATTGAAGCAACAATTGAAGCTCCAGTGGTTCAAATATATGGGTCTGATATTGAAAAGGAATAAAAAACAGTCTATCTGACAACAACAAGCAACCTAAAAGGAAAAAAGAAAATGATGGGGGGTTGTAGTACTAGAATACTCAAGAGTCTGGAGTCATTTGGCAAAATCGGTTGGAAGAAAATGAAGCTGTAGGTGGACCTCAATTTACAAGAGACAGATTTAAAAGAGAATGGTCAAAACTGAGACAGTCTGAAAAAGTGGTTCTCGGTCTGACTGTAGTGCGGTTTGTTTGTGGTCAGAAAGCAAACAATTGCAGCGTTATATCAAATACCAAACTACAAACAAATTCTGTTCATTAAGTGATCTTATAATTGGTCTGCATTTTGCCATGTAACGTTATATAACATGCATAACGTATATAACGTATGCATGTCAGTGCGGGTGTAATTAATAGGTCAGAAGCTGTTAAAACGGTTGTGCTTTGTTAGTTCATGAGGTCCATTAAAAGGTGTGTGAAAGCGATACCAAAGTAGGCTAAGAAGCCTGTGTGCCTCCCCGACGTTGGCACCAGTCATCTGAGAGCACACAAAGGTGCTTTTGTTCAGTCCTGTCTCTGCCTGTTAGTCATTATTCATAACATGCAGCCGATTTGCAGTCTAATAATACTAATAATGCTCATAATGTCTTTGTTAGTGCTTTGTGACACGAGACATAAATATACACATCAGAGGAATAAAAGTGCTGCATAAACTTCTGTCAGTCACCAGAATTGGATTTCCCCACATTGGTCCTGATGATGTAGGATGCCAATCGCCAGAACTTTCCAATCAACAAGTTACTTTTCGGTCACACTTCATGTTTACTCCCCTGGTTCGTGTCTAAGAAGTCAGTTTGAACAGGAACCGGACCAGAACTAAAATGCAACAGTGTATAACCTTTTCCCTCACTGGTATGGATCAAGCTCCAAAAACACTGGATCCTATATTTCCCATTATGCAACTGGAGAGTGTGTCAGTAGCCCCTCTCTGCCTGGTAAACACCCACGTCATACAAATGTCACACTTCCTTTTTGTAATGCAAACTTTGTTTCTATTTTTTTTGGTTTATTCCCCATAACTATACAGAACAAAGATTCACATCCTTTGTCTTGTAATATCTCGTATTTAAGTCGACATAGTCCCTGTGACGTCCTCATTGGTTTGTGGACTGCTGTTTTGAAGGCTCGACTGTGGCATTTGGTTGTCGCCATCTTGGGTTTTTGCAACCGGAAGTGACTCAACAGGGTGCAGCTAAGAACAACCGAACTCTGAATGAGACATTTGTAGGCGACCTAAAAAGTTACAGTTAACTTTCATAATACCGCAGTAGGTATCAGTAGGCAGACTGACTCTAGAGACACGGAATGTAACATCATGCTAAAGAAGGCTTGAAACTAGAGATTAAGAACATAAACTCATGTTTACAATGTTTACTGTAATAAATCCAGTGAGAATTAGAGTCATTTTCACATAGACTTCTATACACTCAAACTTACTGTTGCCACCAGAGGAGTCGCCCCCTGATGGCCTTTAGCAAGAATGCAGGTTTAAGGCACTTCAGCACTGGCTTCACTTTTCAGAACCGGATCAGACCCGTAACATACTTGTGTTATAATTGCAAATGTATAATTAACTCTGTTTAACAATGTAAAAGAAGATCTATTTCCACACTTGTACACCCAAGAATAGTGAGCATATGTTATATTTCAGTTGAATATATATATATAATTGAATAAATAACTGATTAAAGGTAATGAATGGAGGCCGACTTCAGTTACACTGATTGCTGTTATACAAGCATTAAGAGGGCATAAGTACATTGAGTTGTTTTTCTCTTTAATCAAATTAATAATGGTAAATTGGTAAACATATGTGCTCTTATAATCATGAGTCAGATCTTAACACAGAGCTTTTCACAGTGTTCCAAGACGCATTTCATCTGTTTGACACTAAATTCTCGACACTGTTTCAACAGCCGGGCAGACAAAAGATACAAGGCTGCCAAAATTTCAGTTTGGTAAGGCGTCAAGGTCATAATGTACACTATGCACACCACGGGGGCGGTGTGTCTGCACATCACCTGAGGATGCTGGTGGAAGTGTCGGGGGGGGGGGGCAGCAGAGTGCAGTAGGGCAGAGCATTCAGACAGCAGAGCTGGCCGTAATTAGAACGGGCCGCTTTGCAGACATTGTGTCCTAGTTTCTTCACACTTATCAAGCGTAGAGACGCGCACGCGCAGACCCAGTGTTCCTGTCAAACAACACATAGAAAGGCTAATCTGACTCGTAGCTGCAGGTAGAAAATATCAACTCCCTGCAGCTCAGAGGTGTCGAAACAATGACTGGAGAGTCGCGTCTCTGGTCTCTGTCCCGGAATAGCACTTCTTCTCCGAATGACGTAACACCCCAAAAAGAAATGTACAACAACAAAAGGCCTCGAGGCATGACGATTTGAACAAGTCTCCCCTGATGCAATTAAGGACTTCAGTATGACTTAAAGGGAGAACAGCTCACTGGACAAACGGTTTAACATCATGTCTTTGTGTGTGAGGCATTTAAATGAACAATCAGTGACACATGTCTGTCCTCAGGCGTCACTTTAGTGTCTCTGAGATCTCTTCCTCCTATACCAAGAAGCGAGACAGTCAACTTATAGATCGACTGAGCTGTTTGTTTGTGAAGGTTAGGAGCTTCTTCAGCAGATAAGAGCACCGTGTTTGTGCAGCTGATTGATTCTATACTTTTACAGCCTGCAGTCAGCGTTGGTAAAGTCAATACAACCACAGGATAGAAGACACTGTGCAGAATGACACCGTTAAAAACATCCCTCAGCACACAAACCTTTTAAACTACTATTATAAAGATGCTATTTTGCTCCCGGAGGTGATCAACACGATACAAATTACTTTCTCTGCTACATCTGCCTTTAACAAACAAGTAAACATCTGAAATGAGATTTCAACAACATGCCAATTTGTATAATAAAATCTCCGGCATACATATATTGGCGTGTTTTTTCCTGATGCACATTAGTGCTTATGTTATTACGACAAAGGTAAACAAAGCAGACTGCGGTAGCATGAACAGATTGTTTAGAAATTCAATATTCCGACTCATATGTATGCGCTGGTGTGGTTGTTTAAGCAATAATGAGTGAGAGACAGCAGGTAATTGTGCATGTTCCCATGGGTGATGTAAGAGGCGATGCAAAGCAATTATATTCCACTGGTATTACTCTCAAGGTCACAATTGCTTGTACAAAAACAATAAAGTAGCTGAATTCATTTCAAACTCAAAAAGAAATTGTCTATCTTGTGATTAACTAGTGTCTTTGTTATCACCGATGCCTCGTTAGTAAATTACTGAGTCCACACTTACAAATCAGTTTCCAGGACCGTCTGCCAGGTCATTTACAAATAAGTGCAGTGACATGAGGAGGCATTACTGCCTGTAGCTGTGTCCCAGTTCTGTACTACACACTAACTCAAAGCAGGTTTGGAGGATGTAGTGTTTCCACACTGGAAAAGGGACAAAGTTAAAGATATTCTAAAAAGAAAGTGTGCAGACTAGAAAACACTTTTGCTTTCTTTTTTGTTTTCCCAAGGTTCTTCCTGAAGTCTGATCACCACCTGCATTTGTTTTCTGTTCCATACTACATGCTCACTGTCCACAGAATACTTACTGTATTAGTTCAAAGTACGGCTGTCCTCGAAATAAGAAATTCTAACACTAACAATTTTGTTGACTAATTGATTAGTTGATTTATTTGACAGATCTGTGAAATTGAGTTTCTCCACAAAGAATCACACAAAGGCGCGACTTAAATCTTGTGTTTACAACAGACGTGCTCATGTTTCTTGTCAGTGAAAAAAGCTGAAAGAACGATTGACTATAGAGATCTTAATTGACCTAAGACGGAAAAAAACAAAAACGATTCGTCAACTCATTGATAATTTATAGTAGAGGCCTATTGTTTAAGTAGTTAGTATAAAAGTAATCAACTTTTTATACCAACAGGAAGTTATACAATATATGCAACTTTTAGACATAAATAAAAGTGCAACTGACAATTAAACGTCACGAAGATAAAGCAAAATGTCTTTTACAAAAACAAATGCATTTAATTAATACTATGTTTGTTCAGAATTGTTTTCAGAATTTGCTTTAATGTTTTGCATTCATTGTGGGACAAAAGTATCCATTAACTGCACACTCCAAAATCAACTATTTTCTAGTCAGCGTACTGACAGTTTTGAGTGTACTTCATTTTGTCACTTTTCAAGTGTGAAGTGGAAATGGGATAAAGCTTTAATTTTAGAGTGTGCTGTTGATGCACACTCCTGTCCCACAAAGCACAATTACACACATTGTTCACAATTATTGAAAACATATGAAACTTTCTTTTTGTGAAGTTGATCGGCAGTGACGTGCTGCGGTTGCAGTTTGATTGACATCACATGGACTTTACCTAATCACCTGTTAGCTACGGCAACACCAATATATGGAGACAATTAGTACGCAGTGTGGAATTTTGACACAGCAATCGTCCCTTCAAACAGCGCTGGTGTAAAAGTTCATGACATTGTCAAGAAAACTACCCGATTTAACAAATCTGATCAAAAGCAGTCAACATTTCAATTTGATGAAGTATCTAAACTTGTTTGGGACTGTGGCTCGGTATGAAGAAGGGGATGTAAGGACCTTGAGAGGATAAAAGAACAATTAGTAGAGATTACAAGAGTATAGACACACTTGCACACACACACACCAATCAATCTCCATTGTGGCAGCTTGGCGGCGGCTAAGTGGAAATCATTTACTTAAAGTCATTATGGAAAGGAGAAAGAGGTCAGGCGCTCTGCGAGGCGGAGGATCCAGCTCCTCCACAGCGCTATCGCTATCGCAACACCATCAAGACAAAGGTACCGTCACCATTTAACAGCCGTCGTATCATTTCACTCAGGGATTGGTCGCACTATCGTTACATCAGTTGGTTTTCAATAATTCATTGTGATTAAATGATGCATAGTTCACACAAACGGGTCACTGTCCCATACACCTTAGCATTAGCATAAACTGACCATTCCAACCTTAGCTACTGTTGCTAAGCTCTCTATTTTCGCACAACACGTGAGCAGTTTGTAATACTGGTGGCAAATTTACCAACAATGGGTCCTTGATTTCAGACAAAGGTAGACGAAAGCAGGCTTCTCATTTCTAGCTGTCTAGAGTCCAAAGATTTTGGCAGCTGAAAAATCACAACTGTATCAAGCAGATTGCATCAATTGTATTGTAGCTAATTAAGGTCACAGAAGCTCCATGAGTTGGGTTAAAACGCTGTCAGTGTCTGACTTTTAAATTTTTTAACGGACTCGTATAAAAAGCAAGAATCTTAACACTTGATGGATACAGAACATGGTATTGTGCTCAAAGACTGAGGCTAAAGCTGCATGTCCAAAGCAAAAAGTTAGCATCCTCTTCAGTTGTTTATTTATGTGGACAACACTGAAATAAAGAGTGTATTGCCACTATTAAATCCATTCCGTACAACTTTGCTCTTGTATTTTGACCTTATTCTTACCCCTGGAGACTTATCTGTCTTCAGACCAAGAGATCACTTCAGTGTGCTCTGGTTTAAAATCCTTCATGGGACACTCTTAAAAAAAGTACAGGTACTATTTTTTTTCCCCATTTGGCTGCCAGGTGTGAATGAATATAAATGTATGAATTTAAAGCAGGGAGGCGCTGAAAGGAGAATACATGCTCAGCAAAACCCTCCTCTGTATAAATAAAGGTCTCTGTGCAAACTCAGACAGTCAGCGACACCAACCGACGCTTCCCATGTAGATCAGTATTGATCGGACAGTCGGGAAGGCGGCGAAGGTCACGTTTGGGTTACGGTCAACTGATGGATTCCTCTGCGTCCTAGTAAGCCCCGTGTCACTGCAACTGACACTTTAATTACACTGAAAACATTCCTCCATACAGTGACGGTGTTAGCGTTACCAACCTCTGGGTGATTCTCCTCCATGCAGAACAAAAACTCCTCCAATTTCTGCAACAAAAGGGAAACATTTTGTTGAGGCCACACGGTCATAAACCTGCTCATGAATTATTGAAAATGCAATTATGTTGGCTGTGTACTGTATGTGTGCAGCATCATCATAATGAGAAGAGGTTGTAATTATTCATCACCAAAACTGACAAGGAGGAAATAGATTAACTGGCTCATCTGTACTGCAGGTTTCCTTTGTTAGTATTCAAAGTGTGTAGTTGTACATTCCTCACTAAGGATGGGGGTAATTATTACTGTACCTATTGGAGGCTAACACATTGTTTGTGGCTTTAGGGTAAGTACATAAGAAGGCAGAGTAACAACAAATACTAATCAGCTAAAGTTTTTTTAATCAAAAATTATGGAACACGTAACGTCATGCTCTCCAGTGAACACAGCTCTTCATACAGTATCTGAGATTAGATAGTTTAAACGCTACATCTTTTTAGTCACACACACTGGATTTTTTTCTTTGCTTTCTTCATTTACATCCATCTTGCAGCAACATATAATCTGTCACATGCAGTTTTCTAGCTACGGACTGAAAAGGTTTTCTGGCATCCAGCTGATAAAAATACTCCTCCATTGTCTGTTGCCTTCAGATACAAAGCCTTTTGATATGGGGGTCCTTGAAAATTCAGGAAAGTAAAGTATGCTGCAAGATACTAAATGGCTAGAATAGTATTATATCATCAAGAGTTCTTCTATTTGTTCTGTAGTGTTTGCATCCCCAAAGAAAAGGCCAGAGCTGAGGGACAAAAAGCGTCCACTTAATGTGCTGCTATCCATCTTTTCTCTTTGATGAGAGATTTCAAGGTGCTTTTTCTAATGTTAAACATGTTAGAGGGTTAGTTGGGGCATCAATATGTTGTCATTCATGTTAAATGTTGAAAAGAGCATTAGATGTGCTTTTGCATCTCTGTCCATGAACATCACAGGTTCGTTTTATTGTATTTTGTATCCTATTCAAAGCAAAGTTGATACTCATTTCCAAAATAAATTTCTAAATTGAACAGCACTAATATATATGAACAAATATTCAAGGATTCATCTAAAACAGACTAAATGTATTTCTGGAGCCACTTGATTTCATTACATTTCTGCTCCATTGAGCTCAAGTGTTTCTAGCTTTCAGGATGCAGAAAATAGAGTGCACAGGACGGAGACAAAAGAGAGAAATGGTTGGCTGTCTCACCTTTTAGTTCTCTGAGAAATGTTAGGAGGGGCCGGGCTTTGGGAGGAGCAAGAAAAGCAGAGAGAAACAAAGGGAAAGCAGAAAATAGATCCATGCAGTTTGCAAAATGCGGTCAGGCAGGGCATCAATGCAAAGTTGATATTCATGGCTGCACAGAGCGCAACCGTGAGAGAAGGTTAAGAGGGTTCAACAGTAGAATAATTAAATATGAATACAAATCCACAGCTTCCAGTTTTGATACATGCAAGTGGGAATTCTGCCAACTAGCATCATTTAAAATCATTGACAAATATTTGCTTATGGCCACAGTCCAGTAAATCCATACATTTGAAATTCAACTACTGTTTAAAAATGGCAAACATGGTATAAATGAGTCTGTGAGCCAAGCTAACAAAATATAGTCTCGGGTAAATGTGCTTTTTTTTATTTTTTGTTAATGTTGGCTTTGTTCCTATCTCAGACAAGTCTGTCAGACTGCGTGGGCGGAGGAGTGTGAGGAGAGAATGAGTTGGACTCTGCCCTGAGGCAGTGGACCTCAACTCACTGTGGGATAAACCGGCACACACACACACACACACACACACACACACACACACACACACACACACACACACACACACACACACACACACAGTCCCACTAAACGCACGTGATTGGGCAGAAAGAGGCTCTTAAATCTGCACTCTGTAAAATGAAACTCTTGAAGGAAGCTAAAATATTTCCAAACGGTTGGCTCTCCTTCTCCCACGTTTTCCTCATTTGAAAATACCTTCGAGCAAAGGTGCTAATGGACTGCTGCTCATCTGGCTGAAGCCGACAGACTTTTATATTCTGAGAACAGTCTGAACTAAAAAAAAAAAAAAAGTCCTCTCCAGTCAGGTGGCAAGACTGACCGAGCAGGCACACTTCATACGAGTTCACGTTTCACGGGGGAAAAAAAGAGATAAAAAAAGAAGCAAATCTTAAAATAGACTGTTCTCATTTGACCTTTCAGCAGCAAAGATGTGCAGAAATGTGTAAGACATGAGGGATGGACAGCCTCAAAAGGGCATCTTTTATATTCAAGATACTCTAAACGTCTGTTTGCAGTGCACACATCACACGTCACGCAGTGCGGTGTGAAAGCACAGATGTTTGTGAATAACACAAGACATTGCTGCATTACCTTTGTGAACTCTGAGTTCTGCAAGTTGGCCTCGGGACACCAGCGCCCGCCTAACGCAGTCAGCATGGCGCAATCTTCTTCTTCTTTGGTGCACGGCCGGGCTGGAGGATAAACTGCTGCGGCGGGGGGGTCTTCGATGTCTCCTCCGCTGCAGCTGGGGATCCGCAACTGGGGGCCTCGCAAGAACAGGTGGCACGCCTCCAGGTCGGCTTCCCAGATCCGCTCCAAGCCCGGACAGCCACAGCTGTAGAGACCAACAGACCAGTATGTTGTACCATACAATGCAGTACAAGATACACGGTCTGATATAAAACATGATACAACGTGAAACATTAGGAAAAGAAACATGGCACAACACGATTCTGCAGGAGACAATGCAACGCAGGAGATGGGAGACGATTAGCTTAGCTTAGCACAAAGATCAATGGAAGATTTTTGAAAACTATTGTTGCTCTATTCTGAAATCCTTTAATGCTTTTTGATGTTATCTTGGATTTCTACACCCGATGGTGTTAAGTTCATCATATTCGGTGCACTCCAGATGTAATATTGAGATTTGACTTTGTTTTTACAATTGAAAGGTGCTTATAGAATAGTTATGGCTCATTAACACTGCTGGTTTGAATGTTTATAACAAAGTGGATCGAAATGTAATGTATGATACGTTTTTTTTTTTCATTATTTTCTATTAAACGTGTGAGAAGCATCATTCTGCAATCTGGCTTCAATTCACCACCTCACCATCTGTGTCGCAAATTTCCCATCTCTATAATGTTCGTCGGCATGGATCAGAGTTTCAGGCACGCATTCTCCCGTCAACTTTTATTGATCACAACTTTTGCGTGCACAACGGCTATAAAGGAGACCCGAACAGGCAGCAACTGAAGCAACACATGTAACATGTTCATTCGAGACCTTTTAGAGGTGTTGATAGGTGTGTTTGTTTCACTCAAGAGACAAGCAGCTGCTTCTCGCCTGCTTCTGCTCTCGATCCGCATATTTGCTCCCACTTTTATTGCTAAACTAGGCAAACAGAGAGCGGTACTGATTCACATTCATGAGGCAATAAGATGCTAAACATATAGTATGTTGTGAAAGAATGTAGACGTCATGGCGACACTAATGTCAGTACAACACAGAAAAAGAACAAAAATACTGAGGTACAGTATGCATGTCACGACTGAGGATAACTGAGCACAGTAGTCATAAAGGACATCTTTAATAACATCTCTATAATAGAGCACTGACAAAAGAATGAGGAGGGGGAGGAAGGGGGGGGGTTTGAATCATTCAAAGCTCGTAATTCCATTGACAAAATGTAATGAGAGCGAATGGCCTCCTCGTGCGCTGCCCTTTTCTTCAAAGAGCTGCAGCAGAGACAGAAGACAGAGCCTGGTTGTGTTCATCTCTGCTGGGGTCACCGAGCAGGAGTTCAGGGGGAGGACAAGGAGATTGCTTTTTGTTTATCTACTCAGTGAGTTCCCATCCGTCATCCTGTTTTCACTCGCCCTCGCCCCTGACCCTTGTAACGTCCCAGACTCGAGGTCCCAGCGTTAAAAACAGAGGAGAAGAATAAAAGCAGCTGACTGAACGTATCATTCAGAAAATGAGCACCGCGGCCACTGACCGGCGGAGTTCTCTGTTCATCGTAGCATTATTTAGGTTAAGCTGGTCACTGTGTGGAAGCAGGTAACTGACAAGCTGGTAAAGAGTTACTCCAGGCACTTCATGGTACCTGACAGATGTGTGTATCTCAGGATGTGAGAGTGTTGGTACTGAATTGTCTTTTTAGGCTTTCCAAAAAATGTTTCCTCCAAATGAAATGCTCCTCCACCGGCCTACATTTGAGACCTCTGACCTTTTTTCAAATATTGATATTTATTCCTCTTATTCTTTCAGTGACCTTTAGCAAACAAATCATTTCCAAATAATTGTGCTCCCAGGTGACATTTTAGGAACCAAATCCATTGATCGTGTCAGAAATTCTACCTTTTTCCTATGGTTTAAGAAACGCACAAAGATCCACAATAAAGAGCGTACATATTTTTCTGTTTTTAATAACAACATCCTTGTTTCCAGGGAAAAAAAACTAACTAAAGGACAAAGATGTGGGTTTTATACCTACAGTAAGTGATGGTAACAAACATTTCATACCCTAAGCACAAATTTATTTACATACAAGCACTATAATATATTCAGCATTTTTACTAGAGTGCCTCCTTGCTGCTCAGTTAAGATGTGAGAAATTGCTCATTCGCCATCATACGTAAACAAACTCAAAGGCAAAATGCACCCAGACAATATTCTTTAATCTCTCCCTCTGTTCCCTCCGCTCTCTCTCCGTGATGAGGCCCCCTGAAAAAAAAATTGAATGCCACTTGTTTTCCAGCCCATCTCCTGCCTGAAAAGGCTGCCAACCTCTGTACCCTGCCAACGCACGCCTCTCCGACGTTCTCTAACCTTCATTTGGCACCCAGACAATAGAAAAATTGCTCTGCCCAGCCCCCCTGCCCTCGCCAATTCGCTACTCGACGACGCCGCTTCTGAATGCCGCTTTAGTGGGGACGCACCCAGTGAGCCGTGCCATTGTTATTTGTCTCTTCTGAAGTGGAGAGGGACACACGCACACACAGATTTGGGTGGGCACACGTGTTAACTTGCACACAAACCCATAAATCATTCTCTGTGAAGGATTCAGCTTTTGTACAATTCCTCCCAAAAATGTCAAAGCCGGCCTCATCCCTCACAAACGCTTCTCGTCAAAGTGAGACCGCAATTCATTACAAGTTACTGGCACGAGAGTTCTGTGTAGTGAGGATGCAGACAACAAGTCCGCTCCTAAGCACCCCTGTGATGGCGGCCTCCTGGTGCCCGTCGGTATGAAGTCCTTTCGCCCCGGGGGTTAATTGGTGGCGGCCACTCGGCCTGCCATCTGACAGTGGCAGGGTGTGGGTGAGCTGCTCCGCTGATGGCCCCGTAATAAGAAGGAGAGACAGACAGGCACACTCCCTCTACAGTCTCTCAGCCCCCCCCCCTCTTCCTGTGGGACTGCTGACTGACAGGACTGCTCTTTCTCCTCCAGGCATTTCGTGCACATAGACGCAGTAAGGATTATAAAAATAACTGTTGAAGGAAGGAGCGGCCGGTCTGGTCCAGCTGGGACCAGCAAGTTCAGTTAGACCTCCACAGAGTGAAAATGCACAAAGCGGGCTCACACACTGTCTGGCCAAATTTCTGAACTCTACGCAGCATCAGGTTCATATGCTCAGCCGCATCCTCGGGTCTCACACATGAATACCAATGACTGTGAAAAACAGCCCCTATCTACAGTCACAGCTGGAGTTTTTAAGCTATCAAAACGATCAGCCATTTCCCCGAGAAATTATTCTCCTGAACAAAACAAAATGAATGCTGTAGTCTCATGTCAGCGCTTCTGATATTTAGGATCCCCCAAAAGCCATCAACGCAGTGGGAATTCACTCATTAGAAAAAAGCAAATAGGAGACGGTAATGTTTTCACCTTAATCATGCAGCAACATCTCAAATAACACCAGCATGAGGAGAGGTGCTAATAATATGGTGAAATACAAGGGGACGAGGTGTGATGGTGAACTGAACGGTTTGTAAGGTGGCTGGCTTGATGTCTGGGGAGGTTTTTTTTTACAGACAACCAAGGTCCCTTTGTTACAAACACTTTACATTTGTCGTATACGTTGAGGATTGTGTCCATTAACAGTAATGATTGAGGGTTTTTCTTTCACCCCCTGCTTTGACTTTTGGCAAGTCCTCGCTTGTCTTGTCTGCTGAGACATGTCTTGTCTTAGTATTTTAATGACTTCTACACCAGTTGCATTGTAGCCATTAAGCATGATAAACGACATCCAAATCTTAACAGAAGAACGGCATTAATGTGGGAAATATTCAAGAGGCATTTCCTAATGAAACATCTACATAATGTATTAAACAACTGTGCACTGCTGCTAATCTGAATAAAAAATGTTTTTTTGTTCTGGTGACACACTTACAGCATCTGCGCTGCTCTAACATCCTGTTCTAGTCTTTAGCAAGGAAGAGATAATTGGTTTTTTCAACACCTCCCGTCTCCACGGAGACCAGACATCTCACCAGTACTAATCTGCCTCTCTCCTCCTCCTCCTCCTCCTCCTCCTCCTCCTCCTCCCATCACCACTGCACTCCATCAACAGTAATGTACATTAGAGCTGACTGATGAAATTTACAGTGGAGGAAGGATGCATGTGTGTATCTAAGTGTGTATGTGTGTGTGTATATGCTCATGTGGGGACAATTGCCCATTCAATCAAGCTGAATATGTGTCACTGTGCCAAACCGGAGCTGGAGGAAGCTACTGGTCCTCGCCTGAAGGCAAAGCTGCCCTTGTGATTTGATCTGGACCGCCTCTGGTTATGGAAGCCGATCCAAAGCTGGTGGGCCAATAAATTAATATAGAATGTGATGAGCAGGGAAATTAGTTTACGGTACCCAATACCCAATAGGTGTCCTCTAATGTGATTTTTTTTTATTTATTTCAATGGTGATTAGATGCATGTGAGCTATATAATCAAGTATAGGATCACAAAGTATAAGAGCTCTATTAAAAGGGCAGATATAAAGCACTCAGTAGCCAGACTTTTCTGGAGGCCAAGCATTCAATTATGTATTATTGTTTTATTGATATTGGTAGTCTGGGACTGAAATTAAACTGAAAGAGGCTTTCTGGATTCAAAATCTCAAAAGTTCACCTCAAGGGAGAATACATTTTTCAATTCAATAGATATTTTTTATAGTTATAGGTGTGGATTTTGAGTTGCATTATGGGAATTGTAGGATTCAGGCGATAACTTTTGTGCAGTTTCTATGTTGGAGGCCTGCTATGTCTTGGTGTGTTATTACAGTTTATACTGTGTATATATAGGCTGCATATTTTTTAAATTGCCCTGTCACATTCCTATGCCAGTTAGCCAGCTAGTATTGCCAGGTTGTTGTTTTTTCACACTGGATACATAACACAGACAGGTACTCTCAAAGCACTCTAAAGAAATACACACAAAGCGGCCATCTGCCCTATTGACAGAAAAGTTCCCGAGCCTTGCTCCCCCGCTGGGCACCGAGATCGCAGCCATGTTGCTCCTTGACCAGGCAGAGCCGAATCCCTCCACAACAAACAGCCGTGCCGTGTGTGACGTGACTCCTGGTGTCCGTCCAAAGAGTTGACCCTCCCTCTCTAAGGAAGCAACAAGTAAAAGCTCTCACACTCCACACACAAAGACATGGGTCAAGCAGACACAAAGTAGGCCGCGGTGGCCTAACCTTCCTTCCTTTGAAGCGAGTAGAAAGTAGAAAGCACAGCTCATATGGTGCACACGAAAACTTTACCAGCTCTATTCATCCTTCTGTAAAACATGAGCGGTTCCAAAAGGCTGCAGAAGAAGATGCCGATCGCACTGCAGCTGCTCGGTGCTGCCTGTGTCGATGGAGACGAGCTAAACAGCTCTGATCTCCATAAGGAAGCATAAACACGCGTAAGATGTCGGCACTTGTATGGGTTCCACACCCTCTGCTCGGAAGAGAGTCAGCCACTCGGCACATCACAGTCCTGTTGTGCAACTGTCAGGCGGGCTGGGCGGCCACCGTCAACGCAACAGACCTGTCCTCCGTTATTTACCTCGGAGACGCAGATAGAGACGACAGAACAGACAGGAAAAGCTATTTTGTCTGACATGGTTTATACAGAGGAGGGTAAATGTGGCAACTGAGCTGATGTACAGGTGAAAACTAAAGCTTATAGATAATATGTGAGGATGTGAAGGAAGAGGAAGACAAATTGCGCAGGTGAGAGATGGAGAGAAATGTGAGAACGGGGCTCTGGGAGCCAGCGGCATGAGAAAAAGGTGTGAGTGCGTGATGAGGCGGGTGAGGTGATGTATTTGGGAGACGGTGCTCTGCTTAGAGGACGACAAAGGTGAGAGGAAATTCCTTGGAGGCTGTTGCTCTTTTTATGTCTCTCTGTTTTTGTTTTTTTTACTCCTTATTGAGTCTTCCTCATTTCTGTACTAAAAAGAGAGCGGCGGCACAAAGCACTCTTACCTGTGCAATCTGTCCTCCAATGTCTTGATGTACTTGGTAGTGTTCTCTTTGAGCCGGCTTTCTATATGGAGAGAAAAGCAGAGAGAACAGCCTGTTACCTGCACTTCATTTGCTACTTTTATCAGCCATGATGGGGTATCCTAGCAACAAATCACAGCTTTTACAGTTAATGCTTACTTATCATTAGCTACAATATATAAAGCTCTATATATATATATATATATATATATATATATATATATATATATATATATATATATATATATATATATATATATATATATACACACACACACACACATGGTAGCAGTCATCACAGCTGGCGATGGCCTGAGAAACTGCAACAGTACAGTTCAACACAAAGGCCCAGCCGGCTCTCTCTTAAGACAAACTCACAGTAGAGGAAAGATGATTCTCGCCGCTCTAAGAGGGGATCATAGTGGAGACGGCCTGAGGATTAAAGGGGATTCTAACGTGGCATGGATAGGTCCACATACGGTGCCAGCCTTTCCGAGGGGCATGAAGTTGGATGGATGGCTTACGTTGCTTCCCGTGCCCTTCTGCCAGCAGCGAGCTGTGCCTGAGGAGGCAGACGCAGGCTGGCTGAGTGTTAGTCAGGATGGAGAGGAGGGCAAGCTGAGCGCCGCTAATGAGCTCATGTATGAAACATGAGAATATGCCCCCCCCCCCCCCCCCCCCCCAGCAGCAGCAGGTCTTTGAACACAATAGGATGCACTTATATCAAATTGCACCCTATATATATGTGCACACACAAGCTATAATGTTCAATACAACCCTCCTCCTCCCCACTCATGGATCTGTCCATCCAGCATCTGTACGGCTCACTAAACCAGATTCCGTGCTTTCCCACACTCTGGTGATGTCGGCACTAGAGATGCACTGACTGCAATTTTCCGATTTCAGACTGCCTAAACCTTTATTTTGTTATTGTCAGCTTCACTGGTTATTTACTTCAATAAAAAAAGGCAATTCAAATGAAAATGAAATAAATAATTGTATTTTTATTTAGATTGGCATTAATAGTTTAAATGCCGTCTTATAAGTTGCTCAGAGCTAGTGTTAGGAAGTTAAACTGGTCATAATTCCTTCTCTGATATCGGTTTTATATTAATGTGAAAACATCTCCTTCAAACAACTATATTTATTCAAGTTTCTCGCCAGAATCTACATTTTACAAGATGACATTTGAACACATCTTAATAGTGTTATAATTTACCTTCGCCCAATGCTCAGTTTTAGTGAGAAGCGCTTGAATGCATCATAATGCAAGTCAATGCAACCTGCGTTTAAGTTAGCTGTGAGCTCCGTTATAAGCAGGACTCTGCAGTGTCAGCATATGAGCCGGTCACTGTGATGACTCTGAACAGCATGCATGGGAATGAATTATATTGTAATACGTGTCTGATTAAGTTAGTTGTTTTTGAGGTTGTTCCTCCACGGCTTATTTTGAACTTGCAGTTGTGACAAATTGCAAGCTTTATGTCTTCTTCACTCGCGTTGAAGAACTCTCACACCAGAGACATGTGTGCCTTTGTGGCTGTGACGTTGCTGTCGGAGCCGATAATGTGGCAGCTCTTGGCAAAAAAGCAAATAAACTTATTTCCCAAAATGCCGAATGGAGACAATAACAGAGTACATTAAAAAACATGATGAAGTCCCAAGTAGACAGTTTCATTTTAAGGAAAAAAGAAAAAGGTAACAATGGTTGGAAGCTACTGTATTGTATTGCCACTTAGCTTGCTCACACAGAGAGAAAGTTACCTAATTGGCTGTTCTGAATCACTCTGAGGTTTGAAATATAATTTGTATCATTGTCTTGATAGTGGTTATTAGACAGCATCAGCTCCAAGACGAGACAAGCTGGGGGCTGGCACAGCAGGGAGGAAAGGCAGAAGTCTCAGACTAAGTGGCTGTGACACACACACACACACACACACACACACACACACACACACACACACACACACACCTCTGCTCAATCAGAGAGAAGAGGGAGGCCGCTGGCGTGGCTATCACATATCTGGTAGGCATATCTGGTGTACATGGACCAGACAGCTCACTTACCACCCCTCTAATTGCTATGCGAGGTCCTATCCCACCTGACGGAGTCTCCCATGTCAACTTCCATTCATGCCGGGTCCGTTAGGCAGCGTGCAAGGAGATAGCCATTGAATAATACATGGGGGCATTAGGCCTGACTTGGGATGGCACAGGGCATGTACAGATGTGAGATGACTAAGTAGGCTACGGCTGGAACGAGAGCAAGAGCCAGATTTAGAAACAATACACTGTGAGGAGGAGAAACAGTCAATACAAAAAAGGCAGATGAAGACGGGGGATATGACATGAGTGTATTAACTGTTAACTTAGTGTTTATTTCCATGCTAATGCCGAGAGGCGGTGTGCCATCCTGTCGCCATGCCAACCGGTGGCAAAAACTAGTGAGCCTCTTCGGGCGTGACAGATGAAAATAATCTTTTCTTTATAGAATGGGACAAGATATCAAGCAGCAGAGCCTCCTCCTGCGCTGAGTGGAACCAGAGCACTGGGTGATATTGCCACTTCCTGTAAGTCTGCAGGAGGCTGCTGTCATTGGCAGGCCATGCGAATAAAATCGGCACTAAAAAGCCCATGAAGAAGAGAGCCAGTCTGTTAGTCCCTAACACATGCGGCAGTATATTTGGTGTCGAAGGAACCTCACAAAAGCGATCACAGAGCCGGCACTGGAAAAATTCATGAGCTCAGCATCCCCTCTAACACCAGTGATCTCAGCGGGCGCTAAACATCAGTGATTGCTGCCAAGGACCTCGGCCAAAATCGAAGAGGCCATTCATTCATAACACAAACAGAACAGAGACACTATTGAAAGATGATGAGAAGTGTTACTGGGGGTTAGGAGAAAGAGAAAAAACTTGCTTGATATAGGTCAAAATACCCGTTACTTCAGCTAAATAGATGTAAAGTTGATTCAAAAAATGATTAGAATGAGCAGACAGACAAAGCAAATGGAGCAGACACATCACACAGTGATGCACAATTCTCGATGACAAAGTTATGGGCTTTAATGAGCCTGCGGAAGTTAACGATGGCAAGGTGGTTCCGTTTGCTGCTGCATTATGAGCATCTGAACAGCTCTCTAATTGAAAGTGAATAATGCAGTCCTTTCTTCATTGCCTCGTAAAAATAAAAGCCACCAACATCTGTGAGGCCTTCGCGCCGTCAAACAAACGAGAGGCGGCTCCGTGCTAACGCGGCACCGCCGATGTGCGTGTCATAGAAGCCTGCGCATAATAAGGCGGAGGAGAAATTGTGTGTCTTTGTAATTGAGTTGAAGGCACCGACTGTGATTAATGTGTTTAAGCTCGGCTCGGGCTGTTTGAGTGCAGCGGCACTGCAGGTAACACAAACACATAGTCAGCATATGCAGACACTCGCATTGCATGGGTGTATGTGAACGCAACGGCAGCCAAGCGGCACAGCTGATGAAGGAAGAGGGACAGGCTGATATCTCAGACAGACACTCAATAACCCACGATGCTTTAAGGCTGTGGGATCACAAAGCATAGCAGCGCACAGATTGCAGCTGGCATGGCGTAACGTTTTGTGGGGCTATGCGCAAAGGCACAAAGAAAAGGAATCATTTGACTAAAAAGTGTCTGTGTGTATAAAACCTATGCTTGGGTTTTGGCTACTGAATTACTCTGATTAAAATGTTAGACATGCTCACTGCCAATATAACTCAAGTCAAACTCAGTAAATTGGGTTTGCTCAGAGGAGACTCTAAACTTACTTTGCTGTGGGCTGGAAAATAAAAAATAGTTTCTGATGACTGAATCTGGGAAGCACTAAAACGCCCAAGAAAGAGGAACTCTCTCAAAATGCGCAGCCATAAAAGCTCTAAAATACTATCTCAACAGCTCACCTGCTCCATTAAACTGGCATCTTATTATTTCCTCTGCATCCTTTGAGAACCTCCATTAGCACTGGGCTAATACATTTTCCACAAAAACATTTCTGAATTTGTCGCCTCTCTCCGCTGAAGATTTGCCTAAACTAGCCCTGCTAGCTGCTCTGTGCGGCTGTACTCAGACACAGAGTGGTGCTTTAAGCCAAACGCTAACGTCAGCATACGAGAACAGCAGGATTAATGTTCACCACGTTTACCATCTTAGTTTAGTGTGTTAGCATGCTAACATTAGTAATTAGCACTAAAACACAAAGTACAGCTGAGGGGGATGGGAGTGTCATTAATTTTGCAGCTACTTGGTCATAAACCAAAGCATTTGACCACCAAGTGATGGCACTACATGGAAAGTCAAATGATAATCCATTCAGCAGTCGTTAAGCTATTTCATTCTGGACCAAAGCGGTGGACTGACATGCTGCTAGCTTGGCTAAAAACAGACCGCTTTACTTTGTTACCAACATTATGAAACTCATCCTCCTTTTTATGTCGTATGGAACGGAAATGGTCGTGGGAGCTATTGTAGTAATTCTGACGCTATGAAACTCACAATGGAGCGATTCCTCCACTGAATCACAGGGAAAATAAATGAATACTGCCAAAACTTCAGAGACAAAAACCAGGAAACATTCTCCCGGGTCCACTTAACCACTACACCGCTCTCAATCATTCAGACACTCTTTAGGAGAAGAGCTGTCGTCTGTTCCATCATGTTCTCGACAGAAGCACCCTGAAAGAGACAGGGTCATGAATAAATCATGTATGTCCTCGCCTTTACTATTGGCACTCCATTAAGAGGAAATTGCATTTGTTTAATAACACAGAGAGACAGTGTTTTGATGTACACTTCAGGTGCTGGACCGGTATGCACGGTCGAGTTTTGGCCTGAATGGGCTCCCAAATCCTACTAAGGACCATAAAGCACTGCAGGTGACACTGGAGCGGGATAAAGAAAGAAGAGATGGTGGAGATGCAGCTAAAAGACGACAAACAACAAAAATACTAATTAAATGTGTCCTAGTGGAGCCATGTGGAGAACGCACCACCTGGCTACTAACAGTAGCATTAAATAAGCATTGACAGAATACTTCAAGAGGAACACACTCTGACACCGGCTCCCTGTTTGAATGTCCTCACCCTTGGGGGTCATTTACTCATGTTATTCAGCTCTTCAATTATTTATTTGTAAATTTAGTCTCACTCCAGATCTCTCTTGGGGGCAAAATTATACTCTCAGCAGGGAATCAAACCTCCGGCTATAATGGGTTTGGTATTCATCAGCACCCGCGCCAATGGCAATTAGGGACGTAATGGCTCCCAGGCCAAAAAAAAAAAAAAAAAACACACCACACAGTACGCTGGGCGGAGACGCTCAACAAGCTGAAGCTGTGGAGTTTAAGTGAATGCATGTGCATGGATCTGGTCCATTTATCTATGGGCTGCTTTAGAGCTCATGCCATGACAATAGGCCTTTTCAAGAAGACTTTTATTGTTATAAGATGACACTAGTGTCGATAAGGATGTGCTTGAAATGCCTCAGAAACCAAAAGAACGGCCATCTTGACTTGAAGCACACTATAATTTCTAACCCCCCCCCCAGCTGAAGAAATGCTAATGTGCTGTTTGTGGGCTATCAGTTTCCAGATAGCACGCGCCAGCCCCTTATTACCAAATAGGATGACAGTTTAATGAGCCCTTTGCTTGGTGTCAGCAACGCATTGTGAGATTGCGCCTGATGCCATATTGCGTGCGCCCACTTGAGCGTTTGAGCAAGCCGCACAAGCGATCATTAACTTGCCGTCTCTTCCCACATTTGTGACGAGTTTCCCACCTGATTCCCCGTTCCTTTGTTCAGCTCGAGCGTTCGCATGCCGCCGGTTTCCCAGCCTCGATGTCCCTGGGAGCTGCGTTATTCTGTGTGAGGCACGCTGCGTATTTAGGATACCGAGGTGAACTTGAACGTGTCTTTGGTGGCTGTCGGGGGAGAGATTAATGTGGTCCCCGGCTGTTTAGCAAGTCAAGGTGTTCAGGAGTGTATTTCATCAACAGAAGTCAGACAGGTGACTGAGTTTCATGCACAAAGGTGAAAAGAAACGTAATTTGCAAGTAAAAGGATTTGGTTCCTCGTACAATATATAAAATCATAGACCTTTTAATGTGAGCAAAAACACCTCCATAAAAACTTGATTCAACTCTGCCTGACTGCAACAATGAAAGGCTGCCCCCTAGTGCCAGCAGAGGGTGCATTCAAGACAAGACAATGGGTCGTCACAAATGGTGACTCTGCAGCCACAGGCCTGAATGATCTAGACAACAGCGTGTTTGCTAAATGGCTGATTGCACACCTTGGGGTTGCAGCAGGAGCCTGATCCAGGGCTCCGGTCTCTGGTCTTTCACTCCCCGTTCTGGCCTCGTCACTTCCCCTTTGCTCTCTGCGTTCACGTCTCAGCGCCTCAGAGAGCAAAGTGACCTTTTTTTTTTATCTTTAGAAATCCCTCTGTGACTGATGGAGTTGAGAAAGTAGCACTGCAGGTGGTGCTGTCAAAGTCCATTTATGTCTCCGCCAGTGCCAGGAGGCCAAACCAATCTACCCAACCCCTCCTCTAAAAAAAGTGAGCCCTTTCTTTAAGCAGCATTTCAGATCTCCTCTAGTTGGAGAGTGTGCGAGCGCTGATACATCATGTCTGCACTGAGTAGCTTGGAGGTAATTGGCTACTTCGCACAATCTAAAGCTCATTTCCCCTGCACACACACACACACACACACACACACACACACACACACACACACACACACACACACACACACACCACCCCTCCCCTTCCTCTCAACAACTGCCAGTCCTGCTGGTAACTCATTTGATGCCGACTCCCCGCTGACAGCAGATCACTTCCCCTTCATTTGGGAGAAAAGTCGTCGTCCATTGATGTCCTCCCAGCGTGGAGCGACATCAAGAGAGGACTTCGCTTCCAAAAAATGCTCTCATGATGCACATTGGAATTGATGGTTAAAAGGTGTATTCAAAGACAGTGAGAGGCACCTTTCAGAAATACAACAACCGCTTTCCAGTCTCTCCAGTCGCAGTGGGCAAGAAACCGTTTGTCGTGTGTTTGTTTTGCTAATGGCGCATTTATTTTACCGTGCCCGCCAGGAGGGTCATGCGATCGATCGTGTGTGCGTGTGTCCGTGAGCGAGGCAGCTAGTGAGTCCCCACAGTGGGGGGGGGGGATAACAGTTTAACAGCTACCGAAACTACCAGTACACACACTGTTGTACCTGTCAGCAACTCAGCCAACGACTAACACGACAAGTTGAGCTGATGTCCTGCATACATTGCCGCTTGTTTTCGAGTTTGAATTAAGTACATTTTACGATGCCTTACAGCCCATTAGAGTGTAGATGGAGAGTTATCCCAATTGTGAGATCTATTCATTTACACAATACAGCTGTGGTCATTGCAGACACATCTGGTGGAGATCTGCACTTAACTGAGTGCACCTTTTCTAGTTTCATATTTTTTTTTCCTCAGCTGATCAAAAACAGAGCTAAAAGTAGAATCAGTTTTGGACTTGTTGTGTTTTGTTTACAGCTTGTTTAAAATGCCCACGGGTGGCCGAAAGAACCTGCTAATGCAGGTTTGAAGGGGGCGAAGATCAATAATCGATTGCCCCATAAATGGCTAGAAAGTTGGCAAGTTGAAATACTCCACAGCCCACCGCTCATTTCTGTCTGCATTACTGCTCCCCGGTGAGAAGAAATAGAAAAGTCATAAAGATAAATAAAGTTCTTCCATATTTGAATGAGCCAAGAGAAGGGATCGTATGGTCTCTCCTTTTGTTGTCGTAGACTCACCGTGCTGCGCCTCCCTCTGCTCCAGCTCCTCCCTGAGCTGCTGCCGCTGCTCCTTCATCCGGCCCAGCTCCTGGCTGCTCCCCGAGCTGAGGCTGTGCAGCCTCTTGGCCAGAGCATCCAGCCGGTCGCGCTCCAGGTACACCGCCTTCATCTCGGCCCTCAGCTCCTTGGCACTGCCGAAGTCATTACCTGCACCGGTGCGCCACAGGAAGACATTAAGGCCTACACCGCCCATTAATGAGCGCCTCCATCATTAATAGCATAATTAGGTGAGGCAAATGGTGGGCGATCCAAGCAAATGAGGTAAATGGAAGACGTGAGATGTGGGGAAGGGAAGAACTGGGGTGTGGTTGTAGCGGAGAGTTACCCGAGATGGCTGCCAGTTTGGCTTCATGCAGCGCCAAAAGCTGAGTTTCAGTCTCGCTGACTTTCCTCCTCAGGCTGCTGCCGAGCCTCTGACTCATGACCACCTGAGGAAAAGAAGGACAAGAAGAGGCTGAGGAGGAGAGCGAGGGGGGGGGTAACTAACAAAACCTTTGCAGACACATGGATCCCACAGGATGCAGAGCTCATTTCCAATTCCGCTTTCATTCTCTTTCTGACACTCATTCTTACAAGGCCTTACAGATTCATTTCCGTCCCTCTGTGCTCGCCCCGCTTTGAATACACAGCCGAGCATCAACGCCGATCTGTTAGCTCGTCTATAACCTTTAGAAGAGAAAAGAGAATGCGTCTCCTTTCACATGGACGGACAGGGAAATATGAAATCTCCATAAAAGATGCCATTAGAATGTCAGGGAGGAAAAAGGCCCTGAATGTCACGGGCCTGATGGGGAGGCAGCGCCTTAGCTCTGCTGTATCCACAGAGGAGTTGATGGCTTCAGATACTGCCTGTCTGGCCCCTCATCTGCCCTTTAAACCTCTCTTCTTTCCAGTGTGTTCACTTTGAGTAACAGCCGGATACAATACCCACGATGCGTCTCCTTCTTTTGAGGAACTATTCTTAACCACTCAAAGGGACGTGGAGCCGGATTTTCTGATGTATTTTCTTCTTGAATCTGACGCGTTTTTATGCAACACTTTGAAAAGGCTGTCAAATAGGTTGATATTTCTGAGGCAGAACATCTCCCGGGAGTTCTCTTCCCACAGAAATACAGAAAACAGGCTTGCATAATTTTATTTCACGCATTACATGAACTGGAAACTGCTCTAGAGTGCCTTTTCAAATTGTAGAATTTTTTTGACATCGGTGATTTAATTTCAAAACATCAGGCCGTTCGTCAATCTCGGAAAAGTCAATAGAGAAAGTGAAAGTTACTTTCATGCCGGCAATCATTTTGTCACAGCAGGTGTGCCATTTTCCACATGGTGGCTAACTCATTTAGGAACAAAACTTTTTCATTTCAACTTAACAATGGACAATCTTGTGATTGAGGTAAAAGTGTGTCCCCGTGGAAAGCCCACATATTCCTTTGAGGTGCAATTGAAGTGTCGACCAGCCATTCGACGATGGCTTTCTAAAGAACACAGTAAGAGCAAAGAGGTCTTTTCACTGCCTGTCTCCCTCTTTCCTTAAACCACCACTTCTTACGGATTTCTGCTGCTTCTGGCTTTTTTTCAGCTGCAGAGATCTATGCACAGAGATCAGTGAGAGGGGAAAGCAAACCCCTGAGAAGCGAAAGGGAACTCCAGAGACGCATCACATACAAAGGGGGAAACATGCAAAGCCATACACACACACACACACACAGGAATACACCACTGACAGTCTGACACGCTTAGAAAAGGCAACAAAGCCATGCTAGTCCAACAGATGTTTCACATTCATAGATGTATGTGTTCTATCTGTCCAAGGGCTGCTGAAAAGCAAAATGAAAAACCACTACAATGAAATCACTAACTAAAGTACCAATGCAGTTGCTTATTTCTCATCAGAAATACTGTTGTATTATTTTACGGAGGATTTTTAAAGAGCAGTTTTTAATTAATCTTATGGACAGTTCACTGCCTGGTCAAATGATAATAAGCACGTGAATACAGACACTGACATTTGGTGTGCATATTTAATACATTGACACAGGCCCACAGGACATGCTCTCCAGCTTGACTTACTACTCATTAGATATTCACACACATTCAGTCATTGCTGGCATGCTGTGGGCAGGCTGAGCTGTTTTGGGCTAAATGGGTCAGAGGAACAGGGGCTTACTTTAGCAGTGGCTTCCTTGATGGACAGATTCAATGCCCGCTCCTGCTCCTGGAGTCTGCAAAAAAAAAAAGAAAAAAAAGGAAGTAAACACGTTACAGTGCAGTACTAGAAGTCATTTCTTTCTTTTGGGTGCTTCGAGTGACATCAATAGATATCAATGACGGGGTTAAAAGTTTACTCTAATCTACTCATCTGGCTGCTAAACACAGAGTGGTTTTTCAACTATCAAGAGAGTGACTGAATCGTTTATAACTCTTATGAAGGAATGTCTTAAAAGACCTGGTCCAATCGATAAGAGCAAAACAGTCGGCTCTAATCATCCACTGGTTCTTGCATCCGCAGCAAAACTTACCCACAACCAGAATGAGAGGTTTACACACTGCCTAGGAAAGTTGAATTAGACTGATAGTGTGCAAACATGAAAGCATAAGCATTTTATTTCACATTTGGAACCAAAACTCTAACCAGTGATTTTAGTCATTTTTGCTTAAATAGTTTTTACAAACAATTAATCACTTATGTCAAATCAATAATTTTCGGACTTTCAACGAATCCATTAAAAGAACAGTTTAATATTTTGGGAAATGCCTTTATTTGCTGAGCGTTGGATAAATATCTCATCTCGCTATATAGCCGTTAACTATGAAGCTAAAGCAGCTGCCAGTAAGCTTAGCTTAGCATAAAGGCTGGAAACGGAAGGAAGCTGCTACCAAAATATGTCCTCCAGCACCTCAGAAGCTCACTACTTAACACACAACACCGTGTTGTAAAATCCATTCAAAGACTAAAGATTGTGATACTAGTGGCAGTTGTTTATATCTTGAAAGCAAGTAAGAAAAGCAGCTGAGCTGTGATATGATTATTAACATTTTCAAACTGAACTAGATTATTTAGTTTGCTTCCATTGTTATTTTTACATTTTGACTTAACTGTCTGAATGATAATTTCCTATATCGAGGGTAATGTCAGTGTGATGTATTACTGTGACTGTATGTGAACACGCAAACAGGACAAGGTCACATCATTCAGTGACAGCGATATAAATCAATTATTAGACGAAAACAAAATGAGCATAAAATCCATTATGCACAACACAGTCACCTTGAGATGGTCCCAATCGTCTCATATCACAAAGATCAGTAAGCCCCTTTCATGCTATTCCAGCTGATGTTCAGGGGAAGTCAGGGTAAAATGTTATCAGTATTACTGCACCCTTTCTTTTTATTTTAGGGATGCAGCTTCAGTATTTCTTTATTCCAGTAAGGAAATAAATCTTGATGGGAGAAAGAAATGTCCTGTGTTATTTGGGGAAGGAAACCGCAAGCCACACAATCTTCCTGATGACCCAAAGCACACCACCTGGACATGTGCGGCTGAACATCCAATCTGAGGTCGCAATTTCAATCAGTAGCGAGAATAAATGCGTTCCAGTCGGGGTGAGAATACGTCAGATATCAAATTATGCCCGTGATGGAGGGTCACGCCACCGAGAAGGCGATAAGTACAATTTACATGTCTTTCTAATGAGTGGCAAGACAGAGAGGCTTTCCACGGCGCTCTGTCGCAAGCTGTTAACTTCAGAGGATACGATGCAAAGTAATCATTTGCATCTGAGGAAAACCATTAAAATTCAAAGCAGGTTCAAGCAGGTGTGGGAGAAGAGGATTGAGGGCACAGGGGGATTCGAGGAATAAAGAAGAGGTAGTTGAGGCTGCTTGATGCGTCCTCTCTGAACCTGAAGATAAACAAATCATTCCTCGCGAAGTTTTGCACAAGTATTGCATTACGTTACATTCGTTTGGCTGCTGCTTTTGTTCAAAGCGACTCACTAGGAGTGCGTTCATCCTCCACACTTTTGGCTATTTTGTTGTACGTGAAAATACGATATCTGCACTGTCGAAGCTCTTCTATTACATGAGATGTTAATCGGGTTGAAAACATGACGGTGTGCTTCTGACTCGGTTGTACTTTCTTGGTACAAGACAAGACCGCTCGCTACAAGATTTATGCAAAGCGCCACTTTGTCTGTCGGAGGACGAACGAAGCTGGGAGGCAAAGATTTTGTGCAATAGAGAATCTGCTCCAACATGTCGTCCTCTAAACGAGCTCATTTAATGATAAGAGAATACGTGACTTGATACAGGGAAAACATTCATGGACTGATGAGTGTTGTAGTGTCACTCCCTCTCACAGCGCTCTAGCAGCCCCACCTGGTGACTGACAGCACTGCAGGAACTGTGAGAACTACTCACTGCACGATAAGAAGAGTTTTCTGCCATTTACTGTCAAAATAACTATGATTTTCAGTCATGGCGTTCGGCAACGTTCACCCTCAACCAATCAAAGTCCGACTCCCCTCACCAATAGGGGGAAAAAAAACATCACAATAACGTGTAAAATGCAAATGTATAATGTGTGAAGATGTTTCTTCACAGAACACTCCCAAGGCACAATTTGTCATTTACATTTTTCCAAATACATTTGCACGTTTTTCTCAGAGGCACATACACCTTCTGGACAGCAAAAAGCCATAAATATGTGCAAAGATGTCTTTATATGCACCTGCTCACGTAAAAATGACATCAGTAAAATTCCCCAAATTTAACGACTGTACCACTCTTTTTTTTCAGATGGTACACTTGTCGTGCGATGGGACACAATATTCTGCACACATGTGACGCCCACCTGAGCAGCGAGGGCGAAGGAGAGACGGAGATCTGCGCGCGGTTTTCAGAGGTGACGAGGTCCTGCAGGGTCCGGCTCATGTCGCGGAGCTGGGCCACGGAGCAGCTCCTCAGCACGGAGCCCTCCAGCTCCTCGGCCTCCACCTGCTGCTCCTCCCGCTGGATCTGCTGCTCCAGGCATCGGCTGCGGTCCTTCAGCTCCGTCAGCCTCCGCTGCAGCTCTTCTATCTCCTCCTGCGCAGGTTTTGTTTGCGACATTTACGTTTTTGCATTTGCCAGTATTATATTACACTCGCACGTGACCCAAAGTGGCAGAAATTACCTTTGTAGGCTTTAATTACATAATGTGAGCTGAATTTACCTCCACCAGCTGTTTCTCTTGGATCAGGCGATCTCTTCGCTGCAGTGGGCCCTGCAGTGGGTCGGACCGCTCCCTTACGTCAGGCTTTACAGTCTCCCTGACAACCAGTCACAAAAACCACAGTCACTACAAAAGCCTCGGCAATGGGGATCTCTAATTATGGCGTTTCTATTTGTTCATAACCGTCATTCACATTTCAGGCTCCTTTTAGTCCCTTTCAAGTGAGCTTATATGGGAGGCAAACGCCGCCTAGCTTTACTTTTGACTCTTTCTCTAACTGGGAATGTTGGTTTTGGCGGTGGTGGAAGAAGAAGGCTACTCCAAAAAAATGATTCTGAAGTAAAACTATTAACTGCTAATAATTATTATTATCTATACCCCACAGTAAAAGTCCTGCTAAAGTTGACTTGACGTCGGTTCAAGGTGGTGCTTTCAATGCTGTGACGCTGGATAGTTTATGAATAATAATTCATCATATTATAATTGTAATATTTTATGAGTTACGTCTGAATCTGAAACATAACCGCAAACACCCTTCTGTTGAGTAAATGTATAAGTAGAATGTTTCCTCTAAAGTAGAAGTATACAGTTGAGTTGCTTTTTTTTTTTTTAAGTACTTCGAGTGCAATGACTTAGAATAGTAACAATTCAATAGTTTTCATATCTAAACATCTTATTATATCTGTAGCTGTTTGGGGCCCTTTTAGTAGGGGCCACAGGCAGTTGCCTACATTGACTAATGGTGAAGTCTGCTCCTGGGATTTCTTCTCATGAACAACAGTGTATTTTACTGGTGTCTCTGAGTAGCCATGACTGATGTCACTATGTCATGGCAGGTGTATCACTCAGTACCCATGAAGCTCAGTGTTGAGTGTGAAATTGTTTGTAACAACACGACAGGCCAAGCATTCAGCCCATTCTGAACAGGCATGTTTTAGTTCATATTTAATGTGCCATGATCACAGAAGTTTGTTTGCGCCGGTGATTGTGCGTCTTTGAAGCCTTGAGTTTGGCATTTTGGCCGCTGCCATTTTGTTTTGTTTTTTAAAACCAGGCGTCGTTTATTTTACTCTAAATGGGACTATGATTTACTAAATGAACATCATGGTATATTGAAGAAGAATTTAAACTGAGGTAATAATAAATCAAGTGAGAAGTAGGATCATTTTTTTCATGGACTTCCATACAGACTGGCCATTCGATGTGTGAGGCACTTCACCGGAGGTTGGCCCCTGGTTCAAACCAATGTCTTACTGCTTTTCTCACTCTTATAGAATGGAAGGACATGCTATATAACAGAAATGACCTTACATCTTTGTCGGCATGTTTTTTTTCTTGTTTCTTTTCGCATTTTAAAAACTGAGACGCCTGTATGTGTGCAAAACAGTAACACTGCATTGCTGCATTTGTTCAGGATACCCTCTGGAGAGGCCCCACCTGATTTCCTTCCTGTTAAGAGCTATTTTTAACACCCTTTCCTAACTGCTCTGTCCTACAACATCATAATGGAAGAGAGATCACGATCACAGGACAAAGCTAACGGACTTCATTTAACCACATCAAGCTGTCAAAATGCTAATTTCACCAAGAGCTGAAGAAACTGTTGACTTCAATACTACAAACCCAGTAGGGCTGTGAAGCAACACTTTGATATTGTTAACCACCGTGTAATAGTATCAGATTGTCATTAACAATATAACGTTAGTAAAACAATGTTGGCAAAATGAACAAATGTCATTATGTGAAATCTGAAATAAAATAGGAATTTCACGTTCAATTTTAACCTTTCACTTGATGTTTCACTTAAACATGTGCTTCTCCAAATGTCAATAAGGGAGAAAAAACACACTTTATTAAAACAGTAGCTTATGATTACTGTGATATTAAATTGACATATCAGAAAAAAGGGCTCATAAATTAGCATCACAGTAAACACAGAACATGATGTTAATTTGTTCCCTCAGCAGAGTTTGAGTTGTGTGTACACTAATAATGCATGACTGTTAACGTTGCTGTGTGACTGACCTGCACTGACTGCAGTCTGTCCTCTGGAGGGCGCTGTGCACCACCCGTCTGAGCCGCTCCAGGAACAGAGCCACGCTGGGCTGTCTCGAGGGTAAACCCAGCTTCAGAGCACCCCGCTCCCTGCACAGCTCCTCCAGCTTTTTCCCAAAACGCTCAGCTGAAAACACACACACACACACACACACACACACATATATTGAAATACATGCAGCAACGTTTACTGAAAAGTTCAGTTATTAACAACTGGGTTCAAGTCAGTAAATCAATGTAGAAACTTGTGACTTCCCAGAAACCACATTACAAAGGTCTACGTAGCCTACAGTCACTGAAATAACACGTCTACACACACGTCACTCCTTATTCAATTACCAAATTATACTTTAATTAGAAGGCACTCAGAGAGAGAAACCTTCATACTGAAAATTCTCAGCTTGCTGTTTCCAAGAAGACACATTTGCTGTTATTTAAATCTTAAGAATTCAACCTTCATTTAGATGTTCATCAGCAAGAAAATGTAATCAACGTATTTCTTGTTTACAGCGTTTTATAAAGAGCGCTGCCAACATAAAAACAGCAGCAGCAGTTTACAGGACTGGAAAAGAACTGGTCAGAGAGCGTGATGCACAATATCAAAAGGCAAACAGAAAAGACACACCGAGCCAAATAATCACTCCGCTTAAATAGTTCAAGGTCTACGGCAGATGTTGGCATTTATTCTTGTCACAAGGTCCAAGAAATGGGTCAGAATACAGAAAATAAACTTTTCTCAGACCAAACGTTTTTCTGCAGACAGATTGAAAATAAAGTCCAGATTATATTTGTTAGGTGTGACGACTTTCCCATGCAGTCTTCAAAGTTAAAAACATCAAAAGCTGTTAGTGTTCACAAAGCTCCGGGTTTTTCTTGTAAACAAAAATGGATTTAGTTTCAGCTTTGCCTACTCTTTACTACTTTGTCCAGGTTTTTGTTGAACTTGGCTGATTGATCTGATGTGGTGAGCACTAAGGTGGAGACATCCAACAGGTCAAACCTTCAGCTTATGACACAGAAAAAAACACTATTGAGGTCAGTGTCAACTCAACTGACAAACTAATCATCAAAGCAACAGGTATCATTGAGACACTAAAAATAAAACAAATTACGGTTTCATGTTTTATTAATCACAGTAAAAGTCGCTAAACTCTCCAGTGAGTTTGACTTGAAATGTGTGTCAGAGCCAGTAAACGACAAACCATTTCTTCAGCTCTAACTAATGCGCAGCCTCACGTATCAAACATCCACAGCTAATTCAGTTAGCAAGAAATCCAACAAAGACAACTGGGGGCACTTCCTCTATCTCCCCTCCTCTTAAACGTCAAACTGATGAATGTCTGGGTCCTGAACACATCAGTGAAACATCGAAAAATAAATGGAGAATCCCATTGTTACTGTATGTTACGCTGCTGCAACTCTCTGTCCCTCTTTAAATTATATGTTATAAAAAAATTAAAAACATAGAGGATAAAATCATTTTATCAAAAATTAGGGTGGTAAAAAGATTTTTTAAAAAGGCATGAAACATGTCAGAAAAAGCAAGAAGCTCTCTACAATCCATCAACACCTGCAGTACGTGATAGCTGAGACGACTCGCTTATCAAAGCAGCGGCTCAACTGAAAGTCTTAGCTCACCTGCGTCATAGTCGTCATCCAGAATGGCTTTCTGCTGGAGCCTCTGCAGCTTCAACATCATGGACTCAATCTGAAAGGCAGACACAACAGACAGAAGACGCTACTGATTACCCAACAGTCCAGAGGGCAATGCACTTTCACCACAGGCCAAAAAAAAAGAAAAAAGTAGTCTGGGTGCAATGACCAAATTGACACCGGCTAAGCAAGTTGAGGACTGGAAGTTTAAAACATCGACCTTACTACAGTTTAAGGGATTTCACCTGTTTAGTATGTTGACTCCTTGTTGGAGAAAAATAACTTTTAGGATGACCAGTTCTTATTGTTTAACATACAAGGCTCCGTGAAGTCTGTGACTACTGTGTGAAATCTCTTCACACTTGTTATCCTCAGATGTTCCTCGTTTAGCAGTCACTGTGACCTTCTGTAAGGGACGATTGTATATCTTACTAAACATCAAGATGACGTTTGCTTGTGCGGAAGGGGCAAGTTCAAGACATGCCACGTAGCTTTATGCAAATGATTCTGTGCTAACGCACTTGTGTGTTATCCGAAGTATAAATATCAGAGACTCAGAGACAGACCTCTGAGCAGCCTTGATACATGACTTGTATGTGTTTCAACTCTGTCTCCTTCTTGCAAGAATAAATGTCCTGTGATAATTATTTTTACATCGGCTTCGAGTGAATTTCTCTAACACTCCTATACATTAAGTATTTGGTTGGATCGACGGCCTAATTACAGTCAAATATCCTAACTGCTATCTTCTTATTAGAGAAGCAATTCCTAAACTCCTGGCTGTCCTATCATACATCAGACCTCCTATCCTAACTTAAGAAATCTTAACTATAACTGTAAATGAATTCTTCTGTCGGCACTTGTCCTGTCATGGATGTGTCTATGTTTAGAATATAGAATATATAATAGGCTATTCGTGATGGACAAGCCATAATATCATCGGCTAGGCTAGCTTTGCTATCATGGACCAAAACTAAATTAAATTCTAAATTAATCGCCTTGGCAGTGTATATATACCCAATAAAACATGGTCTGGGAAATTTTAAAGTCACCATATTGTTTTAATTGACCTTTTAATAATTATATTTCATATTATTCATGTTGTCCACCATATTCGTTGCCCAACAGCAGTGCTGCTGACATTTTTGGCAGTTATTTTGAAGTTAAGACGAGGTTTGTGCCATTTTAACCTAGGATGTCTAACTTGGGAAACTCTAAGGACCTTAGGAAGTTAGGAAGGTTCTGTGATAGCTATATTCCTTTCCTAAGATAAGATTTTTCACTTGATTATTATTCATTTTTAAGTTTATGTAATGCCAAAAATCCTAAATGTCATCCAACACTGAGATAAAACAGGATTTCAGGCTTAGTAAGTTCCTGTAATGAGACCCCGTGACCTCAAAGTTTATAGCATAGAGTAGGCTGATAGATCTACATGTGTGGTAATCTTGTAGGTGCTCAGAAAACTATGCGGTAACACCCAGATTTCCTATTTTGCTCTGGGTCTTAAAGAAATAGTCTGACATTTTGGGAAACAGGCTTGTTTAGTTTCTTGCCGAGAGTTAGATGAGCTCTCATGAGAGGTATCATCTGCTCTAACTCTTGACAGGAAAAGCAAATATATGTGTTTCCCAATATGTCAAACTATTCCTTTAAAAACAACATCTTGGTGTTTGAGTCTTGATTCTGAACCTGGTGTTGGAATTGACATAAAGTCAATAAAGGCGATCGTGCCCACCTTGGTGTGCGTGCGGTTGTTTTGGAGGCAGTCCTGCAGCACGCCCTCGTACTTCTTCACCAGGTTGTCCCAGCCGTGGTCGGAGGCGGGCGTGGCGCTCTCGTAGCCAGAGGTGACGGAGGAGGCGGAGGCGGTGTCTGAGTCCACGGACAGTGAGGAGGTGATCTCGATGTCCACAGATCGTGAGTCACTGTCAGGCAGGTCCGGCGTGAAATCCCCCAGACACTCTCGCCAAAACCTCCCGCCCAATGACGGCTCCTCTCGCTCCGCCTGGCTGCTTGGAGAGCAGGAGGGCAGTGTTTGGACAGGAGTTGGATGTTTTGAGACATTGTGCCCAGTGGACAAGGCTGCTGGTTTTGTCCGAGGCGAACTAAGTGCTTCAGTTGACCGTCTTAGTGGTTCTGGTTCCCAGGGCGCTGTTGCAGTGGTTGCGTCTGTCCTCTGGCTGGAGTTCAGAGACTGCCGGATAAAACTGAAGCTAGAGTTAAAGGAGTCCTCTTGTGAGGACCGGACGGCCGGGCTCGGCCTTAACCTGAGTTCCTTCTGAGGCAGAGAGAACCGACCCTGGTGGCTGGATGCACCATTACTGGCTCTGTAATCCACGTGAGGAAGAGGATGGGTGACAGAGCAGAGAAAACTCTTACTCTTCCAAGAGCAACATGTGAGTTTATCGGGATGTTGCTCATTCTGAGCACTGCGTCCCTCAGTGATGTCACTGTGACGTCCGGATTTTCCGTTCCGAATGCAAGTGGACCTACCTTCCTCCTCCTCCTCCTCCTCCTCCTCCTCCTCCTGCCCATGAGTTGTGCTCTGTAGTCTGGACTGCTCTCCTCTCATGTACCCCGGTCTTCGGTGAAACCTCTTACGAGCGGAGCTGCCAGCTGTCCCTGATGCTCTGCCACCTGTCGATGCAGAGATTAACCATTAAGCTGGACAACACGGTCATGTGGAAGACCACGAGTGAGCTCATAGAACTGGCAGGATTAGCTGTGCATGCACAGAGTCATCAGGAAAATGTGACGCTAAATGTGCCACCAAGTGTTCTGATCGTGATATAACCGAACCGTAATGACGTTTTCCCCACCCCTCTGCCCTCAGAGCTAGCATCGCTAACTGAGTGACAAACAACTTGGGCAGATGTCTGACAGTTCCCAGAATTCTGCTCCAGCTGTTGGGAAATACCAAAGCCACGCCGTCATTTTGAGTTAAGGCCCGCCTCTCAGCGGAGGAGTGGACTGCATGAACAATACTTCCTGAAGTTACATTTGAATCGGTTTGTCTTTGAAAAACAAAGTAAAGCTCAATGAATCTGATTTAATGTTGGAACAAAAAACAAACTCAGCTGCTCTGATGATGTAAAGGCTCTTAGTCGATTAGTCCTTTTTCATGCTTTTTTCATGCTGAACAACGAAATTCCAAGAAACTTATGAGAACATCTCCGGTAAACACAAGATTAAAAGTGCTTTTGTGTAATGAAAGCTGTTGAGATCTAAGTAAGAAAGTTTCATTTAGAATTCAAGCTCTATTTTGGAGGCACGTTTGACGTGTTTAATACATTTACGGAGCAACGTCAGCATTCATTTGAAGTTGTGTTAGTGTCCACTTTATGAAGTCATGAGTCTGATCTACTGAAGGAAATATCTGGCTCTGTAGCAGCCAAACGCTTCATTATGTTCAGCAGCTTCTTTCTCACTTTGTCTGACTGTTGTTTGGTGCTGACAAAGTAGTGTGCATTGTTTTTTTCTGAGCTGTTTGTTGCTAACAAACCAAGTTTATGAGAGGAGGGAGAATCAACCAAAAACAGTTGAGCTGCGGCCCGTAAAACAATAACAATAAGCGGAAAGATGCTAAAACTCTTCGTAGACCTGAGAGGAACTAGGGAGAACTTAGTCAGAGGATAAGTCTATTTGGGTTTGTGACTATAAGTAACTCCTTCCACATGTGTACATGTTGTCAATTGATTAATTGCTCATTAATTTGATATTGATTAGTGCAGCTTTAAATACAAGATGGGGAAAAACTGATCAACCTAATCAAGCAGAAATCAATACGCCAATCTTTCTCTCAGGTTCACTGTAAACCTAGTGGGAAGGTCCTTATCACTAGTGTGTGAAAACATTTGGGAAAAGTTTAACTTGTGTTTGCACAACAGAAAGGTGCAAAGAAACATGCAGCTCGTGTCCTTAATAATGTTACTAATGTACCTCATATTGTGACTGTTTGAATGACATGTTAAGGGATTATATGGACACAGACAGTTTGAGAACCAGTGCAGACGGACGTGGCCAACCCCAGCAATGAGAAGTGATAAAACATCAGCGTAAAAACAGCACTAGCTCTGAAAGTGGAGCGTGATGATGAAGACCGGTTTGTGTTCAGAGCGGGACACCTGCTGCAGCTCCACGGGATTAATACATGTAACATGTAGGATTCAGAGACGGAGACAGGCTGAAATGTTGGGGATCAACAGCCCCTTTGTGTACAGCTGCGTCGGCCTTCTTTCACTTCTGGCTCTCAATTTTCTCTTCCCACACACACACACACACACACACACACACACACACACACACACACACACACACACACAGAGACACACTAACACACAGACTGTTGTACTGAGAACACTGGGGGCATTCAGACTACCATCATTGTAAAACCCGGTTACACTTAATGACACCATTATACATTAGTTACAATCAAACACGTGTACCTTGTAAGGACATCACATAGTTTTGACACTTTTCTCTGTCGGAGCTCAGTTATTATGTTTCTAGCTGTATTCAGGGCATCAAACCAACCATGACCACTACCACCCCCCCCCCACCCCCCCACCCCACCCCACCCCCATGATCCTCCTGTGATGTCACTACTAAAGCCTCCCATGTGACTGGAGAGGAAGAGAGACATCAAAAGACACGACTTTAAGGGAGAGTTGGGATGTCGGTTTCAGTTGATTGGCAGTGAGAGCAGCACAGGGGTGTTCCCATTGTGCTGTATGGCTTCTGTCCACTGGGACCGCCGCACTAAAGCTCAGGTTGCGTTACAGCTCCATTAGTGTTTCTTTACAGACGCGGCCACTGTTCCATAACCAATCCAAGAAACCCAACACTCTCCGTAGGTACCAAACACCACCGTCCACCATCTGGTGTGGCCAAGATAGAATGTGGAGCCCACTCAAGAGAGTCAAAGAACGAAAAGGGGAAGCATCTGTTGATGGAAAGTGGTACTGTATCCTCGTCATGCTTCGATTACACAAAGACAGCTCTTCTCAGTAAAGAGGAAGGAAATGCCTCATGGCCCATTGTGTGTGTGTGTGTGTGTGTGTGTGTGTGTGTGTGTGTGTGTGTGTGTGTGTGTGTGTGAGTGTGTTTGGGGGGCATCAACATCTCGGTTGAAGCCCCTCAGAGGTATGTCATTTGCTGCTTCCTGCCAGGCTTTGTTCTAAAATAGTTTGCCAGGAATTCTGGCAGAAACGGCAAATAAGCAAGAGGGAGACCCAACAGCGACGGCCGAACGATCCCACTGCAACAATAAGAGCTTTCTCATTGCAACTCGTTTCTCGTGTTGAGGGGCCTCGGCACAAAGTGTGGGAAAGTGAGGAGGCTAGATTATTTACCTTTGAGGATTAAACAGGCCCTCCTCAGAGCCCGTAGGTTAAACGACGCATCCCATTGGTTGCTGAAAGTGCTTCGGCCCAAAGAGCAGAGGAATGCAGAGGATCTCATAAAAACACAAACGTTTGAGGAACACGCAGCACACTGAGACACACACACACACATACCAGCAAATCTGCATGTCAGCGGCCTCCTGAGAAGCAGCACTGCTCGGCAGATGTGCAACACTTCGCCACTTGTGACCGGCCACGGCAACAGAAATAGGGAAATGAAAGTTCTTTGACGATGAGTATGACTAATGGTGACCTAGAAGTAAATCTATCCATCCGGGAAAAACAAGAAAAACGTCTATATTGGCCGACAGGAAACTGAACTATAATGTATGATAGTCCAGATTTGAATCTCTGCTCTGGTGATACTTTAATAAGAAAACAGCTCTACACTTCCTGTATGATCACACGAGGATCATGAACAGAATATAGTTGAGCTGAGTGGAGTGAAGAGACAGTACAGCAGCGGGAGACTAACTGTGAATAATGAATACACCCAACAAACCTAAAATATGGTTTCATTTGTTGCTAGTACAGTTAAATGCTAACATTGAACTGACATTTTGACGTCCATTATACCGAATGAGTAATTGTCACACGACGTGGCCTTATCACCCGATGTTACTTAACTTATCATGATCATTTGATACATGGATTCATTTGATTTATTCAAAATGTCAACAATGTGTTGGATAGTAAATGTCAGTAATCTTACCAGCTGTTTAACGGCGGGAGATGCCGAGCTGTCCTGTGTAGCGTGACATAAAACACCGGCTATGTGTTTGAAAAGGAATATTTGTTCTGCAAGGAAAGTTGTGTTGCTTTTGTGAGAAGTTAAATTGCAAAGGTAGTGTAGCCTGGTTATAAAGAGTTTGAATGAAGACAAGTGATTATGGACAGCCTGTCAGAAGCAGTGATGTGTTACTGGAAAGTCTGTATGCAAAACATGCAAGTAAGTTATGCAAAAGAGATAATATGCAAAGGGTCATCATATGTTTGTCCACACTGTCTACATATTCAGAGGGGAGAAGAACCTTCCACGAGTAGAAAGTCACTCATCACTGACTCATCAAAGAAAGTTCATGTAACAGTGAGTGAGTGTCAGTGTGGACAACCAGCTGGAGGACTCCAACCACACTGTTTATTCAGTGACACTGAACTTCACAGTGCAAATAACAAGGTCTTGTTTTGGATGAGTTGGAGCGGCACTGTTAACAGCAGTGAATACAACATTCAGACCCGCTGCACGCTCTCATGTAAGGAGTGTATTTCTTTCCTCTTTAGTTTATTCTAAGTGACTTACCCCCTTATTTCATTTCATTATTACTATGTTTGTATATAATTCTAAAGTAACGTGTAGAGCTCCTGGTGAGAATTCAAACCGGACTTCATCATCGTCCCTTCTGCAGAAAAGCTACTGATGATTGTTGACGGCAGTTGATAAGTTTAAACAAAAAGAAAAAGCCCTTTTTTTACCTTCCATGACTTCGCAGTGGTGAAGCAGAGAGTTGCTCCGACATTCCAGCCCCATCAGTCCAGCAAACATCTTCCCACTAACAACAAGCTGCTTGTGGGCAGAAGTCCGCGAGTATCAGATCCCGGTGCTGCTGTACATACATGGAGTTACATCGACCATGTTTTAGAAGAAGTGCAGCCAGCCATTGGGACTGATCTCATTTCCGTTGTGGAAAAATGAACCCAGGCTGTTATTTTTTTTCTTTTTCTCCCCGCTTTGGAATGACGCGTGAAACCGGCTTTTCACACGCGCTCCTTTGTCCATAATACACATTTCCTGACAGTATTGATAGCCTACTCGTACTTTAGAGTCTTACATTTCTTCTCTGCGGCAAACAAGTGGGTTGGGCATGAACAAGACTGTCTGGAGAGAGAAAAAGGTCCTCATGTCATGTTTCTTGCGGAGAAATGGAAGAAAAAAAACATCCCGCGGTTTGGTGCAGCGTAATAGCAAAAGAGGCCAAATTAATTTAAATCTGTGTCTCATCGAAGAGCGATCAGTAATCCGTTATTCGTTGCGCCCCTGAGTCGTATGTCGTGTTGGAGCAGCGCGAGGAGCGCGAGGAGCTCCTACGTGTTCAGGAATTTGACTCCAGACTCCTTCAGACCGCCTCACCGCCACAGCAGTCAGCCTATGAATGCAGCGGCGCACACATCACCGGGTCAACTGCTGCAGTTTCTATGTGTATGCACACTTTATTTATTTTAGAACATTACAGCTACAGCTCGTGGAGGGAAAATGAAATATTTAAATCGAAAAACATGCAGTCATACGACCTCAAACTCTGTTAAAGTCACAAGCTATTGCAATGTCAAATGCACAACGTTGGGATGTTGTAATGGCCATTATTATTAATGGCATTATTGTGTTTTGTTTAGCTTTTTAAAAGTGTAAGGGAAGCTACTAGGGCTGTTCACATTTAAATTAAATCAAAAGGACACAAAACAAAATCTAAAATTGGGTAGAAATAACAAAGACTTTGACATCAATAATATTTTTTTGGTTTTGCAATGAGAGTCATAACAAATTATTGTTTCAATGGCTCTTGTTCTATTTTGTTGTGTCAAACAATGAAATGGAATAACTTGACATACATTTGGACACGTACTGTATGTCCCTGCACTGTTGACACTATGTTTACAGACTACCCAAGTGTATTTAAAATATGTAGGTCAAGTAATTGTTTGTGTGCAAAAATGCATGTTATTTTTGCATATTTTTAGACGCCCCTAACATCCTGACGTAAAAACAAAAGTCTTCCTTTGTTCATGCAGCGAGGGAATGAATGAGAAGAGACCCCACATAGAGCAGAGTCTTTTCATCCTCCTTCCCACACATCCAAATGTTCCTTTCATTCAGCGTGGTTGGCTGATGGACAAGACTCCGTGATAAAGGGCTCAGTTCAGCCGACACAACAGAGGGCAGCCTTTATACTTAGTTAGGCTACACTGTCGATGTGTTGCAGAAAGGTTTGAAATTTGTTCGATCAAGTGCAATCACCTGCCAAGTATTAATAATTGGAAGCAAAATAAATCCGCAGACGGCATGTCCTCTATCTTTTTGTAAAATAAAAAAGTTAAGTCGGAATGTTTTGAAAAACTATTACCCAGCAGGCATTTTGACTTTAAGTTTTGAGATGAACTGGAATGGGATTTTAAATTTAGCCTGCAGGGATTCTAGGAGGGCACCCAATAGCGCGCTGCAATCATGCGACTTTTGGGATGAGTGCACTACCATGATTCATCCACCAGATGGAGACATAGACTGTGTTTTCTCATGGAAGGCTGAGGGTGGGCTGTTGGTTGCTGGAGGAAAGCTGCAAACGTTCCTCCATGCAAATAAATACAGAGGGCTGGAATCGATTCAGAGACAATCCAGAGACATTGGAGTAGCCATTAGCAGCGTTGAAATGCACATGAACACAACTTTTGATCTCAAAACGTAGGTTAAACATAATTTGGTGTGGTTATGGCTGTATAAAGTGAGGAAGACTTAAGTAACCAGTGGAATCTGTGTTTTTGCTTTGTGCTGATTGAGTTGCTTGGTTTTTTAATCGTTTCATTGAGGTAAAATGAAATGAGCTTTTAGCCGACCTTCCCGTTATGTGAGTATGACGGATGAATATGTTGCCGCTACATGTTTAACATGTCCTTATCTGGTGTTTGTTGCAATGTGCGCAACCTGCCTTTGCTACTAGGGTCGCTCGGGTTTAAAGTAAAAGAGCTGTATATAACATTCTAAACATCAATACAGCAGCAAACAACTACTACTTGAGTAAGGATATAGTGGAGTAATGTCTACCTGAGCAGAGAATAAAGTCGCTCTCCCTGTGTGTGTGTTGTAATCTGAGTTTCTTCTTGCTTTGTTGACATAGGGTCATGCATGCTCTTAGTGCATGTTAGTGCATGTGAGCGTGCCCCATCGGCTCGCTTACATCTGCTGCTCTGCTGTCATACAGTGGATACAGCTGATAATGTCATCCCGACCGACACCATTGTCGCAGAATCGTAAAACCCAACCCTCCGGTTTCCCTCAGGTAAACTTTTCTTCAACTGCTCTGTCAGAACTTTTGCCGTTGTTTGTAATGTTAGCGCTGTTAGCATCCTCAACTATGAGTCGCTGGCTTGGCGTCGACATGTTGAGAGCCGTTAAGAGACAATCAAAATGCTTCCAATCTCAGATTTTGCACCATAATTAACGCTATGGCTCTGGTTGCTATATGATTAGAAACTGTGTTGAATGAATGGGGATTCACCCTGATCGATTTATTGTTTGAAAAGTCTCTTACGTGTCATTGATTTAAAAAAGGCAAGTTTACATGAACTCCTCCGTACTAATTTAGCAGGCTAACACTTAAGTTAGCTAACGTTAGCTCGCTATACATTGTATTATGTTTGGGAACTTTCGGTCGGTGTCCACTTTGCCCTTTTAATTGCTGCAAACATTCGAGTCTCCTTCTTTGTTGTCACATCCCACTGCACAGCATATAGAAGGCATGTTTGAGAGTGGGCTTGGACCTGAAACCCATTATGGTGGCGGCCAACAGAAAACCAACTTTTTGGAGCAGTTGTGAAGTCAGCTGCAAGCTGTACGGCTTCATATGTTAAAATAATTACTGATACATTAACGATGGCTTGATTCAGTTCAGGTGTGACATTAAGTCTGGTACTAGAACACCTAGATGTAATGCAGCCCTCGTTAGTGTTATTAATTACACCTGTGCTGTCATGTCTGGGTTAACGATCTCGTTTGCATTATTCCTGCTAATGCATGTTGTCTCCAGAAGACACCGCTATCTGTTTTCTTTTGTTTGATGCGTTTTAAAGTAACATCTTGATTGATGATGATGTCCATGTTGCAGCTCCCTGTCACTAAATGCTTAGTTGTGAATTAACCTTTATTTAGGTCATGACCTCTTATTTGCTGTTTAAGACATTATATTTATATTCTTTGTATACAGTCTGTGATAGCTCTCCCATGTGACACATAAACACGTTTTTTTTACATTTGAATTTCTTTGAAACTGGGTAGTAAGCATGTGCACAGAGCCTTTATAAGACCCATTTGAATAATATTTAAATATACATTAAATATATACCATCAAATTTGTGTTCCTTGATTGGACTGCCTAATTGATTTACACACCTAACAAAAGTAACAAACCAACCAGTCTTTCTGTCTCTAACTGCCTTAATAGAATTCAACAACCTCTTTAAAAAACTAAAATTAATCATACATAAAAGACATAAAAACAATGTTTTCAAAAGTTTGTTTTTCAGTTTTATGCTGAAGATTGAAGCTGTCCACATGTAGTACTCATATTAACCACAAGGTGGCAGAGGTGAATTAAATTAAAACCCTTTCTCTCACTGACAGAAAGAACACCAAGAGCTCAGTCAGATGACAGATGATCTTCTTTGTGGTTGAATACCAAATACCTAACATTTTTATACATGAAACAGAATTATTCGGAGACAGATATGTTCCATCCCTAAAGCTCCTCGTTATGAGAGATGAGCGATTGCAGGCCGTGAAGCACAGCAGCTGCTTCAGAATAGAAACAGGAAAGCCTACATAGAGGCCATGTTGCAGTTTGACTTACAAGTTACACTTAATCTTAAGTTAACTCTGACTCATCATGGACGATGCAGGCATTACTCCATGGCCATCTATGAACACAGCAGCATTGTCTATCTGGATGGTAATAATTATCACCATCAGATGAACAGATGAAAAAATTGCAGGTGCGTATCGGTTCTCTGCCAGGAATAATTGTCAGTGTGCCCGAAACCTTATGAATTTATCTCATTGCAGTGGTGAGAACTGTTGAGAGGGTAGAATAAGTGTGTGTGTGTGTGTGTGTGTGTGTGTGTGTGTGTGTGTGTGTGTGTGTGTGTGTGTGTGTGTGTGTGTGTGTGTGTGTGTGTGTGTGTGTGTGTGTGTGTGTGTGTGTGTGTGTGTGTGTGTGTGTGTGTGTGTGTCAGAAAACAGGCACGTACAACGTACAAAGGTCACATGATCCTCCTCCACACAGTATGCAGTGTGTGCAAGCAGCCAATGGTTCTACCTTAGATTATCTGTGTGTGATAGAGAGAGGGGAGGGCAGAGAGCAAAATAAAATAAACACACACATTATCAAAGCCGCTTAAAGACTGGGAGAGCATGGCACATTTGGCACAGAACTTTTATTCATGCAAAAACAACTGAAGTCATCAGATCCTTATCAAAGAAAAGTAATCCATTGTCTATTGTAATACTGTTTTTATTCAAACAATAAAAACAAAATTAACAAGCATGTCACGAACCGTAATCAAATCCCATTAAAAATACATACAAACATCAAACTGGAGCACAACTAAAGCGGACAATGACACCACAGAAATCGTGAGCGACGTTGCGCGGGACCTAAACCACTCCTTCCTCGGGGTCGAGGAGTGCGGTCCTGCTGGAGAACACGTCGGCCAACATGTGTTTGGGGATTTCGGAGCCGCGGACGCGCAGGGCGTAGCAGGCGTCCTCCACCTTGCCCAGGCTCTGTCGCAGCGTGTGCAGCTTCTTGGACACCTCGTACGGGCCCGTGTTGCCGATGTAGGAGAAGCCGTCGTGGATCTGCCGCAGGAACTGGCTCAGCTGGAAGGGCGTGTCGATGTCGCCGTTGCCCACGCTGCTGATGCACATGCGCATCAGCTCTCCGGTCAGGTCGGCCACGCCGAGCAGGTAGTCGGAGGGCGTCACCTGGAAGGTCAGGACCGGACTGCCCGTCTGCGGCGCTTCAGCTGAGTCCTGAGATGAAAACACGACGAGAACGAATAGAAAGAAACGGAGATTACGAACACTTTTAGGGATGATTGCTTTTAGACAGATTGTGCCTAGACATTCTTATCCCGGCAGGATTTACACACAAGATGGATGCAGACAGCAATATTTGCCAAATGTGATTGTTATGTTGTCTCCCTCTGCTTCAGACGGGCTTCAAATAAGCAAACTCCAATTTTTCTAAAGCACGGTGATGATGCTTTGACTCCAAAATATTGAGGTTCAAGCAATTCTGCCTGCATCAACGGGCACCCATCGTCCAAATAGCCAGCTGAGTGGTACAAGGTAGAACCCAATGTTGCCTTTGTGTGCCATACCGCCGTACTGCAGCCACGACATGGACTAATACTGAGGCAAACACAATGACAAACCAAACAGAATCGCATGCGGTTTCTTTAAATTTACCTCGGCATCTACCTTCTCCGTTCTCATGAACACCAGTCTGGCGTTGATCTCCTCCAGGCTGATGAGGCTGCGATGGCGGATGTAGTGCAGGAAAGACACGGCCTCCACATACTCCTGGATTCCTAAATGCATGAAATCATGTTGAAAATGGACCGCCAACAAAACATTGGGGAATACGTCCAGATATTTCACAGCTCCAGCTGTCGAACCTCAATGCGTTCAGGGTATTTTCTCTGTTTGAGATTCACTAATAATCACTATTACTAAAAAAAGGAGGTCAGATGAGCACAGCACGTAGAGTGTGTATAAACACTGCATGGTATCTGCACAGTGTAGATCCTAGATGCAGATAATGACTCAAATAAAACCTGTTTCCTGTCGCTGTCGTTTTGATTGTGGTCATTTTTTTTTGTAGCGAGCTGCGATGACCTCTCATTTGTTTTCTGGCCCTGTCTAAACAACTATTAAATAATCACAGGACGGAAGACTTTGTGTCTGAAGTTTACTTTCGGAACGGCAATTGAACTTGAAAAGGGGAGCCTCCTATCTCGGCGTAGTGAACCGCAGCGTGCTACAGAGAGGCGAGAAGAGAATGTGGTTCATCTCCACCTCTACCCTGACTTGACTTAAGAGCTTAGTCATGATGAATTGTTAAAGGACCCCCAAAAATATGATCTCAATCAGTGTCGTACTCTGAGCGATGGAGTCCTGCTTAGACACATTTTCTGCCAAACTCTGAAAAGTGTGGTTGTGTCAAAAGAGAGATTTCTGTCATTGTAAATCAACACTGTGTGGACACACGTGTTTACATTCCTACTAACCGCCTGTGAACCGACTGCATTTTTCATCTGCAGCATCTCTGCTATTTTTGGCTCAGGGAACACTGCAGTGCACCCGATGCGCCCTTGTTAAGTAGAGTGAGGTACGTTGTATTATTATTTCACATATATCTATGCACATGTTTACAGTCGCTGGTGCCAGTTTCATATGCTAATCAGGCAGCACTTCATTAAGAATTAAGTTATTAATCAACTTTTTAAAATTTAGATGATCCTTTTTTCCAGAACTTGTTTTTCCTCATTCATATTTACTGTTATGGAGGAATACTTAGCTAATATTTACGTAGTCATGGGCTTTAAATTAGCCGCTTACAAGAGGGACCATGTCCTATTCTCATGTAGAAAGTACTAGCAGTCATTTGACACATTTTCCATAACCGTTATCAACAACAACACGAACATGTAAACATTGCCAGTGGGCTTAGAGTGAATCTAAGAGGGACAGGAAATGACATGAAAAGGTGACACAGGCTTTGAGGCAGGCACAGTTCAGTTCCTGAGTTTACTGCCAGGAGCTGTTTGTGTTACTTCGTCTGAAGCAGAGGTTACCTTCGGTCACTAGACTGCAAAACAAACAAACAAACAAAAAAAGGTAGACGTCTCAACAATGACTCAAGGAAAAGAGATTTTACTGGCACAGCTGTTGGAAAAGTTAAGGCCTGCCTGGATCAGTAGTTTTAATAGTTAGAGATTTTACAAACATGTATGCATGGCTACAGATGATATACAGATTAATTGAGCTCAATGTTTGACCGCCGAGTGGTTCACTGAGTTGCAGGTGAACTCTGGGGGAAAAAAGCCCTGCCGGTACACTTGTGTTTGCACCGCCTCATCGCTGCTAGCTGGGTCAGGCTGAGGAGCTTATCACGGAGCTGCCCTGTTATCAGTGGCAATTAGTTCAGATTTAGCCCACAACATCGTTGATGGTCTTTATATATAAAATCAACAACAACAAAAAAGCAGACCCATTACACAGGCCTGGAGACTTCTGGTCCAGCCAAGATTATCTGGAGAGGCCGAGCAGCAAGCCCGGTCTCAATCTAATAAAAAGGATAAAAATGGGGGGGGGAGTGAAGCGTCTAATTGGTGGGAACTGCCACTGGTCACGTCGCGGATGTTGCAGTGGTGATTCCTGAGTGACCGCAATCTAAAAATGACTTCCCCAGCTGCTAGATAACGGCTCACCCTCGCTCCCTGTAATGCTTTTCTCCGAACGCCGCAGACACTTTGGCTACGCTAACAAAAACTGACATTGATGCTAGTGGGAAAACAAGTTGATCAGAGTTTTATCAGGGTGTGTCTATCATATCCAGGCCGGCATCAAGGCCACGCTCTCACACTGTCAGCGACTTTGTAACAAACCTAAAGCACAAAGAGGACGACTGATCCCAGCCCAGCAGAGATGCTAATTAAGTTTTTGGACTACGCCTCCTTAGTGGAGCTCGTTTCTCAAGTAAGGAATTTATTATTACATTTAAAGAAATTAATGCCAGACTTTATGCATTACTCAGCTACACAAAGCGGCCTCATTCAGCATGAGAGAGAGAGAGAGAGGATTAAACAGCATGTGATCAAGTGATTGCAGTAAAATGATGTGCTAATGGGAGATTAGAATGCAGGACAACTAGGACTCTTTGCACTGAAGGTGAATAAGAAGAGAATTACTGTATAAAACTGAAAGACAGATTTATGAAAAGAAAGATCTATTTGAATGCAGCTCTGTGGGTACATGCGTACTATACTGAACGTTAATGACTCTAAATCTACAGTATATGAGTTTACGTATGAATATATAATATATGCTATGTTTATGTTTTTGACTATATTGTTACCGTATGATTTTCTTACTAGAGAATTTATGTTAGTTCATACAGTAAAATAAATTTAAAAAATAAAAAAAAAAAATCACAAAGAATATATTGAAAGAAATTATATATACACACACACACACATACATATATATATATATATATATATATATATATATATATATATATATATATATATATATATATATATATATATATATATATATATATATATATATATATATATATATATACATACACACACACACACACACACACACACACACACACACACACACACACACACACACACACACACACACACACACACACACACACACACACACACACATATATACATATATATATATACACATACATATACATATATATATATATATACATACATATACACATATACATATATATACATACAGTTGTGGTCAAAAGTTTACATACACTTGTA
>NW_027176364.1:0-22500 GCF_023349555.1 Cebidichthys violaceus | reverse complement strand
TACTGGAGAACTTCTTGAACTGAAACAAATAGCTGACAAAAAGAAAATGTAATAATTGCAACAATGTTGATTTCATCGTGTAATGCAGTTTTTAATCACACATTTCCCCCTAAAAAAATCACTGGTTTCAGCTTCGCAATCATGTAACGTTGTATCTGCCTCGTGTATTAGTTTTCTATGATCATTAAGCGACTAGCTATCTTAGCTATTAGGACACTAACTTTTGGTTTGCGGCATTGATTTCTAGTCACACATTTTGTAGACCAAATCATTAATGAATTAAACAAGAAAACAGCGGGCTGTTTCATCAATAGTGAGAATAATTGATAATTGCAGCCCCTCTGGTGCTCGGACCACCACTAACACATGAAGAAACTCGGTTAGCAGTGATGTAAAAGGAGTGGAACAATGTAGGAACCATGTCTCTACAGGTCAGTGTTTACAGCTAGCATAGCACGCTGCATGTTAATGTGAGCTAACTACTTTATTAACGACACGTTTACTGGAGTTACCACGCTGATGACAACAATAAGCTGAACACGTTGCTACTCTCAGTCGAGTCTCAAAACTGGACTTACCTTCTCGCCTATTCATGCCTGCGGTGTTGAAATGTCTTCTTTAAATATATTTAACACGTATAAGCTCGGTCTAGGCTGCAAGTTATTTAATGGAACTGTTTTAGCAACACAAGTCCGTGCTGCCGACCGACTGTAACGAGGCAGAGTAACGTAAACTGGAGCTTTACACCCGTCAGGGATTATAACGAGCACCAGACAAAACAGATACGTTCAGACATGAAAGTTACTATCAGTCAATAAAGTCTAAATATCCTACAATGCCGAAAGAAATCGTGTTTACTTGTTTTTTAATAACAGGCATCCATGTGGTCATCATTATCCGCGGGGCTTCTACGCTGTATACACACGTAGAGGGAATGGGAAATGCATTATGGGAGATGTAGTAACATCAGAATGTGACATTTGTTTTATTACGGCATTTCCCAGCATAGTCAAGTCATATTTGCGGATTTTTTTTTTTTTTTTTTTTTTATATTTAAAAAACATTTACAAATAAATTAAACTATAGACCGACCACAATTAATTGTATATTTTAAGATGTGCTTGACCTGGAATATATAAAATTATGTGTTTGTACTTGTTAATATTTTTATGAAGCATTCCATGTGCGATTGTTGCAGGAACTATATTTACAAATTATAGGCATGCTCCTATGTAAAAATGTATTCAATAGGGAGTGACACGTGCCCACCCTTGCAATTTAAATATTCTCTGTTTCAAGTAAAAACCCAGATTGAGCAACCAGACATCTCCAGACTGCCACCCTAAATTGGCCTGTGTCATTTGTTGCTATTAAAGTATGTTTCATCCAACCTTTCTTGATCAGATTGCTCGCTTCTCTGTGTAACCCCTCCTCCAGGGACTCCTGCAGACTGTGTACGTGCCACACGTCTGGTGCCAACTTGAGCTTGCGCCTTGCCTCTGCACAGCACACTCCCCGTCATTCAACCACCGGTTTGTATTATTTAATCAGTGACTGTACCCCATCAGTGTATATAATGGTATATGCAGACGAACAATACGTTGGCGCTCCATTAAAGAAAATCTAATCAAAATGTGTTACAATATGCATTCCGATGGTCGTTATAAGTCCCTATAAAGCGCAATCATGAGCTTCTTAACCGCCCACTAACTCATTGATCAGTCTATGTAAAACCCGCAAAATCTTTATGCAAAATATTCTTTTGTTGTGTGAAAGGAATTTCACACATGCGAGCCAGGAATGAGGGCACAACACTGACGTTCAATCACGATGCCTTCAGGTGCTCCCTTCAAGCTCTTATATTCGAGCTTTCGACCTGCTGGGTTTTCTCAATTATTTATCTGTTATTCAAAATAAATGTATGTTTTATAATATGTATAGTGAATAATTATATATCATATTATGTATAATCATACATCATATTATGCATAATTATAACAACTGTTTGTATTGTATTGCGTTATTTTAGAAATCAAGCTGCAGCGAGCTACTTTGTGCTTCTGCAGGAAGACATTTTGTCTGGATGCTCTATAAGCCAAAACTGTGATAGCCTACATCACTTGTCCTTGAGCTGCAATGCAGACACACTTTCCAAATTTACAATATTTTCCCCAAAAAACATTCTATGGATTAGATGTAAATAGAAGTGCTTCCTTTATTTTACCACTCCTTGGATTTCTTCTACCTTTTATGCAGTGGTGGTTCAAGAATTCAAGTATTTTACCTCAGTAAAAGTAGCAATACCACATTGTAAATATTCTTTATTACAAGTAAAAGTGTTCACTTAAGTGGAAGTACAGATTCATTACTTCTTCAGATGTATTTGTATCTAAAATGAAAGTATTTATCATGCAGTTTATTCCATGATATTCAGACTGTTGTATATATTTTTTTTATATATATTATGGATATCATTTAATATTATTGGATAAATGCATTACTCTGTAAGTAGCATTGTAATGAGGTGGCTGAGGTGGAACTAATTTACTGTTGGGTAGTGTTAAGTAGCATAATATTAAAGTAAAGTACAAATACTTCAACATTTTTCTTAAGCAGTACACTACCTGAGTAGCCTACATTTACTTTTAACTGTCAGTGAACATAAGTATAGAGAATAATCACTAAGGCTGTACAACTGGAGCTGAGGGCTCTGGTAAAGATGAAACATATACTATATTACTGTGTGTATTATTTTATTGATTGGTCAGAGGCGGGCTTAATCATATATGAGCAAGGGCATGCTCCCTATTCGCTTAAATTAACGACTTCCACGTTTTTTTAGCAGATCTCAAGCCACATCATGAACGTCGTTGTTTGTCCGACAGCCCGCGAAGGCCGCACGAGGGGGACGGTGCTTGTGTGTGACGTCAGAGCAGGCAGGACCACAGACAGGCTGAGCACACACACCGAGAGGCGCCATGCACTACCCTTGGACCGACAGCTAGCCCGCCGAAGTCCTCGACCAAGCCCGAAATGCTCGGTCCAGGGCGTACGTTGGTGCATTATTTCACTGATACAAGGTATGGAGAAGGACCCAGTATGATAAAATGGCGGGGTTTTGAGTCTTACTTTTCCGTCTCGCTCGGTGTAGCGTGGGAGAGGCTGAGGATCGTCTCCAAAGTTGTCGGGTAGCGGGGCGCGTGTGAAGGATCGGAATTAAAGGCGCAGTGCACCCGTTGTAGCCGCAAACATGGAGCAGAGCGATCTGGACCGAGACCAGCAGTACTGTGAACTTTGTGGGAAAATGGAGAACCTCCTCAAGTGTGGTAGGTGCCGGAGCTCCTTCTACTGTAGCAAGGAGCACCAGAAACAGCACTGGAAGAAACACAAGCTCATCTGTAAGGAGACGGACAAGGCGCAGCTTCCCAAACAGAAGCCCGAGCAGCAGCCGCAGCCGCCGCCGCCGCCGCCTCCTTCTCCGCCGCCGCCGCCGCCGTCGTCAGGGGACGACAAGGCACCGGATAAAAACCGGGAAAAGATAAGTCCAGAGCAGGTGGACAGTGCGTCTCTACCACAACCCACAAACACAGAGGTATCGGGGGACGATGACGGACCGAGAGAGGACCGGTCCAACAACACCGCCACACCGAACGGACAGACCAGCTCATCCCCTCAGAAACTCGCCGTGGAGTACATAGTCCCGTGCATGAACAAGCACGGCATCTGCGTGGTGGACAACTTTATAGGAGCTGAAACCGGGTTAGGCATTTTGGATAATGTCCAAGCGCTGCACAAAACGGGAAAGTTCACAGACGGACAGTTGGTCAGTCAAAAAAGCGACTCCACTAAAGACATACGAGGGGACAAAATCACATGGATAGAGGGGCGGGAGCCCGGCTGCGAGAAGATCCGCATTCTAATGAGTCGCATGGACGACCTGATCAGACATTGTAACGGCAAACTGGGAAACTACAAAATAAATGGAAGGACAAAAGTAAGTATTGCAGCAGGTGGTAAGACACAACCAGCACTGTGAATGCTGGGTATTTTTTAATGCATGAAAGCCAGTGGTGTGGCAGAGCTAGAGCCCTCTAGGTCTGCCGAATTACACTGTCACGCGACCAGGTGGGTCAAAACCAGCAGTGCTCTGGCTCCATAGGACTACATGAGAAGCACGTTTTGCGGGTATCACTCAGCAGAAGTAGAGCTGGAGCTGTAAGACATGTTGTCATCTTGTCAGGTGTGTCTAATACATTAGTTCATATACTAGAGCTGCACATGTGCTCCATGCAGCTCTATTAGACACGTGCTGCTACAAAGTGCGCGCGCACAGAAACGAGGAATACGCCCCGCTTACACGAATCAAAACTGTGCATATCACATTTTGTGCTGTCATTTCTTATGGTAAAATAATTTGTACGTGTGTCTAGGAGCTGCAGTAAACAGTGGGATGATCCTCAGCGTGTCAGACAGCGTGAAGCCTGGAGCGTGAAGCCTCCTCTGGAGCTGACTGCAACCCTGAGCTGGCCTTAGAGGTGGCAGACAAAGTAGAGCAGCAACTATTTAGCGATTAGTTGTCAACTGTTCGATTAATCGGTTTGTGAGATAGAAGTCAAAATTCTCTGATTCTAGCTTCTATATGAAATATTTAATTGAGTTGTAAACAAGACATTTGAGGATGTCATCTTGGGTTTTTTCACACATTTTATGACATTTTATAGACCAAACGACTCATTGATTAATCAACAGATCAATCTGCAGTAGTTAGTTAGTTGCAGCGCTAATACAAAGTGTTTTAGTGTGTCAGCTCAGATGTTGGGTTGTGTGTGAAACGCGACTCTCCTTTCAACCAGATCTGGGCGCCTTGACCTTGTGACATGAGACTGACCCAGGAGGAGAGGAGCCGCTCTCGCCCCCGACCAGCTCTGATCGGCCAACGCTGTTATTTTTAGGCTGCGTCTCCTGTCCAGCTACATTCTTGGTAGAGTAGACATGAAAACGTTTTTCAGAAAGCGCATTATTTCAGTGAGTGGTTCAGTTGTGCAGCCGCTCCACGCAGCTGGCCACTGAGTCAAAACACCTACTGCCCTAGTTGCCTTGGCAAACACCCGCCTGGACTGTGACCAGGGGAAATCAGCATGACTTGCACAAATGGAAGTCCGCCAGTATCAATGGCTCAAAGGGATACAACACAATGTAAGCACAGTTCACATTGGGAAAGATAGAGGAAAAGGATTTTGCCCAAATAATTATTTAATGTCATTGTTCCCATTTCCCCTTTTTCACTTGACAACAATGCAGGAAGTCGCAGGCAGCAGGACGTGTTTGTTTCTCTGCAGCTCCAGCATGTTGAATGCTTGCTGATGCCGTCGTAGCACAATCGGGGGACATTAAAAAGTTTGTTGCAGCAACACGGTTGTCTCGCTGTGTTAAAATAGCTCATTAAGCCGAGGCTGCATTATAAACATTCTTACCGCTAGTGTACAAAGCCGGTATTATGCAGTTATGTTGTTGAACATGAAACATGATGACTCTGACTAGCATGTCATTACGTATGTCAGTGTGGAGTTTAAAAACTGGATTAGATCAGGGCTGCAGCTATCGATTATTTCATCGATTGATTGTATCGTAAGCTGCTTAGAGCTCGTGTTATGAAGTTAAAAGGGTCATAATTCTCTCTCTAATATCTATTTTATGTAGCTGTGAAAACATCTCTTTTTGAAACAAATGCATTTCTGCAGTCTCTCACCAACATTTTTTTTTTTTTAGCTGTTTGAGCCCATCATGATAACGTTATAATTTATCATAGCCCAATACACATTTTTACTGAAAAGAGCTTGAATGCATCCAAATTAAACTCAATGAAACCTCCTCAACATTAGCCGTTTGCTCCGTTATTTAGCCATGCAGGACTGCGATGCACACCGGCTGCTAGCGGCTAACGTTGCCAGCTCTCTCCCTGCTGATTTCAGCACTGATTAGTTGTTCAGTTTAATCTGCAGCACCCGCAAACCCACACCCCGTAGTTGGTGTGGGGAGGGGGGTTAAAACGGAACCTGCTTTTTAGTAATCGCGTTACTAAAAATTGTTTCAGCCTGCAGGACTGCTAACTATATATTACATTACATTACGGTCATTTAGCAGACGCTTTTATCCAAAGCGACTTACAATTCAGTATCTATCTACACACCGTAGACGCAGCTACGGGAGCAATTTTGGGGTTAAGTGTCTTGCTCAAGGACACATTGACATGAGACTAGTAGAGCAGGAGCCGGGGATCGAACCGCCGACTCTCTGATTGAAAGGCAGCCCTGCTCTCCACTTATCCACGGTCACACCAATCCAACCGTAAAATGTCGTCTTATTTTGTGCACCTGATGCACAGTAAACTTGCAGTATACCCAGTCTTATAAGACAGTATTACACACACATTTAGATAAAAGCTGCATAATTGTCTCAAGCTGTAATAAGCATAACAATGCACATGAATGTGTGCCATGTTGCCCGATCCCTTCGTAAGTGAAAATATCAGTAATTATATAAACCAGTTTCTGGAGATTCTAGTTTCAGCAAGAAAAAAAACTAGAGCCAAATTATCGATTAGTCAATAAACAGAAAGTCAATCTGCAACTGTACTGACGATCGAAAAATTGACAAGTTGAAAAGTTGACTTTTTCGATGCAAAAATGCCAAACATTCCCGAGTGCTAGTTTCTCAAATGTGAGAATTTCCTGCATTTCTTTTCATTACGTGATCGTAACATTCTATATTTTTGTTTATAGATGGTTTGGTCGTTTTCAAATATGTCGCTTGGGCTTTCCAGGTTTGTGTTTTTTCAGTACATTTCTGATATTTTCATTTGAATCAATAATGAAAATATCAGTTTGTCACAACCCTAAATACGACAGAGGGATGGTCAATGGATGAATGAAAGCCATGCAATTTTATATTGCAATGGCAAGAAATGATTGAGAAATTCAATTGGAAAACTGTTACTGAGGAAAATACTGTTAATCCTTTGTTGCCATTAAACAGCCCTGCACTGATTTGCCCTCAATGGCCTCGCTACCAGCATCGCGAAACACCTTTTGTCTCCCGGTATACAAGGGTATTGTCACGTCATTCAACCCCTCACAGCGAGCCACGCCTCTCATTTTCAGGGAGAACTGCTGACAGATGTTAAAAAGCAGTTTCACCTAAACAATCCATCCCGTCTCCTCCCCAGTGTTGTTTAATAATGTGCAACTGAGTTTTTGCATTGCATGTTGAGTTATTTGTTGCGTCATTTGTAATGTCACAGACCGACTGTGGGCATGTGTGCTTTCATAAGGAAGTTGACCGTTGACCTAATTCTTAAAGCTCTATAGAATAAGTCGGCTAGAGGAAGTCATGTGGCAGTGGAGCCAGCGCTACACTGTGCTATAGGCTATGCCAGCCTACAGTACCTGCATGCCACCTCCTTCCTGCTTATTGTTTAACCATCACACAGTAAACAATGAATGCGATCGTTAGTCAGAGCTCAGACTCACTCATCGTCCATGGTCAAGTATGAGCCAACCTGCCACCGGTCCTTTCTTAAAGCGCCTTTGTTTAAGACGAGGACAATACATTAACAGAACTACAGGGAGACGACAGGAACAATGAATACAGAGCGGTTTACAACGTGTGTGTGTGTGTGTGTGTGTGTGTGTGTGTGTGTGTGTGTGTGTGTGTGTGTGTGTGTGTGTGTGTGTGTGTGTGTGTGTGTGTGTGTGTGTGTGTGTGTGTGTGTGTGTGTGTGTGTGTGTGCGTGCGTGCGTGCGCTAGAGCTATGGGAAAGCATAGCATAGGAAATTAATAAATAAGTTAATAAATAAAAAGAGCAAGTATTTATTATCCTCATAGTATTAATAATTATGTACACATTATTATATACAACTAATAACACTATAATAATAATAAAGTCAGGGAGGCGTGCCATCCACTCGTTGCAAAGGCACTAACGTGGTTCTCCAGAACGGGTCAGCAGGGTTATTGTTTCATTTTGTAGTTATTGACAAGACATTTTAATTATTCATAAAAAAAAAAAATTGAATGCCGATTCGTGTTTTGGCTAATTGACCCAACTGTGGGTCACCCCCAGGCCCTTGTAAGAGGGGTCTGGCCCAGTTTGGGCTTGATCACTTTAAAAAAAAAAAAAAAAAAAACGCTCCCAGACCCAAGGAGGGAGCCTGTTTATGGGGAAAAGTCTCTTTGTAATCATGTGGGTTTCTAATAATCTCATAAAACTTTTGTTGTTATATTCTCATGTTTGCGTGACATACCAGAGAGATAAATGCAGCCCTTTAGTTGGATGTGACGTGCTGTATGGTTGCAATATGTAATATTAAAAGGTGCTCGCAGCAAAAGTGAACCCTTTAAAAAAAAAAAACGCTCATACAAACTTCACACTCGATGCTTGATTGGCTCCTGAGCAACACACCTGCCATGACGAAGTCACCTTGCAATGGCGTCAAAGCTTAACTCGATGTGCATGGATAAGCTCCAGACTATAGCAAACAATAGCTGGAGTTGAGATGGAGATGTTCCCCGGAGCTAACAGGCACACCGCATCCGGAGGTCTTTGAGTCTCACCGAGATGGGAGGCGGAAACATTGTGCTGACACATGTCCCATTGTGGCCCTAAAACCAAAGCACATCCAACCCTGTAGCATGTTTACAGCTTCATTAGCAATTAGCTGTCATAGTAACTGATTACATTTGTGATCTGGCAGACGACCAACTACTCCTTTTGCTCCACCGCTGCTTTTCCTGTCCTGCCTCGGGTTAATGCCTCTTCTAGCGATGACCGACCCTTTTGGCCTCTGTTTCACTGGCGCTACTGACGGCTTAGAGTCCAGCAACGGTAAACACACTCTCCGTCTTCCAACAGGTGTTGTGCTGAGGTGACGGGTCGTTGGCTCGTATTAGCACCACTGGAAACACCAGTGGCTGCCTGTCTGGGTCCGTCCATGCTGATGAGGTTCTCGTTTACTCATGTTGGTTTTTTAGAGGTATCATTATTAAATTGAGTTTCACAATAACCATATGAAAGTTCCTCACAGCAACTTTGGCTGTTGGAGCCGTTATTTAGCCAAACAGGACTGCGCTGCGTACGACATGCTCGAGCCTGCAGAGCCGCATAGCTCCGCCCCCACGGCGGAACAGAGCGCTCTGTATTCAAAGTTTATTAATACTGAATGTGTCGCGTGTCCAAATTGCACCAAATTCGACACGGCACTCCCCTGGGTGAGCACATGTTTATCTCTGCGTTTACTGTGCCGAGACTGTCTAAGGAGCATCTGGCTGTGAGCCAAGTGGGGCTTTGAGAAAGACGTCTTCTGCATTTGACTGTTCGCAGCAGTAGAGTTGAAGACGGGGAGCTTTTATGGTGGGTGGAGCAAATATTATGCATTTTAAAAAAAACTATGACGTTATAAGGATTGTGTTTATTGGATCTATTCATTATAAATGTTTTTTAAAGATATCAGTTCAATAATTTATCATAATAAGTCACTCTAATAAGTACAACTATCCCTGTGCCCCTCCTGCCTCTATGCAGAATGAGAGGGAACTAAGCTGATGGTTGATAATGGATTTAATTACCTGCCTCTATTATTTTATTCAAACACACACCTCTTTTCTTTATGACCCAACTTTTTTTTGAACTGCGACTATGATGGATTTTTATATTCTTTTCTTTTTTTTTCATATATATTTTGCTGACTGTGCTCATTCTTTTACCACTGGCAACGAGAAAGTATCGGTGACTGATCCAATTACCGAGTGAGCTTGCTTGGCTCACACACAGGCACGATGGAGCCGCTCAGTCAGGCTGAGCGGTTACCGCACAGAACAGACACGGTACTGTCTGATCAGCTCGCTTGGCTTTTAATTTTTATTTTTTTTGTATATGAATATAAAACCTACTGACTGATTGCAGGACAGTTTTTGAAGATGTGCTGTCGCTCGCTGTTTGTGTCCAACACGCTGGCTTATCCTATGTGACTTTATGACTTGTCTGGAGGCAGCAGGCCTGGAGCTTTAAGCCGCTCACAGAGTTCAGCCGGTGTGTTTATCTTTGGTTTGTCAATGACTGACACCGGCAGAACGTGCAGAAATCCACAAGGCCGAAGACTTTACGCAATCCCCTTCAGAGTATTTGCGTAATGATAGCAAAAAAACTGTGCTTGTGTTTTCCGCTGCAACATGTTGAGGGGTGAAGGGTAGCGCCGCTGCTGTATACGTCCTATTGTTTAGAGCCTTCAGTGCAGAAGAAAAGAATAAACTAGGTCATTACTTTAAACAGGGATTTCCTCTTGAGGCAGCACCGCTGTCCGACAGATAACACGGTGAGCTGGGGGACCAAACCGCCTCATTTCCCACACTCCCCTGCGCTACAAGGTCTCCATCCCAACCGTTTGTACTCGACCTTTGGATAAGCATCTCTTCTGTGAAGTGAGCAGACCCCGTGTAGCTTTTCCTTTTCGCTCCACCCCAGTGCACGGCGCAAACCAAGGATGCACTGATAGCATCTCGGTGATCGGTGTATCCCTCCCAAGTGATCAGGGCAGCACCAGGTCAGGATTGACCCTTCGCTAAGCAGATTTAGTTGAGCTTTCAGTTGCAGTTGTCTGAGACAAATTGAGGATGAGGAACAAAAATAAACAATCGGCGCACAACTTGTGTGCAACAGATCAGTCTTTACGAAACAGAAGGATCCTCGGCCTATAATCTCCATTTCAGATATTAAGGGATTAAATTAGATGTGTTTTTTTGTTGTTTTTTTAATTATTGAATTATTCTAGATGCCCAACAACTGTTTATAGTCAATATTACAGTGACATTAAGTCATTGTAATGAATGCCATTGTCACATCATCTGTCTATCAACGGTGCCATTGTCTCATAAGAAAAATAGATATTAAAATGAACGAAAACAATCGGTTCACTTCTGTCTGTAAATGCCTCTGGAGCTGTGCCTGTGGAATGTAAACAAACGACATGGCAAGCGAGGTCAGCCTCCTAATGAAGCCACCGTGTAATGAAGGAGAATATGTGACTGAGAGGAAAGTGAGCTCAAATGGGGATGTAGGTCAGGTGAAGACGGCGAGGAAGCAAGCAGTGTATACGAATTTCTGATCCTTGTTGTCATTTACACCAGGTTACGTTAAGATATTAAGTTCTGCCTGGACGCTATCTCAATATCTAACATAAGGAAGATATTGGTGAATGATGCTCACATGTACTGTAGTGAACAGGCTAAAGATTTGATCAAGAGCAGTGTCTCTTGTCTCTTGTCTCTGTATCTGAGATTTCTGGGTCCTCATGACCAGATCACGTGAAAGTCAAACTGGAGTTAAACAGCATTTCATACAAGGTCGGCATTTACAGATACTGGCTGATCTGCATTCCAGTCATGTGTTTTGTCTGGATTTGTATACACGTTTGTGTATGCATTCGCTGTGATATGATTTGGCTTTGGGTTTGGGTTGCTTAGTTGAGCTTGGGCTGGAGTTGAGTTTTCCCACTGTAAATGAACCTCTCATAGACTATGTGCAGCTGTCCAGTCTCAGAAAAAGAAAGACAAAACTGCTGTGTCCAAGTTTTTTTTTTTTTATTGCGAGCGTGTCAAGGCTCTCACACCTTCAGTCAGCCCACACACACACACACACACACACACACACACCACTCTCACACTTTGTAACCCACACAAACGCACGTTTCCTAGCCGAGACTATTTACCCATCTCCGGCCTTACAGCATGCAGTAAAAGGGTGGGAGGGGCCACATAGCAGAGGATCAGCCAACCTTCCTCACGCTCTGCACGTAGCACAACCATTAAAATACTGCTCCCTCTGGAAGGAGGCCAGGAGTCAAAGTTTACAGCAGTTCACTCCTCTCTTCTGGCCCAGCCCCACCCCTCTGCTCTCCTCTGTCTGTCCTCATTTCCCCCTCCCTCTCTTTTACACACACACACACACACACACACACTCTCACAGAGAAGCTCACTGTATTGCATCTTACCGACAGGAAGCCCTTTGTCAGTTTGACCCCCCCCCCCTTCTCATATTTATGTTGCCGTTTGTTGCTTTCTTTGCTTTGAAGGCCCTGATACCGTGCATCGCAGTGGTAACCTGATTCACTCAGTAGATGTGAGCACAATGTCCACCACTATGGTCACATGCGTAGGAAAACAACATTCAGACGTGTGTGTGACGTAGACGCTTTTTTTTTTTTTTCTTTTCTCTCTCACACTTGCTGAGCTTGCAAAGAATTTGCACCTCAGATTTTGAACTACAGTTACTATGTAGTACAATAAGATGATCTTTCCAGAAGTATGTGGACCGACAGACTTCCATATTCTTAATTCATTGATTCAGTTCAACTCCTCAAAGTCCAAATATTATGAAATATAACGTATCATTCCCCTGCAGACCTGAAAGATTTGCAGGAGTCAAACATAGAAACGTATAAAGACATTATCTCCCCTGATACGAGAGCCAGTGGGGGAGTTTAGTCTGCTGTGAGTGTTTATAATAATGTTGCCATGGTTCGTGTTGAACCAAGTGCGTGGAGGAACTTGCCTTTGTTTGTCGTATCACTGCTTCGACACGGCGCATGAGGGCTGAATCTTCCCTCTGGCTTTGTGCACGTTCACCACTCACCTCGGCTCCCCTTTCAAGTCAGAAAGCACGCAGTTGCATGTTGTCCCAAAAAGTGTTGGCTGCAATTTGTTTGTCGCGGCGTGAGAGTCACCGCTTCTGTGTGTGAGAGAGAGAGAGAGAGAAAGAGTCTTTTTTCCAAGGGACTTTCTACGCTGTTTACACCAAGACGTTTACAAGAGCTCATAGGGGTTCGCTGCCAACACCCAAGCAGATCATGCGACTCTTAATAGAGCAGGAAGAGGCAAGGGGAAGTTGACGTGCTGCACGATATCTCCGGTTTATTTCCTCGCTAGTTTAACGTTTATAATGAGGCAGCTGTGCTGTATTCGGTCTCTGCTCGTGTGAGTCTTGGTGCAGGTGAGGCGAGGACAGTGCCGTCTGGCTTAATGCACTCTTAAACTGTTCCTTCATATTCATGCAGTAGCTCTGTTGACTTGTTTAAATTGCACATGTGATCTAGACACTGAATGCATATGTTTGTGTGCTCTCTGTGTATCTGCTTTTTACTAATCATGCTTTTTCATCTTCCTGTCCTGTCTTCAGGCAATGGTGGCGTGTTACCCTGGAAAGGGTACAGGATACGTGCGCCATGTGGATAACCCCAACGGCGATGGGCGATGTGTCACATGCATATATTACCTTAATAAAGATTGGACTGCCAAGGTATGTGAGTGATGTGTGGAGGAAATACTGTCAATGAGTACTAGAGGATAGTCGTTCCAATTAACTGAACTATAACGTCATTTATTCTCTTGTTCCTTATCTGCTTCTTGTTATAAACATTGATTCAATCGTCATTTGAAATTATCAATTACATTTTCACTGAAATAACCATGAAAACAAAGCAGATTAGCATTAATGCCGTGTGTTCATGTGTCTGGTATCCATATTCCAGTTGGACTTCCTGTCAAAAGCATGTGACATGTCAGTTCTCGTCTCCATGGTGAGGTCGTCACCCTCCGTCCTCTTTTATTCCACACTCGATACCCGAGTGGAGTCGGTGGTAGAGGTTACGTGTCAGTACGTGCTGTTCGGCCACTCTCCCTGGTTCTAATCCCATTAAAATGCAGAGATCCTGCTAATCCAGCCGCACCCGATCAGGGAGAAGAGCGCCGCCGTGCTATTCTCCTCCTGCAGGGAAGTAGAGACACAGGCAGGCGGAGGAAAGAGACCAAAGTGTTACTTCTGTCAACCCTCTGAAAGTCAGTATTTCCTTTTAGATCATTATTGTCATCTATAGTGGTTATTTGCATTGAACACACATCAAATTATTAGGAAATAAATTATTATGTTTTTAATTTCAAACTTTTATCCAAAAAACATCTTGGCATTAGTCATTTTATATTAAAGTGAAAACATCTCCTTCAAACAACTGTTTCCCACCAAAAACTACATATTACAAGATTACATTTAAACACATCGTGATGGCGTTACAATTTACCTTCGCCCACTACTCAGTTTTATTGAGTAGATCTTGAACACACCATAAAGTCTATGCAACGTCCATTACCGTTATCAGTTTGTTATCAGCAGGAACGTGCTGGGGAGAGACTCCATGCTGTCGGCAGACGAGCCAGTTACTGTGATTACTCTAAACGGTGTGCAGAGGAATGAGTTATATTATAAGACGGGTCTGATTAAGTTCAAAAATAGTTTAATGTTGTTCCTCCACGGCTGATTTTGGACTTTCACTTAATGTCGTCTTCACTCACCGACACAACTTTTGTCTGTTTGGCTGAGACGTTACTGTCTGTGCTAATAATAATAATAATAATAATAATTTTTTTTTGTAGCCCATGACGCATCCCAGGCTCCACGTTTTTGTCTCAACATGCACGGATAGAACATGAGGTTGGCTTTGGAGGTACTGCCAAATGGTTAGATTAAATTACAAATATTGTTTTAGGTAATTCAATTTACAACAACATAACATTTACAACATCAAATTAAAATGCATAATTCCAATGAGCCATTACGTTTGCGTATCACCTCGCCATCATCATGAGGTAGAGACAGACGTTTTGCTGCTGCTGTTGCCTAGCGATCGTTCTCTGATGCAGCAACACAAAAGGATCGTTTTACTAAACTAAAACACGACTGACGGCTTTATGTTTTTGGGTTGTCCACCCGTCCGTTCCTTTCTCGTGAACGCAATATCAGTTATGCCTGGAGGGAAATTCTTTAAATTTGGCACAAACTTCCCCATGAGCTTCGGGATGAACTGTTTCCATTTTGGAGGTCAAAGGTCAAGGTATCTGTGACCTCACGTCCGTCCTGTACTTGTGTTTTGTCACGTTATGTTTTTTTTCTAATTTATTTGGGAAGGTGCTTCTCACACATTTTTCAACAATCAGAAGTGGGCCTTAAGTTACAAAGGGTTGAGGACCCCGGATGTCGGCTCCACTGTAATATGCTTTAAGTGTTGGTGGTGCATGTCATTGGACAAGTGAGTGAACTCGCATCTTGAATATGAGACAGATAAACAGGAAGCTGCACACCAGGAAGGAACAGCACTCTGTAGAACAGAAAGCAGCAGCTGTAAGGTGGGAGGATGTCGTTCATGGTTCTCTGAGGAGACGATGACATTACTAAGACACGAGTAGACAGGAGATTGTCTTCCAGACTTCCTCACATACTTGACCTGCATATGAAAATTACGTAATTACAGGAAGCTCCTCTGTTTTGCCTCTGAATGCTAGTTGGTGGTAGAATGCTAGCTATGACAGAGGTTGACCATTATTAGCAATAAGGCAAGTTGAATGCGTATGTATTAGGGACCCGTCTTCTGCTCTGAGAGGGTAATAACACCTCATTTAACAGTAATGCATGTCCACCATGTCCCGGTTGACTCGTTCCAACGTGTGACTGCTGTTCCTATTTGTTGATTAAATTTGTTTTACATTTAAAATCCAGGAAGGGGTATTGCTGAGAATGCAACATCACGTTATTGTAGCATTTACTAGCTAATTTATGCTACACAGGAACAACATGTGTCCCTCACTACCCAATCTGTACATCCCACCAGATTGGTAGTGCACGAGTGCAAACTAATACTACACGCTTGTGTTAAACACTCATGCACTCTTTTTTTTTTTCTCTCTCTGATAATGCTACATTGTGAACAGCACATCTGTGTTGTAGTCGGGAGAGTAGAGCTAGTTGACGTACAGTCCTGTGCCTAAATAACAGAGCTAACGGCTAACCAGTTGAGGTTGTAATGAGTTACACGTATGATGCATTCAAGCTCCATTCAGTAAAAATGAATATTTGGTACATTTTAATTATATTATACTTAAAGATGTTTTCACAGTAATATCAAACAGATAGTAGAGAGGGAATTATAACCTGTTAAACAGTTTTTTGTTTTTAACTCACTGATGTGGGATCGGTACTCTGTATCGGCCGATACGAAAGTTCAGGAATCAGTAACGAGAAGGAAAAAATGATATCTGAACGCCTCTACTTTTTGACCACCGTACCTACAAATTGGGCGTAAACGACCATTTGGAGTATATCAGGTGTCTCGTGTTGCTGTGAAAACATGCTGTAGCGTCATACCTATTTGTAGCCAACAGATGCCAATAGGTTGGCATTCAAGCTAACCTGTGACCCACTTTTGCAGCAGTGTTTTGGGTTTTATAATCTATCCTAAATCTTTTTCTGCTGAAGCATTGTCCATCCGGTGGGTCACACTGCTCGTTTGTTCATCATGTAAGCTGTTGCATGATTTCCTATTGTCATGTTCATGCACAGGCTTCAGTTATTCAAACGAGCCATGTTCTGGGACCCCATTTACACGTGAATGATTCCAATCTTGTCCCTGATTGGCTGTTTATTCGGCATGTGATTAGCTGTGTTTTATAGAATGTGGTTGCCTGGATACTGGGGCTCCGTGAGAGAAGGACATGGCTTTGGAAGGTTCAGGTTCAGTTGCGCCAGTTATTTACCACCCAATTTTCAACATTGTGTCTCTTCAACTGCTTGACGTCAATACAAAATTATTATTAAGCTTTAGGTCCTTGTGATTCATTGTATAAAGTATCAACACTATTTGTTAAATTCTCTTTTCTCCTGAAAGTCCCAGCGTGGGGCATCATGTTTCGGTTATGTATGACCAGTCGCTGCTTTAGAATGTCCTCCGTTCACCAATGTGACAATAAGTGAAAGAAACAAGTCACTCTGGTGGGAGGAACAAGATTCAGGCAAGCGGAAGTCAAAGTGGGAGGGAATGAATCATCCACATGGAAATACTTTTCTTTCTGTTTCAAGTCTCTGCAAGGTGTGCCTTGAACTGCCCCCCCCCCCCCCCCCCCCCCCCCCAAAAAAAGTGTATTACACACTGAGTGTAATAAGTTAGTGATAAAAAGATAGTGTATGTTAAGACCCAAAAATGCTAAACAGCTTTTTTTATTGCTGCGCCAAGATGTATAAATATCAATCCATCCATTTTCTAAAGTGCTCAGGGTTGCAGGGGGTGGGAGTGTTTCCCAGCATGCAATTGGTGAGAGGGTAAGGACGAGTCACCAGTCTGTCACAGCTGACGCATACTGTAGAGACTTGCAGACACATTCACAACACTCTTAATGACGTGCGTTAACAGTCAGAGTTACAGGGTTCACACTAACACTGGACATGAATCACATTATTGAAAGTAAGTTTATAATTACACCAACATCTTGTCACACCAATGTCAAAGTTTCCAACTTATTGGTACTGGTATCTGAGGGTACACCATGTGACTTCCTTCTGTGTAGCGTTCTCTTGGCGGGCATGGGGGCGGCAGGTTTATCTAGAGTTTATTCATTCATCATCTTGGACAGCGTGTCGGACATTAAAAAAACCTTTTGGTTCCACGTAGGGCTGAACTAGTTCTAAAACCTATCTCACTGTGGTTAGTTTGATTACTTGCAAGATTGTCTAAAGTTTAAAATGTTATTTTGACATATTATTCGCCTTAAAGAATTTGCCTCCATTGCAGTAATATTTCGATAGCAGCCCTGTACTAGCCCGAGTAGCCCTAGCACTATGTAGAACCTTCACAGTCTACTAGTACTGAAGTAATTCTGCATGAATAACATGCAATATATGTTTGTCTAGTACTACAGAGCAAACTGTCCTTGAGCGGCTAGTTTGTCAGAAATACTTCTGAAGAACAGCTGGTGTGTCTGTTTACAGCGCGGCCAAACAAACTGCGTTTGTCAGTCAGTAGTGATCGTAAGTGTGTTCTGATTTCATACGATGCATGGTGCGGGTGCTTCTTCCACACAACAGAAGGACATGGTAACAGGAGTCCTAACCTTACTCAGATGTTGGAGCAGCCTGTCGCCTGCAGCTTTGCATCCTTCAGCTGTGGCTGCTCCTTGCATCATTGCTTTTTTTTTTTTTTTTTATCATTGTGTTTCCTGTGACACAATCTGCCCCGGATGCTTTTAACTAGCATCGGTAGGAAATGTTGAGTTTGCATTAGCAGATACTCGATCCAGAGAGTGACGGGTGAAACAGCGGGGCTGGTTTCAATGAGATGAAACTAGAAACAAGAACTATAAATAACATGCATTCCCTGTGCAGGTCACTGGACTGTACATCACACATTAATGGTTGTAACTGTATGAGATTTTCATGATACCTATGACGCGGTTTCTCGGTATACCGGATGTATATGTTTGTATATAGCTATGCTGTGATACCACAATATATCCATATCATATTGACTGATTTGAGACTACATATCGTCTTAGATTTCGATGTCGTCAGTGTTGTCTTGTCCTGGTTTTATTACAGTCAAGTGATGTGACTTTCTGAACGTACCTGACTGTTCTAGCTGTTCCATTATTTGCCTTCACTCACTTAGTTTTTAAATACTGAGGAGTATTTATCAAAAATCTCATCGATTCAATATTTTGTAAAGACAAATGGACCCATTAATATCGTCACAATATCGATGTTAGTATTTGGTCTAAAATATCGTGATTTTTTTATTTATTTTTTTTCTTTCTCCACGTCGCCCAGCCCTAGGTATACGGTTACAACCTTATAAAAACTGATATAAAGACATAATTAATAGATGACTACCATGAATAGTATCAAAAATAGGATTTGATTTTATATAAATCTTAAGGGCTAAACTTTAAGGGTTAAAAATAATCATTTGATTAAATGGGATGTATTGTGAATTGTAAAGCTCTCTATCATTGTGCCTCTGCGTCCAGTGCACAGCAGTATTTTCCAAAAATAAAACCTGCTGTGATGTCCAAAGCAGTTTCCACCTAAAAGGCCGCACTAGAGATCCAAATGATTACTCAGCTTGCTATAGGTCAGAAGCTGATGTCCTGCGAGGCTCATCCTGTGCGCTCTCTCTCTCTCTCTCTCTCTCTCTCTCTTACAGCCTACAATGAATGTTACCACCAGTTTGGATATGCCGTGCAGTCAAACAATAGTTCAAATCAGTGGTGCTTACTTTGACCCTATTGTGCTTTATGTATCTTTGTCACACCACCCGGCATTCCCCCTCATTCAAAGTAGTATAAATGAGAATAGCATTACTCTTTCCGACGAAGGGTGTGAACCTTTTCGTCCCGCTAGTTAGCGTGTGAAGAGAGCCGCCTGTCATATCAGCTGTGTGAGAGTTTAAGCGGCACGCTTGCAGCAATCTGCTTTTTCCCTCTCCAGGTCCTTTATCCAGCCGGAGCAGTTTTCCTGTGGGTTATTCTTCCTATCCCTTCACAGGAAAGCCCCCCCCCGCCCCACCGCTGCTGCTTCCGATCCTGAGCTTTCCTCCTCGAGCCCTTGGAGCTGGACAACAGCTTTCCTTAACATTATCGTCCTATGTTCGTAGTTTAAAAAAAGCCTGACAGTGGATTTTCTATATTAGCAATAAATGCGGTTTTAGGAGACGTTCACTGAATGTTTACAATTTAATACGGACGAACGCAACGAGAATCAAAAATCCCAAACCCCGTGCTCTGCTGAGGCTTCACTTAGTGCTTCCTACGGTCTCTCCCTTACCTTCCTGCGGCTGCTTTGTCCTCATTTGTGTACATAACGGAGGCTGTTCCTTCTTGTTCTGCTCTTCCAGGAACATGGTGGCCTTCTTCGAATCTTCCCAGAAGGAAAGGCACAGTTCGCCGACATAGAGCCCAAATTTGACCGTCTGCTGCTGTTCTGGTCCGACAGACGGAACCCTCACGAGGTTCAGCCCGCCTTCGCCACCAGGTCAGCATCCATAATGCGTCCGCCGCACACGCACGGGTGATCCGCTCTGTTAAGCAGTCACTCAGTGCTCTGATTGTCTCCCCAGGTATGCCATCACGGTGTGGTATTTTGACGCAGACGAGCGAGCCAGAGCTAAAGAAAAATACTTAACGGGTAGGTTTTCATGTACAAGCTGCACAAAGATGTTTATATTGTTTAAAGCCCTCTGTGGTGCCGTTTTTTACGCTCTTCTATATCTTCTGTTGTGTGTTTGTGTTTACTCTGTGTGCAGGAGAAAAAGGAGAAAAGGTTGAACTTGGCAAAGCATCAGATCCCAGCTAGTGGGGAAGCCTGCGTCCCCTACAGAACAGCCTTTAAGCGCTCTGTCCTCAAACGGTGGCCTATAGAGAGCATGTGTGTGTGTTTTACATGACAGAGCAACAGACTTTTTACGCGAGTGGGTGGAAGATCCATTCTTACGGAGACAAAACAAACAGTGATTTCTGTTCGTTTTCAGCAAACCGGCAGATACCCAGAGGACCTTGAATGTCATGACATTGTACAGAAAGGGATTGTGTGTCTTGTTTTTTCACCTCTCGGTGAAATGAAAGGCTCGTCGGTGGAGAGCACTCGCGTTTCAACTGACATTTTTCAGAAAATCAACAGGAATTCAACTCCCAGAAAATCTGCAGCTTTTTGCATACTGGTATTTTGCAGTCAATTCCTTAAAGGTACAGTGTTCTGCATATGCTTAATGTGTTATGCTTTTCACATGGAATCAGCTGTTATATGCTACTGTATTGCTAAATGTACTTGAGGTTGCAATAATATGAGGAATGATCTGAATTAAAAACATCCTTTTTCTGACAGAAATGGTTTGGTCGTAGTTTGAATCCAGTCCTTTGCAGCACAGTAACGGTCACTGTGGTGGTGTTCCTCCTGATCTGTCTAAATAAAACAAAAACGACAGAGATTTAAGGAGCAGCACACATCTGACAGCAGGATAACGGCCTCTCATGCGGCCCTGCTGGCACCAGACGTGGTTCCATGCTGCCCTCTGCAGGCCTAGACTGTAAACTCCTAGTTTGTCTGACTTTCTGGACTCCAGCATTAATGTGACTACCTATGATGGAAATAGTTATTCACACTGAGAAGTGAGAGGAAAAACATGCTTAACTATCAGCAAATTCAGCTCCCCCTTTTATAAAAAATATATCTGTAGAGTTGCATTTATTGCTCTGTAAACTAAAGCATGTCAGTGATTATCAGTAAACATGGAAATGTGATTATTAAAATTATATTATTTTAGTATATCGATCACGTGGTAAATGACACTATCAACCAGTAAATTATTGCATAAATGGCTTTTCAATTTGATTTTTATTTAATGTCCTGCACTATGTACCAGAGTTGCCTATTTGTTTCATTTATCAATGACTTTATATTTACACTTTATGCATTAGATGACAACCAAGTCGGGGCTCTAATAAAATGAGTCCCTAATCTAATCTGCAACATTTTAAAACCAATACAGACCTTTTCCAAGACGATATCAAAACTTAGGCCTCACAAGTACACCGTGAGAATGTTCCTACGCTGTAAATGGACAATAAATCACTTTAAATTCCAAAGTATTGTCTTCTGTTTAGTTCCTGGGTGCAAATGAAGTAATCTGTGTAGTAAAATGTGATGTACAAAGGTTGTGCTAAAAGACTAGTGGGGAAAAATAAGGATCAGATATGGGATAGAGATATATATAGATAGATAGATCGATATAGATAGATTATATAGATAGATTCGATCAACGTGTATATATACACATATATATATATATATATATATATATACACATATATATATATATATATATATATATATATATATATATACACATATATATATATATATATATATATATATACATATATACAGTTGTGGTCAAAAGTTTACATACACTTGTAAAGAACATAATGTCATGGCTCTCTTGAGTTTCCCTGTTATTTCTACAACTCTGATTTTTCTCTGATAGAGTGATTGGAACAGATACTCCTTTGTCACAAAAAACATTCATGAAGTTTGGTTCTTTCATGACTTTATTATGGGTTAACAGAAAAAGTGATCAAATCTGCTGGGTCAAAAATATACATACAGCAGTGCTAATATTTGGTTACATGTCCCTTGGCCATTTTCACTTCAATTAGGCGCTTTTGGTAGCCATCCACAAGCTTCTGGCAAGCTTCTCGTTGAATCTTTGACCACTCCTCTTGACAGAATTGGTGCAGTTCAGTTAAATTTGATGGCTTTCTGACATGGACTTGTTTCTTCAGCATTGTCCACATGTTCTCAATGGGATTTAAGTCAGGACTTTGGGAAGGCCATTCTAAAACCCTAATTCTAGCCTGATTTAGCCATTCCATTACCACTTTTGATGTGTGTTTGGGGTCATTGTCCTGTTGGAAAACCCAACTGTGCCCAAGACCCAACCTTCGGGCTGATGATTTTAGGTTATCCTGAAGAATTTGAAGGTAATCCTCCTTCTTCATTATCCCATTTACTCTCTGTAAAGCACCAGTTCCATTGGCAGCAAAACAGCCCCACAGCATAATACTACCACCACCGTGCTT
>NW_027176363.1:116998-139127 GCF_023349555.1 Cebidichthys violaceus | reverse complement strand
CTTTGCTCGACACACCACACACACACACACACACACACACACGCAGGCCAAGAGACACACACAAGCGGTCAATACTGTCCGGTAAAACCAAACATGAATAATATCAGTGAAACACAAAGGCATGTAACAAGTCGTTTCCACAGGGGGATGAACCTGTAAGGAAGAACACAGGCTGTGTCGTCATGTCGAAGCAGTGCCGGAGCGTACACTGCACCAGACCAACAGAACCATCCAGTCACTCACTCACTCACTCACTCACTCACTCACTCACTCACTCACTCACTCATTGCAATGCATGCACACATGAACAAAGTCAGTGTCATGGAAATAAAGAAAAGATGGCAAAGCACAAACGAAAATATCTGTAAAAGTTTGTCTGTCTCAGACCCTGCAGCATCCAGAGTACTAAAAACGACCTTGTGTAGAGCATCTTTGGAGGTGAATATTAACTATAAATGCAAATATTTTCCAGCCCTATGTCTTGCCTGCAGTCTCCCTCAGAGGGCAAAGCAGAAGCCTCTTTGTAGCCTGAGCGGTGACACAAGGGGCATAAAAAAAAAAAAGAGTCAAAAAAGAAAATCTTAATGAAACCATTACGTGACCCCTCCTGCCCTGTATATAAGCATCTGCATTCATTATGTTTCTCCACGCATTTATTTAAAACAAATCATTTAATTTGCTACCTTCTGACCACAATTATAGTCTGTTCAAATGTTGAAAGCAAAAGAAGAAGAAGAAGAACAAAAAAAATCAAAAACAACGTTGTGTCACACTCAAAAATGTGAGTAGTGCGAGTTCCTGTATTTGCTTACCCAAACAAAAATAGACTCAAACATGCACACAAACACTCCCCTGCAGAGGTCCTTGACAGTGCAGCTAGAGCGAAGCACCCAGCGGACATTAGCAAAGCCACTCCAGCAGAACACACCCTGCTCCGTCCTCACAGCCTAAAACGGGGCCAAGGGGACGGGGGGGGGGGGGGGGGGGGGGGACGGAGGGGGGTTACCAACACAAACACACATGCATGCAGATACTTTCTACTGTATATTACTGATAGTGATGGACAGTACAGAGCCACGTCTCCCGTACCGTTCTGGGTTGCAGGAAGAGAAGCTGCCGTACACCGTAGATCATTGATCCGTCACTCTACAGCTGGCTGGTTTGACATTGGAGCGCTGCTTACGCGTGCAGCCAGGGCATAAATCATTCATGTCCCTCTGTCTGATCACTTCACTCTGTCAATGATCCTCTGTCACCACTCATTTGCAAGTGATGATTCTGCGATCGGGGTACGGATCGGGACTCAAGCCAACAGCATGTGCGATTCACACACCATGACTATCGCAGTTATGACTGCTGTGAGAATCCTGCAAGGGAGACTGTTCAACAGCCAAGCTTGTACTCGTGACTGTGAGCAAAGTGAATCTTGATTAACCAAATGACGCGGTTGTAACCCAAAATCTACTTCAAGTACCCGGTGGGTGAGGTTTACAAAATAGAGAAAAGAAAATCTTTTGGCAAACAATCAATTAGTTCATAATCAAGTTGAAATAAGGAACCTTTATTGGGTATGAAACAGTCTCAATTTAATACTGATGCTGGGCCTGCTGGAGGGAAGGGAGGCACGGGAAAACCAGAACCAGGACTAAGCGGGCCAGACTGTCAGACCCTGTTTCAGTAAAATGAGAGGTTTTCTAAAGGGACTCTGGTGCTCGGAAACAGTACTGCTTTTGTCCACATGGACATATAGTAGTAGCTTTAAGTCAGCAAAAACTTAAATTATGAATTAATTGTTCAAGTCATTTATTAAGCACAATGCCCAACATCTGCAAACGTGACGATTCGGTGCTCTTCTCGAAACTTGCGAACATTTTAGTTTTGTTGCAATTTTGTGACATTTTATAGACTGAGCAATCGATTAGTTGAAAAACAATCTCCTAACCCATCAGCCATCTGTCTGACGACGGATAAGTCCCTTGGGGCGAGGGGCTATATTTCTGGGGTTCCGGTTTAGCCAGTAAATATCCGGGCCAAGACTTTCCTGTTGTTTACAGCCTGATTAGCAACTTGAGATGCGACCGGGTTGGTTCACAATTTACAAGGCGTTTTTTTGATATACAATTACATCAAAAAGAGAAGATATATAATTATATCAAAAACAAACAGAAAACAGTTCCAGTTGCCATCGTCAAGTTGCCGACAGATTTTACATATGAATGTGGAATATGTTTAAAGATATTAGTTGAAGATATACCTTGGCAGATTAATTGGGAATGTAGATATTCTTTTTTTAGGCCCATAGTGCCTCAATCACAAAAAAGCTTAAATTTACTTAAATAGGAGCATATTTTAGTAAATATATATATTAGTAAACAGCACAATTTTACAGAGAACACCTACTGCTCCAGATACAAAAAACAAGTTAAAAATGTTTTCATTTTCCAGTCGTATGCATTCCAGCTCTGGTGTATGAATGGACACGAGCTAGCGTCTTCGCACACTTGTGCGCATGTTAACACGGCGTTGTGGGCAGTGACCAGAGTGACAATAAGTCCACGGTGAAGGTCATGGAAGTGGCGTGTGCTGAATTGCACTACTGCGCTGTGACTCATTTCCCACATTCCAGTGAAGGAGGAGGAGTTGATTTCCATAAGCCTTGGCCTCGGCTCCAAAGCCATACATCAAGCCATTAATCAAAAGAAATGCTACAGGACCGATGCAGAGTGAGGCAGCGTCCTCTAGGTGCACGGCAGCACCTGAAAGAGTCTGTGCAGAGGCATTATGGGGGAGTAAGAGCATTGCATACTTTAATCAAAATAAATGCCAATATCGGTCAAGTTGATGGGATGTTTGGAACACTATACAATACATAGAGCATAAATACTGGTAGCACCTGCAGATGCATCAAGGTGAAAGCTCTGATGGAAAGGGGGAGAGTAGAGGCAAAGGGCAAGCACTCAGGCTAAAGAGGCATTAATATTATTTTAAGCCTTGAATTAAAACAGAAAATAAGGTGAAACACAATGTGCTTGGTCTTGTATTGATTTATTATCAACTGACAAAAAGAAGGTATTCAATAAGTGCAACTACAGTAAATGCAATCTCTTTTTCATTGACAACAGGGCTTGTGGGAGCTTTTTAACAACAAGAGAACAATCTCTTCATGTCTGAATAATCAAATACCTGAACAATCAAGCTTAATAGGTACAGTTCAGTACTTGTCAGTTGTATTGTGATATTTTTCTCCACTATGACTATTATTTTGAACTCATCGCCTCCACTGTAGAAATAAAGAAACGCAGACTTCTACAAGGACAACATTCATCAGAACAAAGAGTACAAACCTTCCAGAGCTTTCTCAGAAATGTGAATTTACCTTCACTTGACTTTGAATCCAACCAATCCAAGTAAACAGAGGAAGTAGTCCCTGGAAATTGCTGTTTTTACAGGTTTTAAGAGATAAAGGTATTTATGTATTCACAAAAAAAATGAATAAATAGAACAGCCAGATAAAAATAAACACAATTGTAATAAAACAGAAAGGCTTCTTTTCTTTTTATGATGATGATGAAGATGATTTGTGACAATTTCCTCAGCAATAGATCCACTTCTGGGTTTCTAGCAGACTATTTTAGTCAATAGTCAAATGAACAAAAATATGAAAGCACAGGTTGAAAAATATGTCTCTGTATCAACTTTGGACTATTAATTTAAAGTGCAACCGGAAATTATGTTTTGAGCTCGTAAGGCAGCAGTATTCCTTGTGGTTGTGCCTGAGCATAGAGTGAACATAAAAACCATTCCAACCATCTATAGTGAAAATAGTAACGGGAGACGCAACCACAAAACACACACACACACACACACACAAACACTGCCAACCATCCTCTGAGTCAAAGCCCCATCTACCATATGCTTCATTAATCCAAACTCACCATTACATAACTGTACTAAATGCTCACAGGAGTGGAAGGGTACAACTACCCTCTCTGTATCTTGTGCATGTGTGAGTGTGTGTCTATGTGCGTCGGCCTGTGTGTGTGTGTGTGTGTGTGTGTGTGTGTGTGTGTGTGTGTGTGTGCGCAATTCAGAGACAGGTGTGACAGAGAAAGAAAATCTGGTTACATGAATGGCTGTAGAACTGCTCAGTTTGTAATCCTTTTGTATCTGCTTGCATTTCTGTGCTGTGGGCTGTGTGTGTGTGTGTGTGTGTGTGTGTGTGTGTGTGTGCTGCATATGAGATGAGACAGTCCCTTTCTCCCTTAAGGATGTGTGTCCAAATTTACTCTGTGTGTGTGTGTGTGTGTGTGTGTGTGTGTATTCCCAGTTGTTACAGATGGGATTGGACATCAGTTCTTACAGGGTCCATGCTTAATTGCAAAACCTAATAGAAACTACAGAGCTCTTTTGACGCACGCACGCACGCACGCACGCACGCACGTCACGCACGCACGCACGCACGCACGCACGCACACACGCACACACACACACACACACACACACACAGCATTTCCACAAATGCATATGGTCAAAATTCAGTCACATCATCACAGACTACGTGCACAATTAATAGTGAAAACACACACACACACACACACACACACACACACACACTATCACACACACACACGGTCTCGTAGCTTGGCAAATGCCACTTGAGCTGAAGTGCTGATGCACTCCCCGTGTGTGTATTTACACGTGTTCCCATCCTTGCTCGTGCTTTGCTCCGTGAGCCGTGGTGTCGGCCTGCTTGTGTGGGAACCGCAGCAGCGGCTCTGGCGGTGACAAGATTAAGACCTACTCGTACCTTCATACGCAGCGCTGCCAACAAGACCGAGCTAAGAAATCAACACAGCTACACAGTGGCACATGAAATGCATCAGTGAACAGAGCCATTCTGGCTCTGGCTCCGGGGACATTGTGTACATACTGTCGACAGCCGCTTGCAACGTGGGAATTTCAAGGAACATATGGCAGCTTGTCGCTGGGAAACAGCCTGTGACAGAATCTAAATAAGCTAAGAGCTATACGTGGAGTAGTCATTAACTGTCTGTTATCTGCCACGCACAAAGACACACATGTCCACACACGCAAGTCGCACACAAACGCGTACTAATGTGGTTGGCAAGTGATTGTGACAAGCTAGCGATGCTCAAACTGGGTCATTGACAAAGACAGGCTTCAGCGGAGAGACAGGTGAGTGTGGTTGTGTTTTGGGGCAAGGTCAGGGGGGCCGGGACTCCCTCACTGCATCAGTGGAGCCAGTAGCTGCACTGGGACAACAGCAACTGCAGCAGCTGCAGCAGCAGCAGCAGCAGCAATAAAGCTCCCTACCGTCCAATTATTTACATCTCTACAGTCTGTAGCTCTGCTGCGGTCAAAAACAGCTGGTCTGAGACTCTCTCCCCATGATCAGTCTCACAAGCTGTGATCAACACACAGTGTGAAGGGAAAATGTGGCACAGGTTTCGGTCAACAACATGGGTCAGTACAAGTTACATTCGATAAAAAATAAAAACCAAAAACAATGTCACATATACTTCCGTTAATCCTGAATAAAACACTGGCAATTGTCCTCCTGCTGAGACAGAGGCTGACAAGTCAAACAGTCCAGGATCACGGACTCAAGATCGAGCACCAAACTGGAACACAAGGTCGTCAATAAGACATAATGACGTGATGAATAATCACATAGTGTAACTCTATTGTACTGCACTGCAGGGAGTATGACAGATTTCTAAAAACTCTGCTGAAAAAGCATTTCAAAGGAGGTACATTACTGCAAAACGTTTGAGGACCGCTGCTCTATTGCACAAGGATTTTCAATCACACCTCTGCAGGTTCAAGACTCATAAAAGCTCTGGCTTCAGCCCGGAAATTCAAAAACTCAGCCGTCTCATTACTTGCCGCTCAGTTCTCCACATCCTGACCGGTTGTTTTTACATGTGGCTGAACTGCATGAGAGAGAGAGAGAGAGAGAGAGAGAGAGAGAGAGAGAGAGAGAGAGAGAGAGAGCTCCTCTGTCTCATGACCCGCCTATGCACCCGCCCTCCCTCCTCCACCAACATCCCATCCCACTGTTCCCATGGCAACCCTCTCATCTGTTCCCATAGCACCTGCCTGCTGTCCGGGAGACACATGGAGACGTGACACTGACAGATGAGGTGAAAGAGAGAGAGAGAAACAGGAGAGAGAGAGAGAGAGAGAGAGAGAGAAACAGGAGACAGAGAGAGAGAGAGAGAGAGAGAGCGAGAGAGAGAGAAACAGGAGACAGAGAGAGAGAGAGAGAGAGAGAGAGAGAGAGAGAGAGAGAGAGAGAGAGAACAGGAGACAGAGAGAGAGAGAGAGAGAGAGCGAGAGAGAGAGCGAGAGAGAGAGAGAGAGAGAGAGAGAGAGAGAAACAGGAGACAGAGAGAGAGAGAGAGAGAGAGAAACAGGAGACAGAGAGAGAGAGAGAGAGAGAGAGAGAGAGAGAGAGAGCGAGAGAGAGAGAAACAGGAGACAGAGAGAGAGAGAGAGAGAGAGAGAGAGAGCGAGAGAGAGAGAGAGAGAGAGAGAAACAGGAGACAGAGAGAGACAGAGAGAGAGAGAGAGAGAGAGAGAGAGAGAGAGAGCGAGAGAGAGAGAAACAGGAGACAGAGAGAGAGAGAGAGAGAGAGAGAGAGAGAGAGAGAGAGAGAGAGAGAGAGAGAGAGAGTTGACACCATTCGGGATTTTAAAAACCTGCAGGAGAGATCGGTGAAAACGAAGGACACTCGGACATTTCATATTGCAAGTTGATGCTTTTTGCATCAATAATTGTGTCACTTATACAGAAAGCAAGTTAGAGCTCTTCAATATAACGAACTGGCACCATCAGCCCCAAACTAACCTGAGAGCCGTCAACATGTGGTGCATATGGGCCACAAAATGAGCGCTAAAAAGAGGCAAACATGTTGACAAAATGTTAAAGTATCCCATTAAAGCGGGGACAGACAAAGCAGACTGAGGGGATATAGTTAAAAGAAGAATTGCAATATGTTGAATTAAACCTGGGGAATAATTCTGTAGGCAAATGCATCCAAGCATGAGAACCACAACCTGCTGTCTCCATCAACACAAATACACACACTCACACACAAACAACAGGGGCTTCACATACAAGACATATTGAAACAGACACAAAACATACACTTTGCGAAGTTGAGAAACTGGAAGAGAACACCAGTCAAGACTGTGTGTGTGTGTGTGTGTGTGTGTGTGTGTGTGTGTGTGTGTGTGTGTGTGATGTTTGAATGTGGAAGCAGGTACTGCAAACTAGCGTTTGTTTTATTTGAACCTGAATTAAAATGAACATAGACATAAATACAAATGGAAAACACATTTGAACCATGCAAAATGCAATAAACAATAAAGTTGAGGCAAAAGAAAAGAAGAAGTACAATCTCTCTCCCCCCAAAATAACTGAAATGAAATAATGAATCACAATCAGAAATCGTTGTCATTAGTAAAAAAAGAGATTCCACTAGAAACAATACTGTATTTGTTTGTACACAAAATAGCAAACTGTATAGCTACAGTAACCAGTTTGTGGAGGTAAACGCAGTTGAGCTGTGGGAGACAAAAAGAAGGGCTGAGCAGACAGGAAAATGGGCTAAGGCAGGCTTTGTGTGTGCGTGTGTGTGTGTGTGTGTGTGTGTGTGTGTGTGTGTGTGTGTGTGTGTGTGTGTGTGTGTGTAGTTGGAGGTGTATGTTCTCTCACTCATATCCTGGGGGAAAACCTGTTGAAGTTTTAGATTAAGGACTTTTGGAGAGCACTTTTTCAAGGCCAGGTTTAGATTTAGGATTTGGGTTTAAGGTTGAATTTAAAATTGGGATCAGATTAAGGGTTTGTGTGGGGATTTAATCTGCACATTACAACACAGTAACATGCATACACGGCTTTAAAGAACTACCTGCATTTTAAGCTTCAAAGTTCATGAATCTCACAACCTATCAGATTGTCTTCTTTCAGACGAGTGGAAACATCCAGAATACACATTTTTTGTTTATTTATTTGTCTATTTGCACGTGTAGATTTATCCTAAATTCACCATTCATATCTAAATAGCATTAGATAACTCCTAGTTTGCATATTTAACATACTATTTCAGAAAATTTCTTATGCAAAAAAAGAACAATCTTAATGTTTCATGATGATATCTATTAGTTCAATTTGTTGCCCTATTCACTTGTAATGTCAATTTAGAATGAATAGCTGAGTTGAGTGAATGAGTTACAAAAAAATAAACAGAAATTTGGAACCTGGCTTTTTCAAATAATCAGATTTTCTGTTCCGTAAAATTATGCAAGTTAGTGCACGATTAAATTTGCATATTTAACCAAAACATTTCAGAACACTTGGAAAAAATGAATGTTTTAATGTAGGTAATCAGTTGGGGAAGTTTCATGGTGACATCTATTAGTTCAAATGTTAACCAGGAGACGTCTCTCCTTAATTTGCCAACGTTAAGTCCTCTCAAGGATTTAAGGACAAACCAGATCCATTTGTGTTTGTCTAAATGTATGTTTGTGCGCGAGTGTGTTTGCTGCACGTGTACTCACTTTGGGTGTGGGACAGGAAGCGGTCGAGAGGCGGGACGTGGCCTGGGCGCGGGGCGACTCCGAGGGCGTGGTGCTGAGAGAGGCTGTGTCCCTGGGTAACACCTGCACACCCCGCGAGATAATGGAGTCTGGGATCTGAGATCACACACACACACACACACACACACACACAAGCGTATGCAGACACACGTGCATGTAAACACCACACACCAAAGACCCATAGAGGCAGCGCGCATACACATACTGATATTGAAGATCCAGGAAGACACACATATATATATATATATACATATATATATATTTATATTTATAGATGCTACAAACCTATATACAGACACAAAAAACAGCCGAGACGACAAATAATTCAACATCTCTAATGTGTAATCATATGTCAAACTTAAACGACCACGCCTACTCACAGGGTTGATGAAGATGAAAGACAAATGACCTCAAAAATGTGACATGATGATGACAAATAATGAGATATCGGGGGGCGGAGTCTTACCAACATCCTTCTGTGACTGGACAATGAAGTGGGATGTTACCCTGACAACAGAGCCACAAAGCAGGGTCCAGGCTGCAGACAGGGCAGGATAGGATGATGGGTATGGAGAGATACTTGATGTTGCATGTAAGTGCACAGAGTAGACACACACCACACACACTCACATACACTCACATACACACGCGCACACACGCGCACACACACACACACACACACACACACACACACACACACACACACACACAGATGTATGTAGAGACACACAGTCATGATATATGATACACAGAGATAAATGACAAACTTATGTTAAGGAACAGATTGACTCTTTTTCAACTCAAGATATTCTAACCGTGATGTAGCTCACTTTTAAAATACAGGAAACTCACGGTGTAGTCAGATGTGGCCTCATAATGATAAAAAGAATATTTTACGTTGGGTTTATTAACTTTACTTTTAAAGATGTAACCGGGGCAAATAAAGTCAAAAAGTCAACACATCTGGACCACATGCTGTACATGTATGTCCAACAAGGCCAGTCTCATGTCAAACGCTTCTGCAAATGCAGATTTTGTTTTCCAGATTTTGGAAGATATAACAGAAACGTATATAAATAAGCAAATATTTGTTTTCAAGTAAATCACCTTCCCAGTACGAACACTCTAATAGCGCTCATTTAAATCATCAGGTCCTTAACGTTTTAAAATGCACTAATAGACAAATCCAGAGTCATTTTCCTCCCTCTGTTCATGGGATTGAGCCTGAGACAGAAGCTGGACCGAGAGCTGGGAGGCGGGGTTAAGCATATTATTATAGGGTATTTTAGGGTATGGGTTGAAAAACAGTAAATCTATCTATCTAACGGTGCTACCTGTAGCATTTTTTTGTCATCAATGTGTTATGTTCAGAGTGATTGTGCACCTTTGGTATAATAACTATGCTAACATGCTCCAACTCCAAGTGACAGCATGTCTGTAATTCACACATTTATTACTTTATCTAATTTAAGTGCAAATCAAACACCCAATCTACAGCACAGAGATTCCTGTTCAAATGTATCTGCCATAGATCAAAACAACATGTCAACCTACTTGAGTAAATGTTTCTCGTAAACATGAGAGAAAAATAATCAATTACAAAATATTTAACCCTTAGAGTTGGAGCTGGTGTATGTAAACTGCACACAGGTATCCTTTAGATTGCCCTGCGTATTGTTCCGTGTCAGTAGGACACGTTGTCAAAATTGCGCTATCCCTTTAAGACCACATTTCTACAAACGCCACGGTTGCCTGTCAAAGATGTCGGTTGCCTGCTCTCCACCTTCCCTGTGTTTCCTTTGCCTTTACTGAAGGAACTAACTTCTTGCTTGTTTCTAGTCCAGCTTTCTCAGGAAATCTAAAGTCAAATTTAGACGCTGTCCTGTACATAATGTTTATAGTAATGACAGTCTTGCCTTTAAATCATGTTGGTAAAGACTTATTGATGTTAAAATGCTACCTGCAGCACATGCTTGTATGAATGACATGTATGAACGTGTATAGATGTTTGAAATGGATGAAGTCAGATGAAAACTGAAACAGCGAACCCCTCCCCTCCCCTCCCCTCTCCTCTCCTCTCCTCCGCCCTGGTACCTTGGCGGCGATGGATGCGGCGGTGATGTGGGAGGAGGAGCTGTCCTCGGTGGACGCCACGCCGCTGTCCTTCTTCTCCTCATCCTCCTCCTCGCACTGCACGCCCTTGTCCTCAGTGTGGCGGCAGGGCGAACTGTTGGGTGGCGGCGAGAGGGGCGGCGGCGGCGACGGCAGGTCCTCCAGCTCGTCCGCCGCCTCCTTTACCTTCACCACTGCGTCCCGCAGGAGGTCGATGGCGTGCGGCAGCGCCGGCAGGATGAACTGGAAGCATTCCTGGAAGCGTAGAAGGACGGAGACGTGCAAGAGGGAGAAAATATCAGTGACAGGGATTTATTGTCTCAGACAATAGCAGCCAGAATGAACAAAATAAACAGAATAAAAGGCCAGTAGATGTAGTGTTATTACCTGCCACATGTTACATTTAGTAAGATGTATATTTCCACAATACTTATTCCATCAGTACAGCAACCGTTTATGGTTTTTCCTCACTAATTAATGAGGGACGTGTCAAAGCTCTTCTACGTTGCTATTTTTTTTTGTTGAGCTTCTGTGATGGAAACTCAACACCTCCTGCAGTTGTTTCACACAGAATGCCTCACAAACCCATCAAATGTTTTCAGCTACCTTGACTTCATTAGCCCATCAAGGATAATGTATGGTAGTAGCCAGAATTGTTGTGTTATGTGTTGTAATTATGATGGACTTGCACTGAAAATCACGCTTGTCAGCAAAACTAGAAAACGTCTTACAAAAATATGATGAATTAAACTTAAATACAGAGAAAGTTAGACATAAAGGCCTTTCTCTAATCTACAGTAAATCTGTTTTTAAAGGGAAAGGCTTGCTCCCTCTGTAGTTGAGGTATTTGACATCAACAGTACACGGCTATAACCACTTATACTGTTATCTACTCAGTCCTATGTGACAAATACAGTGCGTGACCCTGCTTGAGGCAGTCGAATCACAAGCAGAGATTTCCTCTTCAGCCTCAGCAGATCGCAGCGCCTCCTTCTGGCCACATTTATCATAGCTGGAGCTCGTTCCTCCCTCCATCCATCCATCTCCTTTCCCCTCTCCAGTGTCTCTCCGGGTGTCGGTGTGCCTGTGGGCTCCTCGGCAAGGCTAAATGCTCCATTCTCCTCACTCCCAAGACAAGAGCTAATCTGTGAAATTATTTATCTTCCTGTGTATTTTAAGCATTGAGAAGATACATTATTAATCGCCCCCACGCTTTACAGTATCTACGCCGGCTGCAAACTGGCATTCCGGGCAAACCTCTCTCCACTTCACGTCCCATTTTATGTGTGCATATCACAGGCCGGATTAAACATGACAGTGGTAACCTTGATTTGACTGAATTTGAAATCACGTAGATCCACACTGGGATGCACACGGGGCCTAGAATAGCATCCTGCACCACTGTTCATGAAAAATACAAAATAAAGAGAGCAGTGAGACTCCTCGGATTGGGAGATGAAAGAGATTGAATGGGTTACCGCGAAGCCGCCAGCCCTGCTGTGTAGCCGCAAGCTAACCTTTCCACCCATACCCCCGCCTTCACTCACACACACACACACACACACACACACACACACACACACCTCCCAAACCCCACAGCACACAGTAGACTGTTTATGCCTCTTGCTGGGGTGTTAGAAGCCCACATCTGAACATTTTGGAAGACGGGGAAAGGAGAGTTGGGCTGAAGTGGGGAAGGATTGGGCAAAAGGAGGAGTGAGGATAGTGTCAAGAGCCTGGAGACATTCCTCCTCTCCCCTTTTGTGCTTTCATTGCGTGCCGGGAATTTTTTTTTAGGTACGTCAGGAGTGTTTTTTTTTTTTTTTTTCTTCTCTGCTCTTATTCTCTGTTTTGTCCTGAAGGAGAGTAACTGTCAAGAACACTAAAGAGCAGAATCCCTCGATATACTGCCAGCGGATGAGAAACACAAACGAGAGGGAAGGATGGAGGATGAGGGGAAGGCACTGCTGTTTTGAGAGGGGGGGGGGTTTGCAGGAGATGACGAGAGAGTATGACAGACAGAGAGAGAAAGGGAAAGAGTGAGTGAGACAGGGAGGAAGAGATCTCGAGATATGAAAAGAGACAGAGCTGGAGAGACAGAGATTCGGTGAGAGAGAGAGAGCAAAAAAGGAAACTGCAACAAAAAGAGAGTTCGACATAAATAAAATAAAAGACGAGAGAGTGAGGAAATGAGAGTGAGAATAGACAAGAAATTAAGAAAGAAATGGCCACCATCTAAAACACTTGATTCGTACAACAAGGGGACATGCTTCAATTTCTAAACCACAAAAGTTGCAACAAATTTAACTCAAACTAGTGCAAAAGTCAGCTCCCCCGAATGTTAAAGACCGTTTTTATATTGGCAATATGGACCAGTTGTGTGGGGGGCCAAATTAATGGTCAGGATATTATGACACAAGTGAAGCCTTTTATCTCCCCTACTTCAAAAGAAACCCTTCAGTGAAGTCTATATCTGATTTTTACTCTTGTTACCAAGTTTAGTCAGTGCATAGTGTATGCAGATTGAGCAGCTGATGGGAAAATGATGGACTATGGGATGGGAGGGCAGAAAAAAAAAAACAGTTTCTGCCACACTAAGTCCTGTTTACGTCTGCCGCAATTCCCTCTAGTCATTGCACTTTCATTGCAATTTACTGCTAAATGATTTACTTCTTAAATCCTGTAAAAAAAAAAAAGTCTTCCTATAAAGCAAAGACAAAAGGGTTGTGTTCAGTTGAATTAGGGACATATGGGGCTGGAAACACACATTGCTTTGTTTTATGGGCTAACAAGCTTAATGGGTTGAGAACCTGGATGACTTCCTTTTTTATTAAAAATCAGTCTCCTGTCGTCGTGGTTGTGACTGGGGGTAAGTACCTGACGAATGGTGTAACACAGTGATCATACCTCACAGGGTACATTTGCAATCAGTTCTGCGTTTTTTTTTGTCTTCTTTTACAAAAAAAAATCCCCCAAAACTTTCCCATTAGACAGAAATGTCATCACAGTGGGTATAAATGTCTTTCCCACAGGTAAACATCATCACTGCAGGCTGGAAGCATCATCACCAAAAGTTAAAATGTTTGGTGATGAAGTCATCATCGCATGAGGAAATGTAATCAAAACAAGGAGAACGATGCTTGGCACAGGTAACAAATGCATTAGTGCAGGTGTATATATATATATATATATGTCATAAGCACAGGAAGAAACATCATTGATGCAGGTAGGAATGAATGTCTTTCCTGTGGGTGGAGATGTAGACACCACCTGGCAACAACGTTACAGCTGCAGGTCCTCATGTGATGTCCAAGAATAGAAACGTTACAGAAGGAAGTCTTTCTTTCCTTATCTTTCATCAAAAGGTGAAAGCCAGCATGTTTCATAGACTGCAACGCAGTCATTTCATTTGGATAACATTAATCTGCAGGTTGACCAATTTGAACCCTTTTTAATATCTGATATGTTTTTGATGTGAAGACAAATTCAAAACACTTTAAAAAGGTGCAGACTGGACTTTTCAAATCTTAAAACAGGAAGTCTGTGTTATGAAGTTGGGGTGTGGAGTTTGAAAGATGGGAGGCATTTACCTGGCAGGGGGAAGTTTAACAAAATGCAATATTGAGTTGCATTATGGGAAATGTAGGATCCAGTATTTGCAAAGCTTGACCCACACCTAAATGTCAGAATATCTCTTCTTCTTCTGCTTCGATTTGACTTCTCATTTTTGATCTGTCTCTTGTAACTTAATAAAAGTACAAATCACTGGAGTACCATTTAAAAACAATTTCTGAATAAACAAGGATTCATGTATTCATGAAAGCATGAATAGAACCCTAAAAGCTTCCATTCAAAGTCATGATGTTTAGAGATCAGTTATCAGGTCACATTGGAGATATTCCAGACGACCACCTCTGAGGCTAAAGATAATCCCCACTGAAATCATCTACAAAAGGTGAAACACCAAGATATCATCACAATATGGACAAAACGCAAACAACCAGGACACACAACTGTGATTGAGTTGTTCACTATCTGACAGCGCATGAGAAGGACTTTATCTGCAGTGTAAATTAGGCCAAAGAGACAAAACCTGCTGACACTCTGACACAAGGCCCTTCGTCTGGCTGGTTCAGCTGGACTTCAGCGGTGTCTTTATGACAGGAGATCATCGTAATAAAAAGCCTGCAATGGGCGGCTTGTGCCGTTAACTTTAACTGGGGGTTGATGAGGGAGACACTAATATGGCAGCAGATGGGGGAGAGGTGGCGTAATTGATTAAAAGAAATACTAAAATCGATCAGGAGAAGCGGGCGCGTAACGAGACAGAGACAGATGCGCGGGTCAGCACAGCAGAGAGGGAGACAGATGGAGGGGGACACGGAGACAGTGGGTGGACACACACACACACACACACAGGTTTACATTACTATACACAAACATGCTCACACATACGAGAACAAACACACACACACACACACACACACACACACACATGCACCCTGCAGCTATACCTTTGTCCAGATAGAATCAAAAACGCAGAAACTTACAAATGTACCATTAAACGACAAACACAAATATTCTCTACTGTAGACATCATTGATCAATCATTGAAGTGAATGCACACACACACACACACACACACACACACACACAGGCACACACTCAGATCCATACACACATGTTACACCTGCTGCTTACATAAACACACACCTACGATGACTGCATGTAGATTCATTTACGCATCACAAACAATCTGCAGTTGACCTTCGCGTTAGGAGCGACATTACCAGCACAATGCTAAGCTAATGCCGTCCACACAAACAGGTCACAGCTGCACTAGATGCAGTACTGACACAGAGCCAAAGGTTTTATGCGTATCCCTCAAATTCAATACTTTGACTTGAGGGCATTTTTTAACAAGAGGTAAAAGTGTTAAACTGTTAAAGATCCATTTACTGGGTTCTGGAACTGTCCCAATACAAAAAGGAGGTTTTGTGTTCACTTTCTTTATGGACTGCGTGTGGCGCTTTTATCCAAAGCGCCTCTCATTCACTCACTGACGGCAGCAGGCATGTCATTGGCCTAACCGTCAGGTGTTTAGTGTCTTGCTCAAGGACGCTTTAACGTGGGGACAGAAGTTCTAACCCGCGGACCCAAATGTGTAGTTGTTTGAATCACAAAAAACAAGCACGGCGCCTGATCTTGTCAGCAGGCGAATTTGTTTCTTTCTAAGCGCTTTGAGTAACTACACCTAACGCCATCATCCACTGGAGAAAGGTCATCGCTCGTGTTTCCTACCTGGGAGCCTTTCTTGCTTCCTGGTAAGTTAATGATGAGCGTCTTCCCTCGGATTCCACACACAGGTCTGCAACGCACCGGAGAAAGTTTATGTGAATACAGAGGAACAAAGGGATATATGCCTCTACCACCACCTTAAAGCTTTGATTCGGTGTATCCCAGTGTGGTCACAATGTATATTATGTATCTATGCGACTCTATTGGAATAACTACCAATGATTAAAATGTGACGTCACGGGACATTTTAACTTTAGCATGTTCTGCATGTTACTATGGATTTCTGTGCTTGTCTATGCTTGTACAGTATATGTTTAATCCTGTGCACTGTGTCTTTATGAGGCTACCTGTTTAAATAAAGGATCAAATAAATGAATACATTGAAAATGATGTTTCTGACCTGGAGAGCATGCCTAGTGGTGTGACGTTGAGAGATCCCATCAGCATCGCCAGAGACATCCCTGGAGCCTCGCGCTCTATCACCTCCTTGGTGGCCTGAAGAGAAAAGGAGGAGGGTCATCAGTGTGATCATAGTCTAACTAAGCATGTGTCCATTACAAGCATTTTTTTTTTTTAAACAATTTATTCAAAAAGTACTACGTAAATACTACTAATGTAGTTTCATATGAAGAGATGACTGTAACCATTTGATGGACAGCAGTTCCTCATGCTTACAAAAGCCGCTGACAAAATGAAACACACTTTCTACAACAACTACTACTAGTACTACTGCTGCTACTATTACAGATACTTTGGATAAAGGGATCATATTCAAATTTACTTTAAGTTCTGATGTCTTATACAACTTGAATTTTTTTCGTTGTGACTCTATAAAAGTCAATATAAAAACAAGAACAACCGAACATTCTTAATTATGGGTCCAGCAGCATTTTATCAAGCAAATATGATTATAGGAGCAATTTGCTTTACATCTTGTATCTCTGGGTACTCATGTTGGATGGTAAAAAAAAAAAATGTTGCATTTTGACCAATTGCCCTTTATGTCATATGTCAAAAGCATGTGACAGCCGAGGCTGTAATCCAGAGTGATTTGCAGTGACTACAACAATAGAGGAAAAACAACAGAGCAATTACAACATGACAGGAAATCAACTCTCAAGAGTAACACCTCATTCAAAAATATTGGGAAGTAAAGAAGTAAGTCTGTAACAGTCTGGCGGATGACCAAGAAACACTGATAACCGTCACACACTCCTACAACAACCTCCGGAATGCATGTCTTGACTAAAAACATACGGACTGCCCTTCAAATATTGACTGACGATCCCTCTTGGACGATCCATCTTCTGATTGTCTGAAGACTGGAAAATCCTGATCTGACCTCTGTCTCCTCCCCGTCTACGTTCCCCATTAGCAATCAAGAGTGATCAAATCTTTGGAATCAATCGAGGAATATGGATTTTTCTCGGTCAGTCAGTGCAATAAAAAAAAAGTTCAACGTTGAATTCAGCCTGGGGGTTTATCCCAGCAGGGATACATATGGTTTCCAGGGGTGGTAGTGTTGAACAAATGCATTTGTTTGTATGTGCGAGTGTGTAGACATGTGTCGGACTGCAGTTGATACGGCACGTTCTTGACAGATAGATAGCAGAGAAGATAGTGCCTTCTCCTCCAGCTGTGTGTGTGTGTGTGTGTGTGTGTGTGTGTGTGTGTGTGTTGGGTGCCCTTGAGTTGAATGACACTTCAAACGCACCATTAGCGAGGGAGAGGGGAGAGAAAAGACTTCAAAGAGATGAGGAGTCACTGATGAGCATCGTGGGCTTGGACTCAGGAGAGGATGGAGATGGAGAGAGAGGGGAGAGAGAGATGAGGAGAAGGGAAAGAGTGTGGGAGGGACGGAGGAGGGGAAAGACAGAAGCAAGGAAGGAAGGAGGGAGAGAGGGGAAGGGTGAGGCTGGATTCATGCCTCATCATGCAAAGTTTTTGATTGAGAGAAGAGGAAGGTGAAATTGTTTGAACAGGCATGCATTCAAAGCAGACAAAGTATACGAGACAGACTGTATGTTTTGGGTAATATTCTGCTTTTGTCTAATTGTAAGAAAATAAACCTTAATATGTATGCTGCAGGTAAGAAAAGGGGGCGTACTTTGAGTGTATGTGACGAATTCTAATGCATCTCTTTATTGCATTTTCTCTGCAAGCATGCAACATGAAAGTAGGAACTGCTTTGATGCATCTATTTATTTAGGTGTTTCATTCACCATCGGCGATCTCACGCAAAGCATGCATTCTGAGGGAAAAGTTCAGTCCTGTTCAACTGTTGAGCCCATACATCCTTCATGCTTCCTGAGCCGTGGGCTAATCGCCAGGAATCAACGCGCTTGAAGAAAGCAATTAATCGAGAATGTTAAAGAAAAATGCAACTCAGTGGCAGAGTAAAACACCCGGAATATCTGCTGCAAACGTAATGAGCGAACAAGCGCAGTCTCATACAATCCTGAGAGAAAATGAGATGTGCGGTGGTAATGGATCATTATTTCCATCAATTTACAGAGGTGGAGATTAATATGACAGCGGCCTATTTGTTCCAGTGACTGTATTTCTGGGTCATATCCAGGCAGATGACAAGATGGGGACTAGTTTAGAATAAAGCCGCTCCTCCATTGGTGTGTGTTGGTGCGGTCTGCTGTCGGAGAGCGTGAGAGAGTGTCCCAGCGTTGCCATGGCTTTGTTTACTAACAGGATTCTTCTCTGTGCTGAATGACATGCCTTTAATGACAAGTGTTGTTGCCCTCAGACTTCTGGATCAGTGCTGAAGATCAGTGTTGTAACAGCACGACTCTCTCACACACACACACACACACACACACACACACACACACACACACACACACACACACACATGCTTGCTCGCTCACAGTGACTCTCAAAGCCTCTTATGAAATCACAGCAGAGACAACAGGCAGTTTTGTAATCTAAGGCTCACTATGAAGTCTCTCGGTGTTGCACAGCTCATCCCCTGCCAAAATGGCTTGTATGTGAGTGTGTGTGTGGTGTGTGTGTGTGAGTGAGGTGGGCTGAGTACATGCAACAGAAGTATAGCACTGCAAATCCCCCCCCCAAAACGGTTTTAATCAAAGTTCTGTGGTTAAGTGTGTGTGGACATAAGGAAAGAGATGAGATGTATATATATATAGAGTAGCATACTGCCTTCATGGTATAGTAGACTGTGTATATGCATTATGAAAGTCTTCACACACTTTAAAACTTTGTATTTTATGTTGCCTGAAATGAAACAGACACTTCGTTTCAAAATCGCATACTTAATTAAAAAAAAAAAATTACTTTTAGTACATACTGCAGCTGCCGTTTCAAAGTCCGTACTTTTGGATGCAGTACGTGTTTGATTGGGACACACTGCTACTTCCTCATATAGCCAGGAAAGCATGTTTTTGTCATACTGCATTTGACATACTACGTAAGGATACACACTAAATTGTTTTCTGACATACTAAGCATGGTAGTACGGGGATCGGAAACAAAAATAATAGATGTGAACATAACTACATTTGTGAAGCCTGCACTATATAACAATTTAAATTGAAATAGTTAAAGAGTCCTAGAGTTTCCCCTGTTACTGAACTGGTGGGATAGAAACAATGAATATGGCATGAGAGTTATAGTACAAAACTTGAGGTGATTGCAGTTTTAGTACTGAAAAATCCCCATGATCTTCTTGGATAAGAACGGTGTACGTAACCTTAGTTACAAGCCGAGGTTGAAATCTGAAATATTTAGTTAATCTGATTCCGTGTGTAATAATTTGTGTCAGTACAATACAGAATTAGGAAACCTGACATTGTGGGTGTAAACCTCCTCTCCCGAAGTGTATTTATTATACAACCGCCAGACACCTGACACCCATTATTTTGAATTGCTTGCTACATGATCCCATATCTTTTTCAAAAAAAAAAGTGAATCAATAAGGATCTAACTTCTGCCTCTTTATTTCCCATGTGGCCATGGGGCTGATTACGCTGTGTTAATCAGTGGCGCAACACGCGTGTGTAATCAGCAAAAACAGGCTGAGGTTCTCTGAGTGAAGTAACAGGAAGGATCTAACTGCCTTTTCCTCTAAGACACGTCCCAGCAGTACTATCAGGACACAGTATCATCATAGCTCTACTGCACTATAGTACTTCCCTACCCTTGACCTCCTACCAAACCATATTTCACCCCAAGTTGTCCTTGTTGATTCTAATATAACATGTTCCTGGCTGTATTTTAATACAACTCTAAAGCTTCATTATACAATTTACATCCTTATGAAATACTACAAACAATAAAACGCGAATGAATGCCACGCTCGCTGTCAGAAAACCCACCTCTGGTGTGACGTCTCTCGGAGCGAAGCCGGTGCCTCCGGTAGTTAGGATGAGGTTAAGTTCCTTTTCATCGCACCAATCCACCAGTGTCTCCTGTTCATTCACACACACACACACACACACACACATACACAAACAATTATTTGCAATCGCGTAACTCATTGTTACGGTATAAAAACGACAAGAAAGACAGACAAAAAACAGGCAGGTACCTTGATTTCGTCTATCTCATCTGGCACTATCTTGTAGGCCGTGATCATACCCCCCAACCTGAGAAAGGTAAGAAAGCCATTAGATTACAGATACAGTTATTAACGTATTACATACTTTATTAAAATCCTGCATTGTCTTGCTACCGTTCCACAGGGAGGTTAAAAGAAGGTCAGCTAGGGAACTATTGACCTTGTCTGAGGTCAGTGGAGAGCTGAAACTCAGTATGACCAGCTGAAGGAAAGTCTCTCTTCTGTCCATATCCACGGTCCTGCTGCCATACGTGGAGTATCCAAGTGGATCAGCGCATTAGGTAACGGTCCCTGGGATATTTCTCAGAGCAATACAGCAGGAAACACCCCTCAACAAAAGACCCGAACATGCACCTCGAAATCAAGACTTTAAAGGAACCGCACGTCTGTCATTTAAGAGAAATCACTGATGGTGGAGAGAAAAAGAGAACAGATGACAAAGACTTAAAGTATGAAAAGTATGAGAGGAAGAAAGACAGTCGAGTGAAACAGGAATGAGAGAGAGAGAGAGACATTGGAATATAACAGCAAGTGAGGAGGAGAGAGAGAGAGAGAGAGAATGCCCTTGAACATCCCCTCCTGAAAGGATTTTCCACAGGACGGCCTACAGAAGAGGGAGCTCTGACAAGGACAGAGCAGCAGCTGCTGCGGCTGCTGCTGCTGCTGCTGCTGCTGCTGCTGAAGAACAGCGATCCATGGCGACCTCCTGTGGCCACAACGGGAACGACACCCCAAAAAAGAACAACCCCAGGCTCAAGGTGAAGGCTCTGCACAGACACCCCTTATGTAACCCTTTCTTTTTTTTAAGGAGCGCTATTTTTGGGAGACTACTGCATCATGTTTCCCCTCCGCGTCAGCCACTTAAATGACATGAGGCCCTCCCTCAGACAAATACCCAACGAACTCCGTGAACATCTGCGAATTTCTATTGCATTTCAGATGCCTTTATCCACACACACAAAACTCTCACCTCCTCACACACCGAGTTAAAAAAGACGAAATCCTGCAACCCCCCCCCCCCCCCCCCCCCCCCCCCCCCGGGAAGCATCATTCACCAAATCCATCCGGCTCTGCTCAGTTTTCAAACTGTGCAACAGAGCGAGGAAGGGAGACACGCCGAGCAAGCGAGGAAAACGGCAGAATACTGCAGCGAGCATGCATGCAGGTTCTGACAAAAGAGGCAAGAGAAAAGTCTGAGAGAATCATCATTTAAGAAGTACTTTTTCATGAAACACTGCACATGCAGGGCTTCTCAGAGCTTCCAATAACTTGTGCGCCCACACACAACATCTCCACACACACACACGCACACACACACACACACACACACACACACACACTCCCCCTGCTGACATGTGATGGCACGAGTGATTTACTTCTCTTGATGTGCTTGGGGGGGGGGGGGGGGGGGGGGCGCGTGGTGTGTGTGTGTGTGTGTGTGTGTGTGTGTGTGTGTGATTGTGTTCATGCATGTGCATTTTTGTCTGTTTATGAGTTTGTGTGTGTGTC
>NW_027176363.1:47892-116898 GCF_023349555.1 Cebidichthys violaceus | reverse complement strand
GGGACAAATAAAACCCAAAACTGTCTGCCAGATACCTCTAGAGATAAGTGTGAAAATAATGTGAGTGCGTAATTTGTGTGAAGCGATCCTTTAATTTGGCTGGTTGATAGAATCCTGCGGCTCAGACAACAACATATTGTTAAAGACAACGAGGATGATTCAGGCGGACAGAAATACAAATAAATAAATGAATTCACAACTAACTGGCATATTCATTCCTCCCCCCCCCCCCCCCCCCAACTCAGCTCCTTTGGTGAGTGTTATCTATGGCTGCTCCATTAGTGAGCCAGGTACCATTCTCCTGTGAGAAGACAAAATGAGCTTGAGAGCAGCTCTATTGATTTCAATAGAAATGTGCTTACACTGGCATCAATATAGCTGCACATTTCTGATACCTCCCGTTAGAAGCTCCCCCCCCCCCCTCTCCCCTTCTGCTCAACATCCCTTCGTCTCTCCTCCTCCTCCTCCTCCTTCTCCTCCTCCTTCATCCTTCCAAGCTGCTGATGTAGGGAAACCCAGGGCTGCACCACGGCTTAGCTGCTCATTCCAGTTTGTATCCTTGGACAAGCTGGTTGAATCTGCATGGAAAACACTCAAGCTCGTTCATTTCACTTCACTCGATATGACTAAAGATAGAAGGGCCGGAAAGTGGACGGGCTCTGAAATGGATAGCTAACATTAGCAATGGGGCTCTTTATCTGTTGGCTTTTAGGGTTTTGTAGTGAAACGTATATATATGTGCTCGGGCCTAATCAGATCAGGTATTGATTGGTCTTCATAGAGGAAGCTTAATGTTCTCTCTGCTTCTCTGTGATCTTTCACTCAAGGGAAAGAAGAGGAGGCAGAACAGAGGCAGAGGGAGGACAGATAGGTCAAAGGTTACGGTGCGACTGCACTCAGTCGTACAGGTCAAGGTTAAGCTGGTTAGATTGGCCGTTCAAAATCAATGGCAGGTTTCTGATCAAAGTTAAGGGCCACACGTCATGCTGACCAGGGGGAATCATTTGATGGTCAAAGGAAATGCACTTCCACCACCCCAACCCTGAATGGACCAACGCGTCTCTGGAGGTGCGGCTGTCAAGCTGACTGCCGGAAGAAGGAGATGCGACCATATTTAAAGTGACACATTGTTCACTAAGTGGAAAGTTAATCTAAACTGCATCTCCACAGGGTTCCCATGAGGCGAGAGGATGGCAGCCTCATCATCGCCCTGGTCCACCGGCTGCCCTCCTCATGACCAGCTCCCAGCTCCCTGCCCACAAATCCCATTTCATGCCAGCCGCGCTTTCCGAAAAGGCAAGACAAAAGCCCGATCAGCGCAGCTGCGGCTTTAGCACATTGTGCCCACAGTCATCGTGAAATCAGTGGAACAAACCCAGCAGAACTCTGCAGAACCCAAAATCTATGCAGCCGCTCAACAGGCGGCATTAAGCTTAAAGGGTCCGGCTGTGGCTTCCTCAAAAGAGAAGGAACTTCCTGGTACTGCTTGCTTAAAGGTCAACTGTGACAACTCCTACAACGTCTCCGTCAGGTGGCAGTTTCATGTCAAAAATGATTATATTTGTCGAGTAAAAAGAGTGGGTTGCCCCATCACACCCCCAATGCATCCAGCATTACCTCCTCAAAAATGCAGAGTAGGGTTGTCACGAGAAAAAAAAAAAAAAGGGGCCTTTTGCATTTTGAGGGGGAGCCTTTGCTGAGAAACACATGGAGGAAATGAACTCCTCTGGATTAAAGTTAGAATCAACACGTTGAATGTGCTGCCTATGCTTGTTGATGTGTTTGTTAATGTGTGAGTGGGTGGCTGGTAATACACGTGTGTAATGTGTGTGCCTGAACCATTCGACTCTCCTTATTTCCCAGGATGCAGAGTTTTACATGCCCACACACACACACACCACACACACACACACACACACACACACACACACACACACACACACACACGCACACACACACGCACACACACACACACAGGTGCCCCGGGCCCGGCTGTACTAATGAAGCAGCCTGTAAGCAGCTACCTTCATTACATTCAATCCTCTGGACAGTGTCAGCAATTACATTGCAGCTTCCCACTGTCAGAGCTCACACATGTACACACACACACACACACACACACACACACACACACACACACACACACACACACACACACACACTCAGTTGGAAGTTTGTCCTTCTCAAGGCTCATGCTAGCTGAGGTTGATGCAGAGAGGAGTTCCTGCTCATCTTCTTCTTCTTTGGTGGTGGGTGTCTGACTCAGACTTGGCTGTTTAAATCCCAAACCCCTCCATACATCTAATCCAGGCCCACCACCATATCAGCACAGCCTCTGTGACCTCTCTCTCTCTCTCTCTCTCTCTCTCTCTCTCTCTCTCTCAGCCTCTCTGTATGTTGGAGCAGAAGGAAGCCCGGAGGCGAGGGGGGAGCTGCCTAATAGAGTGCTCCACTTGCCATATTTCACACATCTCATCACTTATCCCACTGAGACACACACATACATGTACAATGTCAGCGCAGGGGAAACCAAGAGGGATGCCCCTGGGAGGAGTCAGATCATTCAGGGGGTTTTCTACTGACTGATTTGACTGTGATGTGTAGGAATTCACACCTGTGACCTGTAATTATCAAGCAAACGTTCACACAGAGAAATAAGTCTCACTACTACTGACGAAGATATTCAAAATGTATGTGATGATGTGTAAATAAGTTATGGTAATCACAAATGTATCTTTCATCCCCCATAGGTGTGCAACTGCTGATTATTTTCATTACTGTTTGATCTGCTGACTATTTCCTCGGTTATCATTAATCCGTTCGGGGAGCTCTGGTTGCACATGGGGGTTTTAGTGACTGATTGGTAAATTATCAAAATAGTTGTAGATACATTTTCTGTCAATTGACCAATTGTTTCAGCTTTCTTTTGCACAAATAAATGCCACCCACCTTGAATAAAAGCTGTGTATTCCATGTATATAATGTACTTTAGTTCATTAATTCACAACTAACATTACCATTTGAAATGCTAAAGAATTTGTTTAAAAAAAAATGTGTTTACAATTGTAAACGTGTTTAATTCTGCAAGCTGACGAGTGAATTCATCCATTGATCTGCATATTATTTTCTTAATTACTCAGTTAATAATTGTGTCTATACAACAGTCAGAAATTAGACCAAAATGCCTCAAATCACAATTTTCTGGAACACAAGACACACAAGTTCAAATTACTTGTTTTGTCCAAACCACAAGTCCATAACCTAAAGATGTTTATCCAACAATGAAATAAGGACAAGAAAAGCAGAGTTGCCTAAAAAAAATGTAGTCAAATTGTTCAATGGTCCAACAAAATAGTTGCTGATACATTTTTCATCAGTCAGCTCATTATTTGAACTCGTTTTAGGACTCAACTCTGACTACATTTTCCTATTGGGTCACTAGTACTGAGACTTAATTTCTCCCCATTAATCTGCTGCCACAATAAGAGAAGACAGAATACCAAAGAACCGGTCGGGCAATGAAGCAGAACAGAGGAAATTAAGTGAGAAACTCCCTGACTGTCATGTGCCGAGAAAGAAAAAAAAAAATAAACATCCGTCATGCCTGTTGTCAGACCATGAATGATGCAAAAAGGCAACAAAGCAGTCGAGCCATTCCACGTCATGTCAGTCAAACTGTGTGTGTGTGTGTGTGTGTGTGTGTGTGTGTGTGTGTTGAGCATTTGAGGTTGTGATGTGTGTGCGAGTGTGTGGGCAGGTGTCTATTAACATTTGATTCCCAGGTGCCATGATCTGAAAGGGTTTTGTGGTAGAAACGGAAAATGCATGACGCTGAATTATAGAGGAGGAGAATGGGAGAGCACCTTGACCACACACACACACACACACACACACACACACACACACACACACCGGCTGAGGTCGGCCATCACACACACCTCGTTAGGGAGAAGCTGGCCTCCTCAATTATTCAAATGTACATGCTCCCTGCGTACGGCTCGCTCCCTCCCTTTACCGGGCAGATCGAGTGAGTGGGAGCGCAGACAGACAGCAAAGGTAAAAAAAAAAAAAATGGAGAAAGGTGGACCAAGAGAGAGAGAGAGAGAGAGAGAGAGGTGAGGAGACGAGGAGACAAAAATAGCGTGTGAGAGAAAGGGAGATGCTCTGAGATAAAATGTGATGTATGAGTGGGAAAGAGAGAGCTAATGTGTTATATTTATATCTGCAGTCTTGTAACACTCGTCAAACTCAATTTCAATTATCATTGATATGGAATTGATTAGTGAAAGTGATGTAAATATAAATGTGTGAGCAAGCCAACGACTGATATGATTACTGTCAATTACGAATGCAGTCGTAACGCTCGCTCCATAGCAACTCTAAACACTGCAGGGGAGAAGCCTTTTTAATTGAGAACCATCGAACACAATGTCGATTTTTGGACCCTTTTTCCAAATGTCCTCGCTCCTCAGTTGTGTCACCTTTGCATACGTCGCAACGAAAAACATTTCTCGCCGAATTCAGACGACGGCGGTTCCCAGAAGCGAGTGTCACCCACATCAATCAAAGGCGTCGCACCTCGCCGCGGCCGTCTGGTGGGCCTTCGGGGAAGAAGGGGCGGAGGGACGGGGAAGGAGGGACTGAAGGGGTTTGAACGAGCAACAAGCCGATGGACACTCTGGCAGCGTGTCAAGAAGGAGTGGACGGGCTGCTGCCAAGTGCTACACCCTCTTCCCAGCGGTGCTTTCAGACCTTCTTGGTAGAGACGCTCGTCGTTGTTCTTATGAATGTCTGATCATAAATATGTGGTGTGCTTTTCTATTTGGTGTTATTTGCATGTTTGAAATAAAATTAAAGGGGCTGTGTATATTTTTTTTTTGCAGTCATCCACACCTTTTGGGGGGGTGGGGGGGGAAACACACACACATATTGTGCAATTTGTTCACTTGTCCGTAGCTTCACTTTGACTGGATCTGTTTCTTCCGTCTCTCGTGTTCCAACCCGAACCGCTTCAAACTACACCTCACTCTCTCTTTCTCTGTTTGGCAAACGGCAACAAAATGTCGAAAATACTGAAAACCTGAGTGATGTTGACATAAATGAAGTTCCCCCGTCTCTTCTTGCACTGAGCCAGATTTAATAGCTGCTGCGAAGTTCTGAGAAGTAGTTCCCCAAACGGACCCGCTCTCAGCTCCTGATTCTTGTCACTGCTGATGGCCTAGGAGGGGAGGGAAACTTGTTGCTACAGTATGTTGCCAACGGTGCTTCAAAATCTGAATTTTTTTTTTTTTTAAGTTACTAAGTTAATAAGTGTGTAAAATAGTTCCAAAGCCGGCTGTTTGGACCAAAGCTGCATTAAGAGTGACGTACAACAGTCAGGTAAGGATCGCAGTTGCGACTGTGGAAACAATTGGTTGACTTATTGACGAGTCTCAATACAATACTTTGACTAGCATTGCGTTGCAGGATGCTAAATGAAGAGACAGACAGTGTTAAAATCGAAGTAGCACAGGTTGAGATATCCTAACTTTTACTTCCTAGTATGAGTCACGCCCCAGAGGAACTACTCATGCAACTCAACAGTGTGTTTTGTTAGACACCCCCCCACCTGGCATATCCATGTCCTCCGAACTCCGACCGAGATTACTTCCTGCCTACTAAGCTGTAGTGTAAATGCCCCTTTTTTAATGATTTGGTTTGTCGGACAACCGCATAACATTCTACGGCTTTAGGATTTCGATTTGACACAAAATGTTGCTGTGTGCGTTCAATTCACCTGTGAACAAAAGGACACAGTGACTCTTCTCAACGAGGCTGTCGTCACCCCGTATCTACATTCAACATGTTTGCGATCCGACAGACCAGACAGACATGGAATCCGACAAAACCGTTGACGGAGTAACAGAAGCAAACACATGGGCTGGGGATAGGTGTGAGGTTTAAGGATGTCACTCGTACAGCTGTCTACATTTTGGAAATAAAGGATAAATCATGGTTTTATAATGGCTATGTTGGACTAAGGTTGAAATAGATCACAAAACTCTTGGGTTCGGAATGGATCACAGTTTTAAAAGGAGACGCATTGGATCAGCAAAACACAAAAAAAAACAAAAATGGAAAGCAAGTGTAACTTTTAGAGATGCCCCGATCACATATTTTTGCCCCCCGATACCGATTGCAGCCATATTCACCCCATACTACCATACTATTTAGTATGCCAGAAAAAGATTTAGTATGTCCCAATACATAGTATGTTACATACAATATGCCAAAAATACCAAGATGTCCTCCTGGTTGCATTTTGCAACCAAGCTTTTCTGGCTATTCTGACCCACAATCCTCTGCGCAGCGGAAGAAACGTTACATTGAGTGAGTCGCCAACAGAGCACAGACAGATGAGGACAACTCATTGCCAGAATAAACAGATGACAGTTTAAGGCACAATGCTACGATGAAGTAGTACATCCCGAATGTCTGCAAACTGCATGCAAGGGTACATACTTTGTAAGGTCAGTATTTACTGAAAGTAAAAAAAAAAAAAAAGTGTTTCATTTGGAGCGCGGAATCATTTCAACCACTCCACAGTTACTGTAAAACATCAACAATTCAAAATGTCATCCTTTTACTGTGTTACAGCCATCAGAGGTTATTAAAAGTTGCTCCCACCTGTCATGCTGTGGACAGCAATGCATTGTACAAATTTAAAATGTCAGTTGATTGAATCAAAGAATTGAATCATAATGGTCTGAACCGTGCCGACACAAAGTGACACAATTTATTCCTCTTCTTTTTTTGGAAACATTGTAACAAATGTCTCCATCTCTTTTAACCACTGTTGACATTTTAACTCAAATCATTACACCTGTGTGTTTTCATTTTCTTTTGATTGGTGTTTTTGTTTTTTTTCACCGTGTCCGAAATAAAGTTGAAAGTTTTGCATTTAAAAAAAGCACAATTCAAATGATTGTATTTTTATTGATAAAATTATAAAGTTGAAAGTTTTGCATTAATTACGTATATTAAATAAGCTGCTCGGAGCCAGTGAAGTTAAACAAGTGTAATATCAATGTCATATTGCTGTAATGAAGGCATCTGTTACACCGGTAACGTCGGACACGTTGGACTCTTGGGTATGCAAAGCAGCAGTTACATCTATCTTAGTGGAGTTAGGTGTCAAGTGTAGGCTATATAAACAACCTGATGACACAGGAAAAATAATACAAATAGTTTTATCTCCGAAGTAACCGTGACCAGGTGAAACATCCCAGAATGGAACGTAAGCAGAGGTGGAATGTAACTAAGTACATTTCCTACTTTGAGTACAAATTCAAGATACATGATCTCACAGCTGTAGTTACTTTCCAGATTGTTTTTTCTCGTATCCTCCCTGCAGCACTGTAAACATATGATGATCTTAAAGAATATGATGCATTGCTGTAGATTTCACTACCCAACAGTATATTAAGTATTCCAAATTTGCTCAACCTTTGCATATGCGGTAAATTGCAACATACAAATTGATGCAGCAGTAAAATTAATCAAAGAAACGCAATGAATACTTTTACTTTTGATAATACTTACATACTGAACTTAAACTTAAGGAAGGTTTGATTGCAGGATTTTGTAGTGAAGTTACTTTCATAGTGTGGCGACTCTTACTTGAAGGGTCTGAATACTTCCTCCACCATTGGACGTAAGCTAGTCAAGAAAATGGTAAAACCTCAAGATCGCTAAGCAACCAAACGACCAGATGAACAAATATAACGTGTACATTAGTCCTTACAGTTTGTGTAACGGCGCTGCTTAAGAATGTGTTCACTTTCACTTCATTTACGGTTAAACACACTGTACTGGAGAGGCTGTTAGCATTGTTAGCATAGCCCTGCTCTCAATGAGGGGCTCCCGGTGACATCAGCGCCCCCGTCAGCCTGTGATAGATGCTGGATACAGGCCAGCTGACCTCCTCCCCTTAAGTGAAACATGAGCGAGGTATACGTTTCAGACACCTATTAGATGAGGGCCGATAAAGACGTTAGGCGGAGCGGCAGCACACGGGGTAACAATGATGAATCAATTACTTTTTTTCCCTTCCTCTCTTTTTTTTTTTCTCCCTTGTCCCTCTTGCATTCCCCCCCCCCCCCCCCATCCGTCCCTCCAGCCCTAATTAACACCTCAAGCCAGGACACGGGATTCAGCGGCAGCGACTCATCAGTTAAAAAGCACCACTGTATCTTTATCTCGATCTGCATCGCCATCACTCAGCGGTTCTCTGCTTGCACAGGTTATCACCAGGGAGCGACCCAAGCAAAGGAGGGGGGGGGGGGGGGGCGGGGGGGGGGCGGGACCCACGCGCTGTCACTCTCCAGAGTGATGTAAAAAAAAAAAGTGTCTGTCGTCGTAAAAAAGCAAAAGGATATCTGAAGCATCACAGTTGCAGCAGGGGCAGTGTTATAGTTTTTGATTCCAAATCAATTTGTAAAAATACCGAACATTTAGATGTCGTACAACTTTTTAAAAAATAAAATATTTAAAAAATGCACTCCAACAATGTCAGATCTCCCCAAAGATTGGAAATGGCTTTGCCAGATCAACAAAATGCTAATCTGGCATTACAAACATAAAGAGATGATTTAGCATTTCTTTAACCCCAATGTTTCTTTTTACTGTCAGCCAACCAGAAAGAGGTGTATTTAAAAAAAAAACTAAAAGTAGAATTTGAAAAAGTCAGACCTTGTGTTGCCCCAGTAGTGATCAAATCTGCGACAAGAAGACTATTTTCACGCTCAAGTCCGTTTAACATAACTACAGTGATTGTGTATTGGGTTTTGAGTTCTCAGAGCTGCCGAAATGCAGGTGACAAACAGCAGTACTGTGCCTGAATGCAACATGTGTACGCTAACTTTCTGGGGGGGGGATTCTGTAACTGAGCCTGAAAAAAAGACACATTCTTTCATTACGCGAAATGTGAATTAAAAGCTTCAAATAAGATTCAGGATTAGCATTATTTGCATAATGCATAGCAGGACTCCTCTTGCCCAAGTCTCTCTGGCAACAAAGTTTTGCTCATTAATAGCTTTTGGGACGTACAGATGATTTCACCTGTCCTGACCCAGGAAGTTGCACGTCATGAGAATCTAAAGGGTTTGGACACAGCAACCTCACCGCTCATCAAACACTTGCTGGAAGGTGTTACAACAGAACAGTCTATCCTGTTTATCACCAACATAAAATTAGAAAGCGATAGCTTCAAGCTCTGCATGTCCGATGCCAGTTTTTCTGTCAAAACATGATAAGTGCTGACATTAAAAAAGCTCCAGCATCTCTTTTGCTCTTTTGCTTACTCCCAAAAATATCGAGCGGCGATTGATGGGTGGGGGTGTGGGGTGGGGGGGGCTACGCTAGCCTCCTGTGATTATCACCTCAAATGAATGACAGACTGTAACACTGCTTTAGGCCAGGAGGGAATGGGACCAACTCTCCTACACCTACGCATCCAGTCTGGGAATAGCTTTCCAGGCAGCCCCCGATGGAGCTCTTCTCTGGAGAGCTGACAAGAGCCTGGAGCGGAGGAGACTCTGCTCCTCGACCGCCAAATACCGTCTGTCTGTTGTTCTAGCTTGCATCCCAATTGAAGACTATTTACAGTAAGGAGGGATTATTTCCATAGGCTATGGAAGCAGGGAGGAGAGAGAGAGAGAGAGAGAGAGAGGAGAGAGAGGAGAGAGAGGAGAGAGAGAGGGAGAGAGAGAGAGAGAGAGAGAGAGAGAGAGAGAGAGGTGTGTGTGCAAAAGGGGAGGAGAGTCACCCTCTTCCACATTTCACTCCCCACTACTCGAGGCTGAAAATAATTCCTTTGCAGTGAAGACTTAATTCTCATTCTGTGTCCGTGTCCCTGATCCTGTATTGTCTATTCTGGTCATGTGGTCCGCCTGCCTCACTGCTGTCCACTGTCACAGCTGTGTGTGTGTGTGTGTGTGTGTGTGTGTGTGTGTGTGTGTGTGTGTGTGTGTGTGTGATGCAGAGACTGAGAAAGTAAAAAAAAAAAAAAAGGGTCATCCAGTGTTTTAACCACTGCTACAGTATGAGCCCTACCCAAACGAAAGATAAATCCTTGTCTGACCACATGCAAACAAAGGGCTCCATATATATAGTTCTAGTCTAACGAACAGCAAACAAGCATCCAGGTGCTCTTGCCTCTTCTCCAACAATGCTGCCATTTTGTCTTTATGGCCTTTGGGATAACAACGTAATGAATATTTCTGATTTTACAGTCTGTTGAAAGCCAGACAGGTTGATACAGGCCACATCTATGGAAGTCTGTACGAAATAGTCACTGAAAGATGATCTAGAAATAAGGGAATAGAGTAAATAAGAAGCATCACAAGGGTATGCCCAATGTCTGTGCCCCCCCCCCCCCCCCCCCCCCCTTCCAAGTGTATCCCTCTCAAACTAGCATACTGTTGAACAGATGCCCACATATTGTTGCAAGGGAACACCCTAGTAGCAGCGTAGAGATGATTCGACCGTAGACAGACACAGAGAGTTGGGTCAATGCTGGAAAAAGGAGGAGTAAAATCATGCTATTGGTTAGACACACGCCTGAGGCCAATCCACATATCTTCATACCGTATCACAAGTGAACCGAATGTTAACGTCTACGTTGTGTTTTTTTGTCATGATGTCATGATGTCATTATGTCAGGATATTACGTTTGGCTGTCTCAGCGTCAACAGAGTGGAACATGGGAAGGAATAATAATGATGCTAATGGGAGCACAGACGGACTAGGGGCTTAGTGAAGGAGTTAGCGAGGACTTCACCGATAGGCATATATGGAGTGAGTGGTTGTCAGGCGGTAGGTTTAGGCTATACGGTAAATTCAATTGAGAAATCTCTTTTTCAATGAAATGAAATGAAATTACAATGTTCTTGTATATATCGTGTCGTATCATTCAAAAGCAGCTCGGAGTGATTTATATAAAATACAAAATAACAAAAAAAAAAGCAGCAAAAAAGTAACATAACATGAATTTGATCTCCATTTCAGGGTCTGATTTATAGTCTGAAGGTGTTTTTTTTGTCATTTCTCAACTGGGCAAATGCAGACAACGTGACACTACCAACACTACAACTGCATTTATTATTTTTTTTTACTTAGAAAGTTAGAGTTCCTGTACTTGTCAAAGCTAACGGCAGTTGGCTTGAGGAGCCTATAGACAGCTATTTGCTTGATCCAGTACATGTCGTTGTCAGCTCTTATTTTGAAAAACAGGGTGAGGACCTCCCTGGGTGCAACATGCACAGAGATTCAGACGAGCGTCACAATATAAATACAAATATTTGTATCACAATATGGTTTCAAATATGCAAGATTACTTAAAAATATAAATTCAACTTGATGTTTAACCCAATTCACTGAATCCATTGTGGAACCACCTCTGCAACAGACGAAGAACGGCATTCCTGATAACTAGATTTCACTTTGGTGTACTTTGCAAAAGGATAACATGAGAATCCATGTTGCATCATTTGTCAACCAACAGAGGCCTACAGAGCAACGCAGCGATAGGACCTATATTCTGCACTTAGCGTCTTTTTTATCGAAATGGAGTAGCTCTGCCATCGGTGCTCACAGCAGAAGTAAACCCGCAGCTGAAACCCTTGGCTTCCCTCGCAGACAGTAGATTGAGTCATTCAGAAACAGACAGCGAGAGGAGATTGCTCCATAACTTGGCAGCCGCCCACGCCGTTCAGTGACAGATGACGGCGTCTCCTACTTTTGGTCAAGGTGCTTTGGCGCGCTAGGTCGCCTTTGCTGACTTGACTCCTGTTTCTCCAGTGAGCCTCTTTAGCGCCTGAGCTGTTAAGGTGAGCTTGGGACAAACTCCAGAGATTAAATTATGTGGAAAAGCAGATTAAATAGTTATTATCCCATCTGCAGCCAGACAAGTACACACACACACACACACACACACACACACACACACAAGAGAGCAGACATGCACGCATGCATGTTCGCAAACCCAAGAGCGCACACACACACACACACACACACACACACACACACACACACACACACACGAGCAGAATAGCAACGGGGGAATACACACACACACACACACACACACACACACACACAATATCAACATGTAGTCCTGCACCAGAGGATAAATTATTTTCAAATTCACGAATGTATTTTGTGGCTGCACAGCTTCCTGTATCTGTTGAACAGTATAATTTCAATATGGATGATTATCAATATGTATTGTGTCCATAACATGTGCGGTGTGTCTCAAACTAGACGCATCGATGTAACCACAAACTTTTCTCTGGCAAATTTCTGGGGCAACCCTTCACCTCATAACCCCCCCCCCCCCCCCCCCCCCCGCTCCCGCCAAAATAAAAGCTTCCACTCATTCTGCAGGGAGTCACAGAAATATTCTACTTAACAGAAGGGGTTGAGCGAGTGATCTAAACGTGGTTGTTTTGGGAAGCCTGTCTGCCGATGATTCATGTCTTTCTGATAGACGTGTAAGTTTAGAGAGCCGCCCACACATCGCTGAGTCGTTACAATCGAGGCTAAAGAAAATAGAATATAGAGAGAGGGGGGACAGGGAGAGAGAGAGAGAGAGAGAGAGAGAGAGAGAGAGAGAGAGAGAGAGAGAGAGAGAGAGAGAGAGAGAGAGAGAGAGAGAGAAGAGGTAAAAATGTGTGCTGTCTGTTGCAGAGTGAAGCCTTCCTGCCCTGGCTCCTCATTGGAAGCCCGGTGCAGAGTGTGTGTGTGTGTGTGTGTGTGTGTGTGTGTGTGTGTGTGTGTGTGTGTGTGTGTGTGTGTGTGTCCACGTCTCTTTGAGGAAGGACTGGAGTTAACCCACACACTCTCAGCAGCCAGCATCAATGGGCTATGGGCTGCAAATCAAGTCACACACGCAAGAGCATCCGAGGCCCATTGCATGGAGAGTTGCTGTATAATAATACCGTATGGTCCCACACATAGACACATGGCGTTAGTACAGATTAAAAACAACCGAGGGCCTTTTTGCGGGCCTCCCTCTCTCATCATCCCTCGGTGTGTGATCGTGGATCGTATGTATGCTGCAGCTATATTTGGGGCCGGGGTGATATGCTGAGCTGTGTTTTCCAGCCAGAGCTCAGCATCAGTGCAGGAAGACAGAGAGCAGAGCGGAGTCACATGCTCCAGGTTCTCATGTGCGTTGAGGGTTTTTGAGAAAAATCTTGAAATGTCTGATTATATTATGAAGTCACACTATGCATCAAGTCACGACGAGAACGTAATGCATGTCTGAAAACACACTTTATCTGTGGTATGTTTGCACGGTGCTTTGCCTTTCACAAACTTGAGGCCACAATTTCCCCCGCCTCTTCTTTTTTTTTTTTTTTTTTTTTTTTATGACCGCATCTCCGAATACACACAAATACACACATGCATCAAGCAATTAAGGCACACATGATCAGTCGAAGTGAGCGAGTGTGAGGCTGCGTGGCCAGACCCTGAGGCAGGCCCAGGGAGAGAGAGACACACACACACACACACACACACACACACACACACACACACACACACACACACACACACACAGGACAATTAAAACTCAGGCTCAACAGGAAGACACACCGACAGCTAGAAACTGGGCAACGGGCACTCATGCTTCAAAATACATAAACACGTACAAACAGGTAGGTAGAAAGAAAAAAAAATAAGAAAACACACACACACACACACACACACACACACACACACACATGTCACAATAGGCTGAGCGCAGCGAGAGAAACTTTCATCCACTCCTAACAAAAGGTCACATTTTCAGTGTGACATCTTTGACAAGTGACAGCATGTTCACCCCAATTATCCTATTTCAAGTTCCCTCCCTTTCCTCGCCAATAAAACCCACCTCTTATTCAAAACACACACACACACACACACACACACACACACACACACTTGGTCACGTCAGCTTCAACCCCCCCTGTACTGTGTGTGTCCGGGGTCTAACCAGAGACGTCCCCTGGGCTCTGTCGCCTACAGAGGCGTAGGGGCCAAGTGATGGAGGAGGGTGAGCCGAGGTCTCATCTCCTCTTCGGTGACCGAACGCAGAGGTGGACGGCTGACCTTTAACCCTCAAAAAGAAGGGAGATTGAGCGCTGCTCCGAACTCTATCAGCATTCTGCTCACACGGGCCCATACAGAACAGCAAAACGAACGGCGTGAAGGCTGTGGACGCATAAGACTGAGGTGTGGCGACAAAGGTTCTTCGTTGAAAGAGAGATGTAACCTGAATATTTGGAGCTTTGCTTCCCCTTAGCAGCACAGCGGGGGACCTTTTGCTGTCAAAATGCATCATCTCACAAAAGAAAAAAACACGCGCACACACACACACGCACACACACACACACACACACACACACACACACACACACACACACGGTCTTTGTAGCCATGAGTAATCCTGCCACGATTAGATTCTTAAAAGGTTAAGGGTCAGGTAAAACATGGCAGCTTAATGCCACCGTGCACCGTTTCCTCCCCGTGTTTTGCTCACTCCTTTGATGCTTTGTTTCCCTGATAGTGCAAGCCCTCCTATACTCCATATACACACACACACACACACACACACACACACACACACACACACACACACACACACATCAAAAAGACAAATAAGCCTGTCTGTTGAGTCTCTGCGCTTCTCAACATCGACATATGTATGCTGGAATTGTCAACACTGCACAGCAAGATCAAACCGGCAATCTGTCACTACACTAGAGGTACAGTCGGGGATTCAAGTGACTGATGACACATAGAGAAATTAGCGTCTCTGATGTGGCGTGGGCATTGATGTAGTGTGAAGAAAAAAAATAAAAAATAACTGACGGGTGCATTCTCACCTTTAGCTGATGACTAACATACAGCAATCGGTCACCTCGACAAAAAAAAAAAAAAAAAAAAACAATCTGACTGCATGTTTATGTCTGCTTAAAATATGACACATTTCCACACATACTCCAAATAAGTCATCAGTAAACCGTGGAGATGGAGCAAAAAAAAAAAAAAAAGTGACATGAGATGGATTTCTCCTCCTCTACATCCCTGGGTGTATCTAACTGATGCAGTATTTACCGTGGTAAGGTCAGTACCGCACTGATTTGTGAGTGATGCTGGATTTCAGCACCACGGACAGCGCTCTGCTTCTCTCTCTCTCTCTCTCCAGCGCGAGGAGAGGAGGAGGAGGAGGAGGAGGAGGGATGGAGAAGGAGACGACGGGTGGTTGTGGTGTTGTTGGTGGTGGGGGTTTCCCTGGCAGATTTCAGGAGAGGGTCTTACACACAGTCATGCCTCCATCGCTGCACAGCGCCTACCACCTCCTCCGTACTGGATTCCCATACGGAGGAATACCGTATGTGTGAGATCACGGCTTTCATGAAATATTGATCGACCCAGCCTCACACAGGATGGACAGAGAGAGAGAGCGCGCGCGTGAGAGCGTGAGAGAGAGAGAGAGAGAGAGAGAGAGAGAGAGAGAGAGAGAGAGAGAGAGAGATATTCCTCTGGACAGCCTTTATCATGCATCCACCCCACCACCACCCCTGCCTCCCTCCCAAAAAAAAAATACTTTCCGATCATGTCAACAACCGCTGGATTCGCCTCGCATGATGTTTGCCGATCAGAAACATGACAAAGCAATAGGCTGCACACACAGACGGGGGGGGGGGGGGGGGGGGGGGCATGAGGGCCGGCGGCGACCAGATCTAACACCATCCGCCGCCTCATAGCCGTACATCGCATCCAAGCGCATAACGTTTCCAATATTGGTAAGTGAGAGACGCGCCGTCATCGCGTTGCATTCCGAGGACCGTCAGGAGGATTCACCCACCGAGCCGAGCCAGAGCCGCTATCATGTGTCATGTTAAACTCCTCGGCTGCCACTGTCATTCACAAAACATCCGACGTCTTACACGCATTTTCACACACATTTCCTCTGATCATCCTCTGCTCTTAATAATAGGCCAAAGGATGCGCTCATCACCACATCCACCTTCAGCAACTGTCGTGAGCAACACTTCAAAAAAAAAAAAAAAAAAAAAAAAAAAAAAAAAAAATCGCTGTGGTCAGCTGGGTGTCAATAATGCAATCTATAGCCCGAGCATCTTTAGCAGCGACACAACACACGGTCAGCTGTAATTTTCAGCACTGACAAGCGAAGAGGGACATGAATTATTCAATACACATAAACTGAGCTCTTGTTCTTCAGCAAGGAAAACGGCTCGACAAGGAATCTAGCCTACACGAGCGGACACAAACCAGTGCAGAGCCCACATTTACCGCTTCCACCGCATAAGCACTGGATGTAATGTAGCATGTACGTTAACGCAAAAGCCTACCGGTACATGGAAACACAAATTAAAACAGAAGCAGGCTTTAAATCAGCGTCGCCTTCAAGAGGCTGCAAAAGCCAGCGAGAGACCGAGAGCCGCCACCACGCAAAAAAAAAAATCAGCCGACATGTATGAAGCACCGCGCGGACAGCCGGCGGAAATTAATTCATGGAAATATGAACAAAATGCGAAAGAGCCGATGGAAAAATCTGCGTTTTACCTGTCAAGACCCCGACCCGGATTTGGTGGTCGTGGTTCGTTAAAATCATCCCGTCTGACGCCATGTTCAGCAGCGCTGTCGCCCGCACCGAGAACTCACGGCAGGGCCCCAGAGCCGATCGCATCGAACTTAGCGGGGAGAGGGAGGGGAGGAGGAGGAAGAGGAGGACGAGGAGGAGGAGGAGGAGGAGGAAGAGGAAGAGGAGGACGAGATGGAGGAGGGCTGGGATACAGCAAAAAAAAAAAAAAAAAAAAACAGCCAGACGAGATGAGTAGAAAGTCGAGCAATCATCGGGACACCTACAGATAAGCGGGCAGGATGCGGGGGCCGTTTAAACCGCACACATCACTCAGCTGGCCGCCTGCCACGGTAGTAGTGTGGATCCCGGATTAAGTCTCATGGAGACCACTATTGATTTCCTGTGAAGGCTTTTAGGGGAGACTGACGAGCAGCACATCTTCTGACGCCACTCACTGTTCTCATGTTCATGCATTTGTTGACATTTTGCAGCTGAAGTTGTAGTTCTGTGCTGCTTAGAGGGCTCCAATTTGACCCCCTGACCTCATGAGAAACAGGAATCAGTTTTGCAATATTAAAAACCTTTGGGGCCCCAAAGAAATTCCATGATGCACCCCTGCTTTTAGAGATTAAAGGGGGCCCCCCCTCTAAGAGCAAGCGGCAGCACCCCAGAGATGAGATGGCTACATCTCAATGCAGAGGCTGAACAGAAGATCACAGTCTGACCTGTAAAAATGCAACTACATCCCCGGGCGAAAAAGCACCGCTGCTATTTATAGACTGGCTGCACGCTTCCATGGTGTATAATTTCTCTTGTTTATTCTCATGGAAAGAAAATGCCCATCCTCCAGCTTCTGTTGGAAATCTATCAATATGCATAATTCATTAACACATGTATGAGCGCAGGCAACCCTGGCAAGAAATGGGGCAACTCTTCCAGCATGACTGGTTCACTTCAACAGCGTTGCCATGTCTGTGTCCAGTGACCCAACCAAAAGAACTGGCACAGTTGCCACACTTTATATAGTAGCCAATGCCCTCTTTCCATTGCGTTACAATTAGCAACATGAGGTGTGAGTCGGACAAGGACATGAAATAGACTGATTAACTGATGGTTTAACCAGAATTGTATTCTGACTGAGTGGCTTCCAGTACATCCTATGTACTATTACACATCACATACACGTCAGGAGTTGGACAATCATTCATCAAATAATTCTCCATCCAGAGGGATGCAAACACTCATTTGGCCCATTCATTTTGGGAAATTATTAGATGATTAGATGATTATGCTAGCGCTGTAAAAATGAAGCGACAGTCAGGAGACAACTAGCTTTGATGGCTTTTTCCAAAGGGAAAAAATATCCATCAACCAGCACCTTTAAAGCTCACCAAGTGTTATCTGCTGACCATGCTCAATCTCACAATCTCCTGACTTCTAGCTTCATATTTAACGTACCAACATGAGAGTGTGTCCCACAAAACGTTGAACTTTTCCTTTAATACCAGGCTGAAAAGCAGTGTGTTTGTGGTCTCTTTGGTTCCACAGTTTAAGTCTGTAGCACTTTCATTGCTGGGAGTGGTTTTGTTGTTGTCAGACTTGTAACCCCGGCCAGCAGTGATGTCATGGCGTGCTAACATGCTATACGCTACATCGCTGCAGCAAGGCGAGAACTTAAACCCCTGGAGGTCACACCAACGTTTTCAGCGGTTTAGTTACTCTTTAAGCATCAACAACATATCATACATTACATGTTGACTCAGGCTTGCCATGTCTGTGAAAAATAAACAATGTGTTGGTGTAGAACAGGAGATCTTGTTCCCTGTGGCATGGCATCACAACAGCATCCACATCTGTCAGTGATGGAGAGGGCCCGGTGCTAAGGCCCTTCTTAAGGGTTAGCATGAACGGAGGAGTTGTGTATGCATGTGAGCATAACATGCATACAATGCAAACAGATGCTCACTCACACAGACACACTCCACGGTCCAGATCTGGCAAGCTCTCTTGGAAGGCTGGAATTCCCTTGATGGAGCATGAGGGAGAGCTGAGGAGAGAAGATAGTAGAGCAGAGATGTATGGAGGAGGAAGGGAGGGAGGCACCAGGCTGAAAACATTGGGGACCCCATCTGGTGTGTGTTTGTTTAGTGCCAGTGTGTATGCTTGTGCAAAAGTGCACATTATAATGATGGTGTAATTACCTCACCGTCGCTCGAGCTGCTCGCTGTTCATGGATAGGTGATGAGGAGGCAAGGGCCATCGCTCTCCCCTTTTTCCCCTCACCATCCATCACAATAATAAGGGGAGCCCCAGCTGACGGAGGGAGCTGTAAACATAAGCTTTCCCGTTTTTTCGTGCTGAGCCCAGGGAAGCCCCTCGTTTTCCCCGAAGGCTACACGCGCAGAAAGTGGGGAGGCCAGAGGACAGCAGCTAGCTCTGGGGGTTTGTGTTATGCCACATTAGAGGTGCTTAAGCCCCGTCTTTAGGCTGCTGGGACATGTTGCAGAGGGTAGAATTTCCCCCAGAACTATAAGGAAACAAAGCCAGGCAGAACTCACGCTCTGCATCGATGCAAACACACAACACGGTACATCCCTTTTCCAACAACAGAGATTAAAGAAAGGTATTTTTGGATGCTGTTTTATTACTTCAGTCTCATGACTTTCCCCTAAAGCCTCTGGGCTTGTGAAGAGGCTGGAAAAAGGTGCACATCCATCCGTTGCCATAAAGCATACAGGACATGGTCGCCAAAGAGCCATAAAGCTTTACTCCCACCGCAATGAGCCCAAGCCTGCCCCCAAAAGAAACACCAGGCTAATGTTGTTAAATGCATGATAAAGCATGCAGCTGCAAGTTTAACAGAGCTCTACTAAGTTAAACATCTTTTTATGGCTCCAACTTTGTACCTCATAATTTTATACGGGTCAAATATTTCGTTGAGTATCAAATTGCACTTGACGTGTGTTTGATTAGCCAACAGTATATCAGTTTGTTTGAGGGAGTGCATGAGTCTCTGTGATGGCAATGATTGGAGCAAACAATTAGACTTGTCTCTCCTTAAACCAATCATATGTTGTGTTGGAGAGGAGCCCTGCTCACGATAGCAGGCTGCTCTTTAATTAAAATAAGGAAGAAAAAAAAAGAAGCAAAAACCAGAAAAGGGGAACTTACCCTGGGGCTTATTCAGCATTATCCAATGATGCCTTCTCCAGAATACCTGACTAAATCTGGCCTTAGCTGAAGAGGAGAAGTCAGCGAGGAAGAAAAAAAACAAAAACAATTATCCATCTGCGAATGAGCAACAGACACTAAATTCAGGACTGCTGGGGACAAAGCCCCTTGTTTAGAGACAGTAATTAGGCAACAACATGGCGAGGAGGTTGGGAAAAGTCGGAGGCGGGGTGGAGTACACCTCTGGTCATCCAAGGAGAGAGAAAAATGGAGGGATAGAGATGAAGAAAGAGTAGACAAGAAGGGAAAGAATGAGAGAGTCGACATGAGAGGGAAGAGAGCGTGTGTGTGTGTGTGTGTGTGTGTGTGTGTGTGCGTGTGTGCGTGTGTGTGTTAGGCAGCATTCTGATGAGTGCAGGATCTCTGCCGACTCCCACCACCATTACAGCAGCACAGAACATCGCCCCGGGGCTTTGGAATCAAACCCATTACATCTGATACTGGATTTCTCTCTGCTCAGAATTAATGCAATGTGGACTCGCCTTCTCTAAAGCTTGCCAGTGTCGCATAGCATCGCTGCGCAAAGAGATGCACCACAAGGAAAGAGAGGACAGGGGAGGAGGAGAGTGAGGGCCTGAGAGTCTGAGAGGGATACTGGAGAGGCAGGCTCGCTGCAGCCGGAGGGGTCATTTCATATTTACATTTTTTGTTTATTATATTGAAACAAGGGCTCGCTGTCTCTAATAACTCACAGGATATATGGGACTATGTACACATAAAGGGGACTACGTATATGTTTGTACAGGGGCCTTGTAGTCCATTTGCATAATTAACAGACTGGCATTTGAAAAGCAGAATGTCAGCACAAACAACCTTGGACACCAAACTACCCCGGGTCATTTTTTTCAGCCGTGTAATTGGCTCCTAATGCAGAGGAGTTAAACATAGAGATTTTCTGCCCTTAAAGCAAAAAAATAAATAAAAAATCTCCTCTTGTTAATGGACTCGGCACTCCCGGATTCCTGTCGGTGATTCTCAGTCAGCTTGGACTTTTGGAAGTTTAGGAAAGGACCATCGCTAAATGATGGATCTCCATTTCCTTTTCAAATTCTCTCTCTTGTGTATCTGCAACATGACACTTCCTTCAAATTTACGTCGGACCGCTTAATGGATTTAAATGAGGATTGAAAAGAAGTCTCACGTTTTTTTTGCAGCAAGCCTGGCCTTCATGTTGTCTGAGCTGCCCTGTAGCGGAGCGAAGGTAACACGTCGATCCATCTCTGCCTCTCTGCCTGTTCCTAGTGACATTTCAGATGAAATGTTTGTGTAAGCAACCATACTCTATGTGGCGACATAGCTGGCTTTGCACATCACGTCTACGCCACGTCCCGAACACATCTCACTGCATAACAGCTGCTGTAAAATGTAATTTTATCTGCACATATGCGCGCAGATTCTACAACAAATGCTCCACTAGAAGCAGGTGGTTGGTGCCCTGTGTTAATGCTAAGCTATGTCAAATGTTATACGTTTGTGTTTCTTGTATCTCTTATTTAAAAGGTTTTCCCAACCAGTCGCCAGGAAGAAATGTTGGCACTGTACGTTTCTGGGTTGGGTTTTCCAACTTGACAGTTGGGCATGAAAATGGTCTAATAAATGATATTGTGATCTGCATAAAATAGCAGCCAGTGGCTAATTTATAAAAAGCTACTAGCTGTATAAAGTAATCTTGAAAAAATAATCTGTTTTTCTTGACTTGTTCCATCGGTACAGGTGTAGAGGTCTTGCTATGAAAAACAAGCATTATCTTTTTTAAAATCTGAAATTTAATCTTGCAAAGGTCTGGTTCTATTTGGAACCAATAATCCATTTTCAAATAGAGTTAAAGAGACGTTTAAGGTAATTTAAGGTCTCGTCCCCCAAAGAAGCAGCTCCTCCAGGAGTGGTGGTGCACTGCTGATACGTTTGTGCCTTCAGATGCACTGAAATGTTTCAGACACTTGTGGCTGTCTCTTGTCATCAAATCTGACATGCAAGTCGGGAAGCGTGAACTGAATAAAAACAGAAAATAGAGACGGGAAAAGAAAAAAAAAAAAACACCCTCTGGCACCTGTCCTTCCAAGGTGCTCCCAGGAAAGAATTGAATTCTGGGATTTGCTGGACGCTACGTAGCCTTTGGGATGTAATCTCACGCCCACACACCTATTAACCTCTACCAGCAGAGAAGTTGGAATGACTTTCAAGCTCCGGTGGGTCCAGTGCAGGATAATGACTGTGGTGAGTTCAGGTAATGTGGTTAGCGCGCTGTTGGGCCTAAGCTGTCAGCTCCGTGGCAGAGTTAGAGGTTGGGGGTTGGTAAGAAACTCAGAGGAGGGAGACAGAGAGGGAGAGAGGGAGAGAGGGAGAGACTGAGTAAGAGAGAGAGAGAGAGAGAGAGAGAGAGAGAGAGAGAGAGAGAGAGAAGCTGGACCTGACAAGGCCTGGGAGCAGAGAGTCAGTGGCCTGGGATCAGTGGCATAGCCTGACTGGATTGGACATCTTCCTGCAGAGAGCTCTCTCCTCATGCTTCAACATCACACACACACACACAAGCACAACACAACACACACTCTCCTGTATGTGCACAAATATACATACTCATGTGTGCATGAGCCCAAACAGAAACAAGCTGATTTCTGCAGCTCAGATGCTCCCGACAGCACTTCCATCCTTTCCCTCACAGTACTCTCTTCTCTCTTAATCCATCTTGTCTCTCCTCTTTTCTCCTATTGTCACCCTTGCCTTCATTCTCCTCTTCCTCATCCTCATCCTCATCCTCCCTCCACCCAAAGTGAAGGTGCTGCAGTCATGGGGTGGGGGGGGGGGAGGTGAGCACTACGTGACTTATTACTCATCCAGGCCGTTGGTGGACCTCAGAGCCGCATTGATGCCTGCTGGCAGTGGCGTGGAGCTGTGAACCCACACTCTCCTCGTTCTGCCCGTTAGCTTGTCAATCAGCCAGCCGGCCAGCTAGTCTGTCAGTCACTGAATCAGCCAAGCAGTTCTCCCTCTCTCCCTGGCCTAGGTACTCCCTATAACCACATCACCTGGGAGGCCTAAGGGTACGCTCTTCACCCAGCTCCTCTCTTCCTGTCCGTCTCGCATGCAGAGCGTCAGCTATCATCCCCCCCCCCCCCTGCATGGTCTCCCATTTCACCGCAAGAGCCCTTACTCACACCCGGGCCAGTCGGAAAAAATGAGCCAGCCACGCCAAAGAGATAAGATGCAGAGAGGGAAGGAACGCGACCAATAAATACACATCATTCAAAGTAAGGCGATAAAGAGGGAATGCTGGAAGTAGAAGAGGATGTGTGGGCAATATGAGAGCTGAGAGGAATGGCAGAATATCGTTGGTGTATATTCGGTCAGACAGGAAAGGCATTTTACACATTTCATATTTTCCTAACTATACTTGTGCCTTTATGCTCTGTTGGAGACCTAATCTGTTACATTTAAGTAATCAAAACACTTCTTCTTGAGATCAATTAAGTCTTTCAATACTAACGTGTTCTTTTTTTTAATCTGGATAAAATGCTGAGATATTGAGCATCAAAGATTTGACATAACAGCTGGCAAACGGCAACTTTTTAAATATTTAATCCTAAAAGGGTCAGCTTTCACAAACAACAAACATGCAAAATAAATGCTACCCAGAATATGAATGAATACACGTATGTTTATACCAATAGCGGATAACAATTTTGATTTTTTTTTTTTAAAAGTCATCTAATCTAATCAGTTCAAGCTGGTGATTTAAAGATTTGATCTGACAAGAAAGAGAAGAGGCAAGAGTAATTAACAGCTTCGCTCATCCCTTGCTTTCTAAACCCTGAACCCTTCTCTGTCTGGCCCGTTTGCGTTGGTGTGTCGTCACGGGGCCAGGGGATTTAAGCTAAGCCATATCAGCGGCTGAAAAGGACTTTTTTTTGAGAAAATACACTGGCCTGGATGTGGCAAATACATTGCCGTAATGCGTTTGCGTTTTGCAGGGGCCAGAGATCAACAATGGAGCCAGCTGAGACAGAAGCAGAGAGCTTTGCCTCTGGTAGAGTGCTCCTCAAGGACCCATGATGCACATGTCGTAGTTTAGCGCAGACATGTTATTTTCTCAACAAGTACATGCTCCATTCAACCTTGAGCTGCATCCAAGGCAAGAGCAATGTCGGCTGCTAAGATCTAAAGTGCGTCTATTATAAGCAGCGGTTTTGAACCTGAATCTGCAAAGTGCAAGTCCACTCAGTCATGAAGACAGACCCCAGGGATGGGTCACAGCATTCCCCCTGATCCGGTCTCCTCACGCAAATACATCAAACACTGTAACACACACACACACACACACACACACAGTCACACGCTGAAAGGAAAACACACACAGTCAAACACACGTGGACAAACACGCATGAGTGCACACAGCGACACGTTTTGAATGGAGAGAATGATGTGAGATGACAATATGCATTGTTGGATGTTCAGTATTTGTCGGGAACCGCAGAGCAATGTTATCCTATATTGTTCGTATTATCTATGTCATTGATTCGCATCATGGGGGTTGGGACGGCTGAAATCTCCGGGTCTGAAACGTGGTGATGGCCCAAAAAGGCCTAATCCAAGCCTTCAAATCTGTCGTCCACTAACAAGTGTGTGACATCATGGGGACTAAGTCCATTTTAGTCTATAGTTGGGACCCTCAAAGGGGTCACAAGCAATGTCTGCAGGTTTTAAAAGATGATTACAATTTGACATATCAAAGTTGATTTAAAGGTCTTGGGGAGCATTCTGCATACAGCATGTGAAGAAAGTTCTCAGCATAAAATCTGATAAATTGCCTCAAGTGATGTCACTAAAGTAAGCGCCAGTTGAGACTAGAGACAATATGGTTTTTTTTTTAAATGAAATCAAATCTGGGTGTGTGGAGTTAGAAACAATTGAAATAAGCAGAACTCTGCAGGCCGCTCGTCACGTCTGTTTGAGGCTACATACACTGCCACTAGCATCACACACCCGCATCTCAGACTGAACCGTTGGCAAATGAGTTGCATTGTTGGTAATGTAGGCACCGAGTTAAGTAAGAGTAACGCGTGCGATAAAATAATGACAATTTCAGGAGAGCTTTACCTCTTCAGTTGCATAAAAGTGATGGAAGTTGAACAATCTGAGACGACAGCAACCTGTGAACAAAGGTCTTCAGTGACTTTCTTACTGATCTACACCACAAGAATATATGCAAACTGCAAATCTGAAGGTATTATTGCGTGCATACGTCCGCCTAAAACTGTCCTTCTGTCCTATGCACTAAAGTACACTTTACTAAGGTCAAAACAGAAACAGACCTAATTGTGCATTCAGTAGAAGTCACACAATCTCCACTGTGCAATTACGTGATCGTCCTTTCACACACACACACACACACACACACACACACACACACACACACACACACACACACACACAACAGTCTAAACTCTGACCTCTGCATGACACTGCGTTATTGGATAATGACAACAGCGACGTGTATGACAATAATGTTGCCGCCACGCTGTGACAAATGGAGGGGATCGTGACGAAGATGTTAAGGAGGGAGGCTCATTTAGAGCAACGGTACATGTTGGAGATGTAGGGGCCCAGCATGCAACGGGCGCCTTAAGCACAGCCTGACCTCCCAAGGACGAACAGACTCCTTAACTTACACCAGTCAGGCAGGACACCAGTTATTAAAGGGGGGGCCGGCGGCGACACAGCGAGTCCCCCCCCCCCCCCCCGGCTAGAACGCCTAATACCCTGCAGTGCAAGCTTTTTATCTGGCAGACCTTAGAGGCCCACCTGAGAGCAGAGCCAGCTGGGGAGCAGAGTGTTAAGCTGTTGGCTGTCGCCGTGTCATGTCTGTGTGTTAACAGGAGGCCCGGGCTCTACTGCTGCTGCCGCTGCTGCTGCTGCTGCTGCTGCTGTATCTGAGGGCTTCTGCGAGATGCGTGTTGCAGTTTGATGAGTGTTTCTTGCTGCAGTGCGAGAGAGAGAGAGAGAGAGAGAGAGAGAGAGAGAGAGAGAGAGAATCCCTCCCCATCAGAGCCCCATTTCCTGCTGTTACCATCACGGTTGCATACACATATGCACATAATCACATGCAGGCACATGCACACACACACACACACACGCACACACGCGCACGCACACACGCACACACACACACACACACACACACACACACACACACACACACACACACACACACCCTAGAATGCAGACATGCATGCAAAGGCGCACTTGCACGGGAATACAGCGCACACACAGTCACGCACACAGTGAGAAAGGAAGTGCTTCAGTGACCCAGCACTGTGAGATAAGGCTGCTCTGCAATTCAGAAATATGCAACCTGCATGTTAACAACCCCTGGAGCGCAGCCTCCCCGGGGTGCTCTGCCTCCTCTCTCAGCTTCCCCACTTCCCCGCTCTCTATGTACCCGTCCTCTCCCTCGCTCCATAGACCTCCTCTCCACCCATCCCTCCATCCCGGAACTCCACCTTGCTTCACCTGACCGCAAACACAGAGGGAAGACAGAGAGGAGAGGAAAATGGAGGATGGATGTTTTCAGAGAGGGAGAAGGGAAAAGAGAAATGGAAAAAGGAAGAGAGAGGTGTGTGTGTGTGTGTGTGTGTGTGTGTGTGTGTGTGTGTGTGTGTGTGTGTGTGTGTGTGTGTGTGCATGTGACTGCATAGAGGAGCCAAGTGAATTTCTGCTGTGTTTCTCTGTTGGTCTGCAAGCATGTGCAAAGTCCCAGGGAGCTGCTAAGTGCAGAGCGGGGGCAAGAGGGCTCTGGGAGGCGAAACACAACATATGGAGGACTAATGAGGATCTATTTGGAGGGCTTCTCGCAGAAAGGTTAGACAAGGCCAAATATGAGGGGATGTGGAGTTAAGAGAAAACAGAGGGATCAAAGTGTCCAGAAAGGGAACACGTTAGCCATAGCGAGTGCCGCTGAGAGAGGAATAATCGGGAGGTGGAAAGAGAAAAAGAAGCACAAACAGAGAGCAAGAGGAAAAGAGAGAAAGAAAGCTGAGATCCATTCCCAGTAGTAGAGGAAGATTGGCAGGTTTCCACACTGGAGATGCTATTGAGAGTGACACGTCCACACGACACAGCCGTAACACATTGAATTTGATACTAATATCAGTCTTTTTAGAGGGAGGTTGATGAAATTTGCATTTAGATTGAAATGACTTGGGGACGGCCAGGGGACCACAGAGGGCCGCAGAAAGGAAGAGAGAGGCAAGGGGAGAGGGGCGGGGTGTGTCTTTGCTTCGATCACAGCTATGGGATGCTCCAGCTTTGCCTGCCCTCTTTAAAACAAAGCACACACACACACACACACACACACACACACACACACACACACACACACACACCCTGCCCACTCGACAACACACCTCCTCCTCACACTCTCTACATACCAACACACCCGTGCTGAGTAATACACACCTAACATGACTATTCTCTGCAGATTTGGTGCTGTTCTACTGTAGAGCTCCCACTTGACTGGGTCAAGGATGCAGGGGAGCTCTGCACAGCATCTCCCCCTCCCTCTGTTCTCCAACTACACATGCCTGACATTTGCATCGTCCAGAGACAGAGTAGCTACGAGGAGGAGGTAGGTGGCGTGCTCAATTTGTGCCTTAATCACATTAAAACGGCCCTGTGCAATTTTCTCAACAATTTAACGAGGGCTGTGCCAACTGAGACGGATAACGCACTGTGTCCTAATATTGAGCCCGGGCTGCCTAATGGAAGAGAAGGCAAACACTTTATTTCTCCTCATGTAATATTGGCACTGTTTAGATAATATTATCATATCATTCAATAATGTTGTTCTTGGGGCTTTAAGAATTAATTGTTTATCTGGCATGATCATTGCATCTGTATGCAGTTTCTTTATTAGAATGAGTTTATCAAAACACCCTTAAGTCAGTATGGAAACTTTACATTTTCAGAGCTGCCGACATAAAAAAAAAATCCTGATTATTTATTTCTTTTAAAGCTTTTTCATTTGTAAAACTGTGATGCAACATACTTCCGTGCATCAGAGTTTAGCAACATCTGGATCTGACAACAGATGTGGTGCTGTTGGTATGTCGAATTTGATTTGAGTTGATGGGGCTGAACTCTTGATAAATAATAACCATAGATATGTTTTTTTTTCCTCACTGTATTGTTGTTTATTTAGTGATGCCTATTCAAGGTTATAGAAAAAGATTTTAAATCACGTTTGCAGCTACAGTACAGAACATTGCTCCTCCGTTATCACTGGAGGTATATTGTTTGTTATGTAATCATAGTATTACTTAAAAAAATATTTTGCATTTTTAAAATCGTATATCTGTAAATATGTTGACCAACCGCTGAAAGCCAGTTACTGTTCACCAGTCCCACCAGCCTTGAAGCACGAGCATCAGGTTGACGAGCGGCTCTTCCAGAGGACAAGAGCACCACCTAGTGTTAATATTTCATAAAGGCATTAGACTCAACCTTGACTTGCATTTCGGTCACACAAAGTCAGTGCACCCATTACAGGTGGCTGATGACAACTGACCAGACAAAACATCCTCACTGTAACAATAAAGTGGCAATGAATCGTCTCAGTGTCTTGTTACGTCTCTAGCTGCATCTACAGAAAAAGAAGCGAAGCAGTTTGGGACAAAATGTCCTTCATGGAACGTCATTTACTCTGTTGGTGAATACATTGAAGTCACACAATCTGCCTGTGGAATTTAAACATTACAGCAGAGGAGCCTCATCAAAAATGCATGTAGATTTTAAGACGAAATACTACCTCACTTATCAAAATGAATATTCTGCAGTGTAATTGAGGAAATCAATTTAAAGCCAAGAACAAAGGGACTATTCTGCAGTGCTGAATAAATCAATAGGATGAAGTCAATAGGATTGTAAAGTGAGCATAATAAACAATAAACTGCACTACATGTAATCTGCTTGTGCATTAGGATCCTGTGCTCATACTTCCAAAACCACAAGTGCTTCCCACTGTGGCCCAATGAAGGATCAATACAGCATGTTTATTAAGTGGTATCCCGTCGAAATAGCTGTGATAGTGTTTTTTTTCTTCCAACCACTGGACCACAACAGTATATTCATGTCTGCTGATCAGATTGTGCTATATATGCAGTAAGTGGGAGATAGGATTGCATTTATTGTTAATAGCAATTTACAATGCCACATGCCCTCTGAGGAATTGTAATCATCTGTGTAAAACAATTGAATCGTCTGTCAATATGATCCTGCTGATATTATTAAAAACGCCCGTGATGACATGCTGATATTATTATTTCGCCTCAGAGCCAATAACTTTAATTTACCTAGTGGGAGGGAGAGAGTGTGGATGTACGTGTGTGTGTGTGTGTGTGTGTGTGTGTGTGTGTGTGTGTGTGTGTGTGTGTGTGTGTATGTGTGTGTGTGTGTGTGTGCGGGTGAGAGAGAAAATTAGTGCTCGACGAGATGATGGGGGAGTGCAAAAAACATGTTACTGATGAAGAAGCCCCGGGGGGGAAATAGCTCTGAACTACCTGGGTATTTACATGACAAGTTACGGAATCAAACAGACAGACAGACACACACACACACACACACACACACACACACACACACACACACACACACACACACACACACACACACACACACACACACACACACACAGACTCTATCTTTGTGAAGACACTCATTCACATAATGCATTCCCTAGCCCCTTACCCGAACCTTAACCATCACAACTGAATGCGCAACCCTTACCCTGAACCATGTGATGAGTAGGCAGGGGTCTTAGAGAGGGAGAGCAGGCAAAGTAAGATTAAGAGAAAGCAGTTGAATCCTGATATACTCCTCCATATTTAAACAGTGATTACCCAGCCCCTGTTCTAAAAAGAGAGAGAGAGAGAGTGAGCAAGACGTATTATAACCAGAGTAGGACACCACTCCGAGGACTTCCTCGCTCGTGTAATTCATGAAAGGCAACAATGTTTTTTTTCTGAAAAGAATGAGGGAAAGTAGGACGTGATTTGATGTCTTAGGGGAGATTTTAAGCCACTCTTAAAGGCTTAGCCCTCCCCCATCGCACCTTAATAATGGGCTGCCATTTGTCAAAAAGTCATAGGCTAATGGACAAATCACCATGTGAATGCAGCCGATGTGACGTGCGCTTTTAGCTGTGTCACTTTTTTTTTTATTTTTTTTTATCATCACCCCAGAATGAGGATCACTGCATGGGTTAATGGGGATACAGGCGGTTTAAGATTAAAAAAAAAAAAGTACCACTAGTAACCAGCGGGTGTCAGTGTAGCCCTCAACCCCGACAGGCAGCCGCCTGAAATGGGGATTGAACCTTGAGTGGAGTACAGAGGGGAGCGGCCTGCAGTGGACTGGCCAGCCAGAGCCGCACTGCATCAAACACAAGGTGGGTAAATTGCTATTAATAAGCAAGAGCAGGCTCGGCTGGGCAGTGTGACATGGCCTAGTCCGGGATTTATGGACCCTCTGGCCCGCAAGCCTCTTATAACTCATTCAGTATAAGTCATTTTTAACCATCAGCGAGTGTCGGATACTCGGGGTATAAATTTGTCTCATCTGTTGTGGCAAGTGAGACTGTCAGTGTGTGTGTGTGTGTGTGTGTGTGTGTGTGTGTGTGTGTGTGTGTGTGTGTGTGTGTGTGTGTGTGTGTGTGTGAGAGAGAGAGAAAAGCCCTATATAGACAGTAAAAGTCATAAAACATTTCCTCCCTCCCTCTTTCAGACACATGGCATCACAGCAGACACACAGTGCACAAGGAGCAAAGCAGCAAGGGGAGCACAGCGGTGACACTGTAAGTTCATGCTGTTAGGAGTTTTAATCATTCCATTGTAACCCCATCAGGTCCAGCAGGTTACACTGCACACACACACGCACACACACACACACACACACACACACACACACACACACACACACACACACACACACATTTAACAACCGGACTTTGTGCTTTGTTGCCGGTGGCTATTCACAGAGAGAAGATCAGTGTTAACCTGTTTTTTGCAGAGTAATCCGGTTAATGAATACGCTTGATGCTCGTAAAAGTCACAGCTTTGTTAGAATGTACAGCTTGTACAGGAACTACTGGAGTACACTTAGTTTTTTCAGTTAGTATTTTTGTCTACGCATACTGAAACCCTGGGATGACTGTATTAGGGCTGCACCTGACAATTATTTTCATTATTGATTAATCTGTTGATTATTTTCTCATTCAAATGACTTGGTCTATAAGACGCCCCTCCCAGTCCATTAGTTGACTAATCGTTGATTTTGGTGTCAGTCGACTATGACTTCTTGAGCCGATTAGTCACATTTTATGCTTTTTCATGCTGAATGATTTATTTCCAAGAAAGTTAAGATCGCATTTTTAATTCTTAATCGGCTAATCGATTAGTTGACAAAATATGTTAGCCGATTAATCATTTTGTTGGCCGAGGACAGACCTAAGAAATTCCAATCACAAGTTCCCTGAATCTACGGTGACATCTTTGAACGTTCTGTTGAATCCAGCCAACAGTCTAAAACCCAAAGATCAATTACCTATCATATGAGGCAAAGACAAAAACATCATATTTACACAAATATTTATATATTTTTTAGAAATACTTTTTTGCTAGGGTTAGATTTGGATAGAAGATTGATACGACGCTAATAATTGTATAACAAATATAAAGCTAGAGGCAGCTTCCGATTGGCTTAGCTTATTTAACCACCAGTGTTTCCTTTGCTGTTATTCTATGTATTAAATAAATTACATATGACATGTTAATGAATGGATGCTTATCGACTGATTTTTTTCCACCATTTACAACATTTACCCGAAGCTAATCTCACCAGTTGCTGTCTGTAGCGTCATACTCAGCTGACAGATATGACAGTCATATTGATCTTCCCATCTTACTCTCAGCAAGCACATTTCCCCAAAATGTCAAAGTATTTATTTAAGAAGCAGGAACCAGCAACTTAATGACACGTTTGCTTGAAAAAACATTAGTCTCAATTATCAAAACTGTTGCAGATACATTTTTTTTTAATTTGCTTTCAGCATAAAAGTACATAAAGTGCTAACACAGACAATCCTAACCATGAGAAAAAAATGCTGTGAAAACCCCCCAAATATAATCATCTCAACAGAAATACACACTATGGTTATTGGATGTTCATGTACATTTTAAATGCATGGCAACATGCGTGGTTCTCTGTGCACCTAAACCGGTAACAAGGAAATGCCACCGTCCAACACTGATTCACACATCCATGCATTCGCCATGGCAACAAGTTTATTTCCATCCTGCGGATCAACATATGGGTGTGTATTGTTTTGGCTCATGCACGAGTCCATCTTGTTTGTGTGTACTGTACAGTGTGTGCAGCTATGTAAGCTTGACCTTTCCGTCTCGCTCCGCATGTCCACACGTCCTTCTTAACTAACCTACCTACTGTTCACGAAGCTGGAGGAGCAGAGGGGGGAGAGCAGCCCTCGCAGGAAGTGAGATGAGCGCCTCTTTTCAATACTGGTGTGTGGAAAAAAAAAAGCACAGTTTCCACCACAAAATGAGCAGTCATCGAGGGGCTAAACAATGAGCAGATAGAATATGACAAAAAAACAACAACACAAAGAGGGAAGACAAAGAGATCAGAGATCGTTTACGTAAAAGGTTTGACAAAGGGAGTTGAAGAAATGGGAGATGAGACACCAAGCACAAATATTATCTGGAGATGGAGAGACAGAGGGAGGCAGGGAAGGAGAAAGCAATTAGCGAGAGATAAAAAAAAAGCGTGGCAGAGAGGGTAAGACAACCTCCTATTACTCCAATTAATCCAATTTGAAAAAAAAAAGAACTTAGCGCACCAGAAAGGCTGATCCATTTCCCTGACAACAGCAAGTGTTTGAGGGTCATGAGTGGGCAGCCAGAGCAGGCCTCCTGCCAGGCTGAGCAGAAAACAGCATGCTGGCATTTCATCCGGGCGGAGGGGAACGCATGCCCTGTCAGCAGGCACATTAACACTAATTCAACATGACTTGTTGATATATTTCCATGGCGTTAATGATGTTAATGGCAGTATTTTAATGCCCTCTGTGCATGGAAATCAGAGGGAATATTAATGCCGCCGGCCGCTGCTGCTGCTCGTGCAAGGGGTGGAGCACATTAATATGTATCGAGCCTAAGCACATGTGTGTGAAGTGACTAATACCACTCCATTTTAATATTTACTTATCTGGCGCCAAATTAAAACATGCCTTTTCAGTGAAAAAGTCACCTTTTTTTGCTTTGGTAAGCAGACTTTGATCGCATGTCGCTAATAAAGTGTGGGTTACAAGCCGTAGATGTGAACGTGTGATGCCAGCAGTGTGAACAGACTCTATTTTGAGAGTTTGATCTTTGATGAACATGAAAGCGTTTTGCTGTGGCACCCTGCCACCATGAAGTCCCTCACTGACCCAATGAATGTGTTGCCTTAGCCACAAGTAATGTGGAGCAATGTCCACTACCGACACAAGATCTGAGCCACTAATGAACTCTAAAGCTCTGTCACGTCTGTGATCCTCATGCCTCGTGGTCCTGGCCTTTGAAAGCTTGTGCCATCGTTGGATGAGAGTGACCAAGATTCATAGCTAATATCACCAGCTGAGAATTGTAATTACTTGCCGGCAAAAATGTGGCCATTTTCACTCAATGTTTAGGGTGTCTTTGCCTCAGACACAAGCTGAAAAGCAATTTATTTCAGTTTTTCAAGCTGCAACTTCATTAGTCTTATCTGCTGCAATTGTTTCAAGATGTGTACGATTGTGTTTCGCATCCAACCGCTTGCAATCAAAATACCATTTTCTCCGACCAAACATGCTCGGAGTAATCCCACAAATAATCAGATCCATTTGTGATCAGATTACTCTAATATTTCTTCCAGTGGCAGTAATGGATTAGACCTGCAGTCGATAGTAAAGTGGGACAGATTGCTGCCCTCCATGTGATCTACAGAGTCTTCATCCAGCCCGTTTGACAGCTGTATCGTTTGAAAAATGGCAAGAATGGAGGCTGCTGTGAAAAGCCACCCTGTGGGGGCTCTTTAAGCTGTTCACTGCCTTCACGGCTGCACCGGCCTCAGTGATGGGAGTGCGGCTCTCACTCCTCTCCCAAACATCAACAATTAACTATTTACTGTTGCTGCCATTTAGGGCCATGTCGTTGTTTTTGTTGTTGTCTCCCCTAGTGATGGTAGTGTTTGTAACACCAACTATATCTCACACCACATGATATTGCAAAAAATGTTAAACTTTTGAAACGTAGATGCAGTATATTAGCATGCGTCTACATTGCCAAATGTGCTTTACGCCGCACTGAATTCAAATATTTTGTATTAAAGCAGTGGTTCCCAACCTTTTGTGGGCTGTTACCCTTTATAGCCAAGCAATGCCTAATCACAACCTCATTTTACAGGTTGCATACAGTATGAGAGCAGTTCAGCCGAGGAGTGGTGGCCTCTTTTCAGATTCATTTGAATGGCTTTTAGAGTAATTCAGAGGCGAAAATATCCAGTATTTCACAAGACGAAGAAAAAAAAGCTCCTCCTTTCTTGCTAATTATTTTTTAAATAAAAAAAGAAAAGAAGAAGAAGCTACATGATGATGTCATGTGAAATACCTACTCAATTAAAGAACACCTTTAGGTTATAAAATAAAGTGCATTAAGATGCCGTGGCCTCAACCAACAATTCATTTATTTTCTAAAGACAAGCACTTTGCAGCTTGTGCCTAAAACTGATTATCACCATGAAGCAAAAAACGACACAGAGGCGGGCGCAACAAGCAATTAGCTACATAAATTGACAGCAGAATAAAGCGTCGCTAAGGCAGACAACACGGAAAGGTATCAACAACAAAACAGCGGCTGTAGCCACCAAAGACAATGTGCACAAATGTATGCACAAAGTATGATTTTGTATGCATAGATGTAAATAAAAATATGTACAGTGCATATTATCTTTCAGACCTTTTGGGATGTGAAACCCTCAAATGTTCATTCTGAATACCTAGTTTTACTTTTTAAACGTCAGTACATTTAGCAGGCAACACTGGAATTTTGAAATTCTGTCGTATGAGATTTCGCTGCCTTGGTCCCCATCCAGTGGTGCTTAATTATGTAGCGCTGTACTCTCTTCAAGCACTAAAATACAATCATTTTAAGCAGCTAATCAAAAATCATTGTGGCAATCCAGTGTGTACAGCCAGAGGGAGATTACAGGATCTGGAAGCTGGGCTTCGCAAAAAGCGCTGAGGACTCGGTTAGGAGCCAGGGTGTGTTAAGGTTTGAGCTTTAGCTGAGGAGGAAGAGTGGACGCTCAGGCCTTGAGAGAGCTTAGAGACAAGCGTGTGGATAAAAGCCAGACAAAAGAGACACGAGTCCCACGCTTGCAGGTGGGGCATGTAAAATGGGCTGGACTCCACAACCAAAGACGCCGCCTAATAACATCAGAAGCGTCTTTACCCACAAGCCCTTTTCATTCCAGGTGCGTGTCAGCTTCCGCGACGGAGCCGCAGCTTGACGTACACAATTGCTTTTTGCCAAGTGAAGCAGCAAAATCCCCAGGCCCTGCTGACATGCAATGACAAATGTGTGAACACTGGCTGGGAAACTGGCTGTGATTTCTAAAACATTGTCTGAAATAATGGCGGCAGAGGGAGGGGAGAACGCCAGAGAGTGCAAATTACAGCAAAAGGCAATGGGCTGGAAAAAAAAAAAAAAAAAAAAAGAACAGCCTTGTTGATGACAACACTGTGTGCTTTTGTGACAGAGGCCCTCACTTTAGTATCAATCTCTCAACTTATTCCATAAAGCACATCGTCAGCTCTAAGGGGAAACGGCCCACTGAATGACAGCACACCGTAACAACTACTGACTGAGATCGGAGGAGATCCGTCTTGCGAGTGCGTTTTGTAAATGTGTAAAAAAAAAAAAGAGCTCCGTTGCTCACTCCCAACAATCTGATGTGGCGCTGGATTGGAATTGATGTAAATATTAGCTCAAGGTTAACTGCAAGCTGTGTGCCTTAAGTGTGCCGTGTAACTATTCTGCCCAGTGAAGCTTCTCTAAACGCCCTCAATGAGAACTGCTCTCGTGCCATATGTTTCTGCACACAATAAATAAGAAATGAATTCCTGACGAGTTTAAGTTGCTCCCTGGCATTTCTCTCAAAACTAATGGGCCATGAGTGAATTATTGATGAGTGTTGATCAAGGAGAGAGCAGAAAATAGGTTACCTATAAGCTCACACTCAAATACGGTGACATGCCTGAATATTTAATCAAAAGGGGTAAATAGGCATGTGATATGATGATAATATTCCAATGCGTTCCTTCTAATCGCTAATTTGAAAGATAAAATGAACCCTGGTCTTGTTATTGACTTGTGTTCACTTCAATTCACAAGACCTCATTCAACTGCAAAGCACTGCTCAGCAGCATTCTTATCGCCGTTTCTTTTTAACTCCTGCATCCCTCGCTCTCTCCTTCCCCGTTTGCTGTGGGCTGCAGTAACACAAGAGTGATGGGAGTGACCTTGGCCTGGTTCTGTGGGCTCCAGAGGACGGCCATGTCTCACAGCGATCCATTCCTCCCCACCAATCTCGATTAGCAGGCGGGCAGCAGGCAACGGACGGGAACGAAGTGTCGCAGTGCAGAGAGGGCTGTCGAGGAGCTGGAGCCCGATCTGTGGCCCAGAAGAGATGCGAGGTGGGGAGGTGGGGAGGTGGGGAGGTGGGGAGGTGGGGAGGTGGAGCGGTGCCGGGGACGGGATGGGGGCAACGACAGCCTGTGGGGCGGAGTGTATGCATGCGAGGGGAGGGTTCTGTAGGATAAAAAAAAGGGGGAGTAGTTCAACAGCAGGTCAAGGAGGACAAAGAGTCCGAAGTGATCTCTGCGGGGAAGGAGATGAGGAGGCATAAAGGCCTGGAAGGAGGCCGCAATCTGGCATCTGCTGCGAAATATTTTACTGCGCTTCTGAGCCCTCACTGCACACTGGGATGACATACAGACAGACCCAGATGTGCACACACACACACACACACACGGTTAGTGAGCACCACATACCTAACTATACAACTGATTCTTTTCTTGTTTTTTGGTGCATTGTGTGTCTCTACACATGCTAAAGGCCAGGGTGTACTTGAAACAAGCTACTTTATGCTTAATGTTGTCTGACAACTCCAAATGGTGGTGCTAAAACCAACAATTATAGAGAGAGAGAGAGAGAGACCAGAATTGATAATTGTTCAAATACGGCTCACACTTTTCGACAGTATCTCCACAAAAGGCATTCATAGTGGTGCACTCGGTTTGAACATTTGTTGTGAAGTGCTGGTTCTGTGAAGAATGAAAAAGGAAAGATGGAGAGAGACGTTCAGAGAAGAGAGAACCATTAACACCTTTTAAGGCTTAACTGTTGGCTATTTACACGTCCAGCAGATCTCCTGCAGCATTAGCATTCATTTGGAGTCTCTCTGGCCACCTGATAAAGTCCAACGCCAACTCTTCTTTTTTCGCTCTATACCTTGCTGGCTCAAAAACTGCTAAATGTTAGCTGGTCGCTAACTTTATCCGTCTGCTGGTTGGTGCTGGTCAGGTAGTACGATCAGTTCTTGCAGAGAGCTATAAACAGCTGCATGCAATGGCCCAAAAATGTCTCTATTCGTGGTGAGAGTCACCCAAAACGGTAACAGTTTGCCTGCCAAAAAAAAAACTAAACAATGAGCCGAAAGACGCTAAAACACTCAATTGGGCTGAGAAGAATTGCGGTCTGGAGATGACTCTCTGTGGGTTCAATGCTACGAGCGACCAGTTTAACATTCAGACAGTCCTGTGATCGCTTTAATGGATGCTTTATGGTAAGTAAAATACTGAACTGAAATCTTTTTCCCCACAACATGTTTAATGCTGAACAAAGAACAAAGCAATTGTTATTATGAGCAGTTTAAGGCATACAGTATACCGTTTGTAGTTTTTATTGACCTGCTCAGGTCTTCCTGCGAGAAACCCTCCCTGATTGGCCAATTTAAACTGGGTTTGAAAAATCATAGTGAAACTTAGTTTTAACCTCCAAGTTTTACTTTTGAGATTGCAAATAAATGGATGCATGTTTTCCTAAAGCCTTGAGGCCAACATTATGTTTTGTCCCCCTCAACCTTCCCCATACCACACTTCATTGCAAAACACACGTGCGCGCACACGCGCGCGCACACACACACACACACACACACACACACACACACACACACACACACACACACACACACACGTAAACACATGCACACACACACACACACACAGTACACGTGTAATGTATATACACACACCCCCAGCAGATGGGCTCATGCAATGACAGCCACCTTTCCAGTGCCCTTGGCTCCCTCCTCATATTACCCCCCCCCTCCTGTAATTCTGCCCTCTGCTGTAACTCTTTCCTCATAATTCAAATCAATTTCAGGGCGCTTCACTAGTGAGACACTCGACAAGGTTTATCATGCAGAAGCGCTGGAAGTTTTCTATCTCTCCCCCAGCTTTCCTCCAGCCCTGTCCATTTCGTTCTCCCTCCTTCCGACTCTCCCTCCCATTATACGCTTCTCTTACACGAGGCCTGGGCAATCGACCCTAGTGATAATCCAGTCTTTCATATTGGCAGATTAATATTGACTCAGAGCCCTGGAGCTGATGCTCGGCCCATCCTCCAGGTGCTGGAGCATGCAGGGTGTGGGAGACGGAGCTTAATATACATTCTGCTAGTGCCTCTCACCCTAGAAGAGCTGCTTGAGAAACACTGTTAAGACCAAGGAAGTAATTGTGGTTTGCCGGCTTTTCGGCCGCGGTTTATGCACGCAGCCAAGTGCCTTAAATATGACAGCCACACATATATATATATACGCTTCTATGCATGCATGTGCACACAGCTGGACTTGTGTTTTAAACCCCTAGGCAGTACTGAGGCCCGAAAAAAAAAAACATGCCGTGAATGACTAATAATAATTATTCAAAGATTCTATATACATTTGCTCACATTCGACCAAAATGTGCGCAGGCTTTCCAGTTGAGTAACCACGACGAACACACATGGAGGCTGTCAGTTTCATGGTGATTAATGAAGATTTGATGAGGGCAAATCAATGACGTTCATTAAATAGAAATCAGCGAGAGACATGACATCGAATGCTCCCCAACAAGAGATGAAAATAACACGAGAATATTAAATAAAATGAAGAGTAAATGGAGTCCATGGCAGGGTGACGTCTTAATCCATGGTCAAAGATTTATTGACGGACTCGCTAATGTAAATGTACCAATAATAAAGAGAAACAATGGTGTCAAGATAAGCTGTTGGTGAATCATCTGAAAAGGGTCAGCTCATGACAAAGGCTTTTAATTCTCCAACATGATGTACAAGTGAACAGTGATCCACTCCTACAGACCATTAAGCCACACCCTCCTTACCGTTTGCGACGCCTGTCAAGCTTTGCATTCTAGAATGTACGATTATCGTCAGCGAAAACATCACGCTTTTCGCTTTAAAAAGGGGTGGATGATAATCTGTTGTATCCCTTTGCAGTCACTTCTCAACGGCACACTTAGCAAACTGCATATCCAACTTCTTCAACAACTCTTTGGTCATTTTGTAAATATCCAAAATGCTCCCACACTGCCCATTTTTGGCAGATATAGGGCTGCAATGTTAGTTCCATTTTACAGATCTTCTTCTTGCTTAAGGTAAGTTGCACAACACACAAACGTGATTTAAGAGATTCATTTTCACGAGGCAGGAATCAAGACATCACAAATATCATAGCTTCAACAATTCTTAAGGTTATGAATCTGTGAGGTTATGTAACATGTTGTTACGTTATAGCAAAATCCGTTCATCTCAACATCCCTTGTACGCAGCAACAACATTCACAGATTCGTCTCTCAAAATTCATGGTCATTCTGAATTGGTCACCCCGATTAATCAATGATGAACAAAATGATGGACTATACCCCACACTACGACTACCAAGGTGGGTTTTAATATGCTTTTAATTGGCTACAGACATGATATCATGGAATGAAGCATAAAACGACTGAAGCTATAACTCACAAGTCCCAGGTAATCACCAAATGATGGATTTATTTTGTGTGTAGCCTAAAAATCACAAATCACAAATTAGCCTCAGAGGGCTTTACAATCTGTACACATACGACATCCTCTGTCCCAGGAAAAACAAATAATGATAATACAAGCATTAATGGTATCGGTAATACTAATGTGACTTATAATAATAATATTAATAGTACCAATGGGTATCAGCAGGGTCGTGCCAGGAGGCAGGGCCGCGGTCCAGGTATAACCACGAACCATGGAAACCTGGGATGAGGCACGCTAACATCAGGAGGATTCTCCCCTTCCTCACTGACGAGACGGCGCAGGTTCTCAGCCGGGCTAAAAGGAGGGGTTAAGGGGAACAGTCAGTTGGACTTCTCAAGCCACAGCCATTTCTGATGTCTCAGTTATTAACTAAAGCAAATGTTTTACAGGCTTCATAGAGCTGTTGACATCGATACGGGCGATGAGTCAACATTTTAGGAGCAGTGGCTGGCTTTGTTTCAGGCATTAAATAGCTGCTGCATTTCAAACACAATAAATACATGTAAGATGTCACCACACCCTTTTAATTAGTAAGCTAAGTGCAGCCGCCCCCCCCCCCCCCCCCCATTTGCCCTCTACCTGACTCTTTAGCAACAAACCGATAAGCACATGCAAGCAAAAGCACAACGTTGAATCTTTTACAACCTGGCAATCGCATTTCCACCCTTGTCCTCGGGATTTATCACATACAAGCTTAAGTGCAGAACGATATAAATCAGACAGCAAAAACACAAGCAGATTCGCGCCCTAACAACCTCCTGGTCATTGCACCTCTGCCCTTTAGAAATAACAACAATAACATGACAAAGCAAACGAGCCGGCTCTGGCGATGTGTGACTAATGTTTGCACCCTGTTATTTTGCCTCTGAACACGCAGTCAAAGTTCAAGTTTGAGTCGTTTGGTAGCGTATGCAGTGTGTGGGAAGCGCTTGGGAATTTTACAGTAAATAATGCACTAGATGGGCACAGTCGCGTTGACGTTTTGATTGTACACGGCTATAAAAGGACATTTTCTGTCCAAGACTTCCATTTATTATTTGAAATTGTGACACAAATCTGCAGGGATGATTCATAGCTGAAAGAAAAATAGCTTTCTGTTTTGACAGGGTGAGAGAGTGATCAGAAAGGGGAGACAACGAAAACAAAATGTCTGGCCGTGTTTGAGAAATGGCTGACAATGGAGGACCAGTCAAGTTGACAGTGTTCTCATCCTCGCTGACTTTTTGACTCCGTGCAGACGCACAGTTTGAATTTTAGCACAAGTTTGAGCACTGCAGAGTTTTGGAAATTATAAACTTGGGCCTACACAGTTCCATCTGTTTTTTTGGAGTAGTTTTTTAAGTATCAAGCCATTTGGTTTGTGCCATTTATCATTTGAACAGAGCAATGATCTATGAGAGTCTGTTTCTGCTGGGTGAGAACAGCTGATGTGAAATGTGGTATCACATAAAGTAAAAAAAAACAAAAAAACAAACAAACTTTGAGCAGCTACTAAATAACACAGTTGCTGCAAAGAACGTGCACCATAAATTACATTACAGTCATTTAGCAGACGCTTTTATCCAAAGCGACTTACAATTCAGTATCTATCTATCTATACACCGTAGACGCAGCTACGGGAGACATTTTTTGTAGCTAAGTGTCTTGCTCAAGGACACATTGACATGAGACCAGTGGAGCAGGAGCCCGGGATTGAACCGCCAACGCTCTGATTGAAAGGCGGCCCTGCTCTCCACATAGCCACGGTCACCATAATGTGTTGACTTTCAGCTCATGTGGTATTTGTCAAAATGAAGAGTTGTAGCCGTCAAAAAGTACGTGTAAGCCATTTTACATCTGTGAAGTTGACTCATCCAATAAAAAAAATAAGGACTTAAACTATCCGATTAATGGAGGCATTTTACAGAAATTAACTGTTTCCCAAAACAAACTTCAGCCAAATTAAAACGGCCTTTTTACCATCCACTATTAGATCCCGATTGGCGGAACACTAAAAGTTAAAAAGCTTCTGTCTGCACCACAGACTACTGCTCCTGCTTTTATTTCTGGCTCCAGACCAAACATGGAATGCAATCTTTTTTTTTTTTTTTTTTTTTTTGAGTGGAAATCTAAGCTTTGCATGGCACTACACCACTCAAAGGTTGTTGTTCAAAGTGCAGTCTTGACAGAGAACATACTTAGCGTAATGATCCATTGGCTGTGTGTGTGTGTGTGTGTGTGTGTGTGTGTGTGTGTGTGTGTGTCTAATGAAGAAATGGATTGTATGTGGATGCTTGCCCACGTCATTGGCTTGCTAATGAGCATATTTGTTTGCATGCATGTGGGGGGGATCTGCGAGGTAGCGTGTGCCGAATATATAGCAGGGGAGCATGCAGTACTGCCAGCCTGAAGGGGAGGGGTTAATGAGCCAATCGCAGTCCATCAGGGAAGCTATCAAGTGCCCAGATGAGTCCACTGGTCATTCAGTCTGTCTGGTTCTTCCTTTTACTTTTTTCCCCTAACTTCTTTTCACTCCCCAGCCATACCTCCTTTCTCTTTCTCCGTCTTAAACGGCCCCCCATTTTCTCAGTCTTTCACACTCCCCACAGATTAGTGTTAACGAGGATATTAGCCGTGGCAGTAAACACAGTCCCTGTCTCCGATCCATTTGGCAGCGAGGAGGTGAAGGGAGGATGGGTCTCACTTTTTTGCTCCGTCTTCTAGCCCCACTGGCTGCCGAGGCGAGCGCCACTAGAGAGTAATGCAAAAGTGTGTAAGTGCGTTTGGTTGTGGATGAAGGGCTGGCGAGCTGGACAAGTTGTCAGAAGAGACAGAAGGGGTCAGATCACACTGGCACCAGTTGACATTAGAGGTCACGGAAATTTCAGTCATCTGACTGGAGGAGAGTAGAAACCTTTTTGTCAAAGCCAGCACTCGCCGGGACAAATACTCAGGTTGCTTTCCTGCGAGGAAACCAACTCCCTAACTATTTGACATTCTATCAGTGCGCCTAAACTGCAGGTGTGATATTTTGTGCCCTGAAACTCAAACCTAATCCCAATTTAGTTTATTTAGATGCTTTGCTTTCTCCGGGGGAGGAATCGACCATTTACATCCGTAGAGAGCGATACATTTCCCGTGTCATTGCTGGAGCGGTTTAACGTGTACCTTGGGTTCACCTTTGTACCCTCCCCCCCCCAAAAAAAAAAACTCCACACACACACACAAATGGATGCAGCGTGTTAGTGCGGCGTAAACCCCGTGGGGAGGTCGTTTTGATAGAGTTTATGTCCCTCCCAAAGGGCCTGGAGCACTGCTCACAAAACAGCCACAAATCAATACTGCACACATCTGTCAGGGTGTGATTAAATTCTCCCATTCCCTTGATGCCACCCTCCACATACGCACAGACATATATGGATGTATACATATTCTCGCGCGCGCGCGCACACACACACACACACACACACACACACACACACACACACACACACACACACACACACACACACACACACACACACACACACACACAGGAATGCACTCAAACACACTCTTTGCACTTGGCAGGGGGCAGATGAGGAAAAAAGAAATGTGAGAGGGAGTTCAAGTCCTGAGAAAAGGTTGCCATGAAGTGTCATGTTTACCCCAAGGTACAAAGTCTGTACAAGTGACCTGAAAAGCACGACTTCACATCCAGACGGAAACGTATCGGCTGTTTTCTCCTGTGAAGGCCGTGGTGTTAGGTGTCAACTGACGCGTTGGCATTTGCCCCCAGGGTGTGCGCAAATTGACTACAATTTTAAAAAGAGACAAAGAGTGACCTAAAAAGATGGTTGTGTGCATTGCTCTTTTAGGACACAAAAGGGTTGCCACAGCTGAGCTACCTAAGGACATGGAGGAAAGAAATTCATCAAAAAGCAATCATCAGTGCTAGGTGGTGACTGATCTAGCGTGGCATCCATTCATTATGTAAATCTCAAAACCTAGCTTTCTTTATCATCAAAGACCCTCATTCTGAAAAATTAGCCACTCTCCGTCTGTGGAAAAACAACAGAACACTAAAACTGGACTGTTGCTATGGAAACTATGTGGGAGAAACCATTTTAGGGAGAGCAGGCAGCAGGGGTGTGTGTGTGTGTGTGTCTGTGTGTGTGTGTGAAATGTTAGGCAGGTGCACGAGGAAAGCAGTGTTAGCAATCAACAGGTGTACTGACAACAGCAATATCTGAGTCCCAAATGGAATGGTAAATTAGATTTGGGATGCCGTGACACCGGACAGTGGATTAGTCTGGCAATATAATGCCGTCTGTGTCAACCACGATCGACTATTAAAGTGAAGGTGCTGTACTTGTTGTCACTGCCGCAGATGGACCTCATTATTAGGAGATTAGTCCATGGCTGCACAAAAAAAAAAAAAATCTGATTCATTTATGTCTATCAACATTACAGAGCTGCAAGGGAGGCACCAGCACACAAAATGGGGAATTTCCATTGAGGTTGGGGGGGGGGGGAAGCAAAAATAATACAGTATGAATATTGCAGGATAGGAAGAATAGCCCCCCAACTGCAGCCAACATGGACTAGATAAAAGATTCAAAAGGAGAGAGAGAGAGAGAGAGAGAGACGTACCTTCAAGGGCACATCAAACCCCGAACGATCATTTACATTTATGAATCAATAATCCTTGTCGGATGAAAGGGGAAGATAAAGGGTCGTCTCATCTTTGGGGTCATTTCTGAGTTGAGGGACCTAATTTTCATTACTCGGGATGAAACGCACCAAAGCACAGGAAACCTCCATTCGCTCAAGCGTCGGCCATCTCCCCACCTTTTCATGCAGTAATTTATTGGGGCTTTTTATTCTGCCCCTTAGCGATTACTTAAATAGGTTTGACAGCAAAACAATGTTCTTAATGCTTGCATCCGGGAGGCCTGTGTCTGATGTGCCTGATATAAAATGTGATCTGTAGCTCTGGCCTTGGTGTTCACAACCCGATGGGAAAGCGTTTAGCACATCAGCATTGTACGGGAGGATCAAAATCTGACGGAGCAGTTTGCCTTTCTTGATACCTGTGGTTTAAGGTGCAAGATAAAAGATTGGGAGCGTTTTGAATGACTCTAAACGGTTCTCAACATGGCAACGGTAAGCCACCGGCGGAGGGAGGGTGACTTCATTCTCCGCTCAGGTAGAAATGACTCCAGTATACAGTCGTTTGCTGCTAAATTAATGTTCAGGATGTTAAATACAGCTTCTTTGATGTGGGCTGGGGTTACAGTCAGATTCATTTGTTCTCAGGCCATGAGGGATAATCAGCACTGGGAGTTCCTCTGAAGCTGCTTTTGTTGACAGACGAGAACACACAGAGGCATGGGATGCACACAAATACCAGATGTTAGAAATACATTAGAATATGGGATTCTCCTCCGTAGAATGACGACAAAAAAAAGAGTGTGTTGTATCCAGGAGTAACAGCGTGGGAGGTCAAAGGTCAAGGTAATTTCCTGCATAGACATGTCAGGTGGCAGGTAACCTGGTTCCTGAATTGCTGCCCACATTTATGACTTGTTCAGCGTTTCAAATCTGACTGACTGTTGTTACCACTGGTTGGAGAAACAGTCCAGCAGATATCAGTAGGCAGTATCAAGAATTGGGCGTCATTTTTCCCAGCTACCTTGCGACATCCATGAAAAATAACATCAGAAAAATGCAGACAGCTTGAGATGAGACTGGCACAGCTGTCCGGGATGACTTTTTAAAATCAACAAACTTATTTGAATGACTTTTTAAAACACTAAGCTAATTGCTCCTAGCAATTTCTCGTGTGTCGACTGAAGATACTGTTGGCGGGACGTACGTTGAAAGAATACCCCAATATGAAGATAAATATAAATTTCCATTCCACGTGCTGTTAATGCTGATTGGAAGCTACATATTATACTGAAAAGTGAAGCCAATGAAGGTTAATTGTAACATTATGGTCGCCTAAAAATGTCTTGTTTAGTTTTATTTAGCTCCACACTCTCATGCTACTTCTGGTTCCAAAGTAAACAAGATGGCGATTTGCCAAAATGACAATCTCAAGGCTTCAAAACGGCAAGTCCACACAAACCAGTGGGTGACGTGACAGTGTTTTATGTCCAATAGCAACAGCAAAGGCCACTGAGGCTGATGGGTAATCAAGTATTTGCCATACCAAACGGACAGAAAAAAACCTGACTTTGACAAAAAAAAATATGTTGAATTACGTACAACTGCTAACTCAAAAGGAGGGAAACGTTTGGGACAAGCGCTTCCTCCTACTTTGCTATATTTGTATACGCCAGGAAACCCTCTGCTGCAAACCTCCAGGTATCCCTCTCAATCCACCGCTGTGTTACAAATCACTCCAATGTGAAATTGCTTACATGAATCTGTGCATTTCGTTGTAATATTCCTCCCGATTCATGCGCCATACATAAAGCCGCAGCATGAGGCTAATCCTGCAGCCACCTCTGGGAGCATGGTTGGTTGTGACAGGATAAGGAGGAGGCGCCATTTGGGGGATAAAAATGTCAGAGTGCGGTGCACTTCAGATGATTGGGTGAGGGAGACAATAAAGAGGACGTGTGTGCATGCGTTTGTGATGAGCGATAGATTGGGCTTCGGGCTCTGTCACCTACTCAGGCCCCACAACAATGTCATCATAAGCTAGCGCCTGAGCACCTGTCACACACACAATAGATGGGAGGCGGCGGAGTGGAACTACCTGTGTGTCTACCTGAAAAGTGAACATTGCAGTCCTTTCAGCCCCTGATAAGTGTGGGAGTTAACAGCTCACTCACAGCTTCTGCCGCTGCAGCTGGAGCCTCATCCCTCAGCATGTAGTGTGGTCACCTCCAGACCCTGTATAGTGTCTTTAGATGCTTAACTTGAGTAGAAGTAGAAAGGCCCAGATACAAGTAAAAGCCTTGCGTTAGATTGTTTGTAATTATGTTTAGTAAGTAACAGTGTTTGCACAAAATGTACCGAAGTATTGCACTCAAAGCACTCCTCATGAAGAATGGCTGCCGTCAGAGTGTTAAATAATTGATGCCTTCACGTGTAAACAGCAACTTAATTTTGCAGCTGGTCCAGGTGGAGGTAAGCTTAAAAAGGCCCAGGAAACCCATTTTCTTAATCAGCTTTACACCATAAGCAATGGGGTCCGACATGAAAACACAATTATCAGCTAAAGTTAAACCCATACTGGTGCTTCCCATGAAACAACACTGTATTTTTTCTGAATTACACAATGTAAGAATTAGAAATTGAATCTGATGACAGTTGCTAAATCAGTCTCTACAGTTTGTTAGAGAAATATATAAACTGTAAAAAAACTAATTATTTTCCAGTTATTTGATTAAAAAACCCCCAACAAAAACACTCCAATCCTCCTTTTTTATCCTGGAGCTTTCAACATTCCCTTCCCTGAGATGTGGCTGACAGAAAAAGTGAGTAAATAGACAAATATTTGTTTTGTGAATTACCTGAAAGACTGTGAGTACTTCTTGAGCAGATGGAGTTTGAGAAAGACCGTTGAAGATGAAAGCTCTGCAAGTGAACCTCGAGTTATTTCTTTGGTTTGTCATCACACCGTTTGAGGTCAAGAATAAGCGTTTATGCTTGTGAGAAAGCTCAGAAGGTCCGCGAAGGCGACTGACTCTGAATTAGTTAATTACGTTTTAATAAAAAAAAAAACAACAACACACAGTGCAGGCAAACTACACAAGTAACACACTATTCAGACATGTGGCTAACCTGGCCAAAACTGAGTAAGAAGGGGTGACTGTGGCTAAGTGGAGAGCAGGGCTGTCTTTCAATCAGAGGGTCAGAGGTTCGATCCCGGGCTCCTAGACACTTAACCCCACAGCTAACTCCCGTAGCTGTGCCTATGGTGTATACTGAATTGTAAGTCGCTTTGGATAAAAGCGTCTGCTAAATGACTGTAATGTAAGAACTAAGGAATATTTAACTCCAGAAAACAATAACTGAACTTAAATGATGCTTTTCTGTGTTTTGATTGAAACAGAAAAGGTCGACGATAACCGTTTGAGAGGAACAAGTGGTGTGGGTTTTATCCATTTTGTCAAAATGCTCAAATCTACATGTGCTTTACTTTTACTAATATTGGATGATTCGTCCATAAATAATCAAAAAAAAATGTATAAAGTCATATTTTTTTAATCCAGGGTCTCTATCTGCAAACAAACTACAGCTGTAAGATAAAAAGTAAAAAGTGCAATTTTGTTGGTAAAGTAGCAGTATAAAAGGAGCATAATGTGGAACTGCTAAAGTACTTAACTGAAATTGAATGTACTAATAAGTACATGTTTACTCTCATTAGCCTGTTGTGTTCATGTCAGATCGATCCGGCCAAGCGCTCCTTCCTCCGTTTCTTTTGCTTGACGGTGTTCGTCTGAAGCCTGTTGAGGAGAATCAGGTACTGGTGTCTGAGCATATTGAGCTCCTGATTGGACATCTTGTTGAGCCATCTATTTTTGCATCGGCGCCGAAGACGATTGATAGAATTTGTCAAACCGATCAATTTTCCCCCAATAGCAGACTGATAATGTGTGGCTCCAGCCCTTTCTTTGGCACCGACGCCGTGCTGTGAACTCAGCCGGAACCCAAGGCAAACGTTTCTAAAGGGTCTGTTGTGGAAAGACTTCAGCCTCGACAAATCTCCAACTTTAAGTTAAAAAATAAATAAAAATGAGAACCTCAAAACAACTATTAGAAGGTTATGGATGAAGAGCAAGTTAGTCTGAACTGATTCTCATATCAACCCAGTTACTTTAATTGTATACAGTAAAAAGGTCTGCATGTATTTAAAAGCCATGTTTGCAATACTTTGCATTTCTATTTTTTTAACTTTTCAAAATACACACTTTAAGTTAACTGCCATCTCCGCTATAACGATCCCCTAAATATAAAAATATGAATGTGACAACGAGTAGACGACGTGTTTTGAGGGAGACTTCACCTCGTCCTGAGTTTCAGGTGAGTGGCAATATAAGGAGCATGAGATGATGTGTGTACGGATATAAACACCCTCCACATGGACACAGAAACACAGGCAAAGTCTTCCTGATGTCATTATTTTACTCTGCTGAACTGGATTTTCTGTTACATAATCAACGGCACTTGACATGTGTGCAAACACAAGCACAGATAATGTCAGTTAAGTTCATTTGTGGAGCTCTTTATCATAGATAAAGTCTCTAAAGGGCTTCACAAATCCCATGAACGATGACTCAAAGTGAATCTCCATAAAATAATGACAAACTCAAATCCAGCCAGCGCATGTCCTTCATGCTCAGCTGGAAACAACACATTTTAGTGGAGACATCATCAATATTTTGCAACAATAACATACATTTATTCGTTATGAACTCATTGAACTCATCGCCTAGCTGTTTGAGTGAGGATATCGCTTCATCTGATTGGAAATAATATAGATCATGTGACTTTAAAGCAACTTCTACGAGGCTCCATAGACTTAAAACATGCTTGATGCTTGCCAGGCAATATTGTGATTTTAGTGTTTGCTATAACCTGAAGTTAAACCTTTCCATCTATTTATTACCATGGCTTGCACTCAAGAGAATATCTCCAGAAATAAAATCATTTGTCTCACAAATTCATGTCTCTTCTTCCACCACTGTTTCCTCTTAAAGTGACACAATCCGTTTGAATTTGTAGGACTTTCTGGCATACTGCATTTGACATATGGACATCCTAAATCTTTTTTTTTTTGGCATACCCAATAGTACGGTAGTGTTGGTATTGGAACGCGCAGACCTCTCCGTCATCATTGTAGCTTTCCAAGGAGGGCTCCGGGGCCATCGTATCCCTTCACACAAACGTCCGCTCAGCGCATACCGAGTAATCCGTGCATCTATAGTTATTCTGTTTTCACACATTATGTATGTAGAGGGGGAAGATTTCCCAGATAGCTTCATTTGTATGATGCGGAGGCTGCATCAGGTCAAGATATCTCTTATATTCAAGATATCGCTATAACACACACACACACACACACACACACACACACACACACACACACACACATCCTGCTCTAGCAGGACAAACTTAAGACAACTGGCTTTTTTTTTTTTTATAAAAGTATCTTTCTCAGGATACTTCCCCCCCCCCCAACACAGGGAAATGATCAAGAATCTCCTCCGCCCTATTCACTCCCACTGGTGTTCAGGCTCTGATACAACAGACCTTCATTTATCATCATCACTATCAAGCAGAGGGACCTCCGCCCCCACAAGCAAAGCTGCGTCCTGCGCATCTTTCTCTTCCTGCTCTCCTCTGGTTGCTCTGCTCGCCGTCTACCTCTAACAACACTGCCATCTCTGCAGTCCTCTGTGGTAAAAGCTCCCCGACAGCCTACCAGCAGTCCATTTCTTACTTCACCTTTTGGTGTGACACCAACTCCCCAAGAGCTTAATTGCTGTGAGACAAGTGAACTTTTCATCAGGCTCCTCCACCACGTCTGACAGATCCCACTCATCAACTGTCGTCAGCCATCATTAACAGAGAGACGGAGGAGCCACTCGAGGCTCTAAAAAAAAGCTTGCATCATGCTGGCCAATGACCTCGGCTTTTACCATTGTTCTGCCAACGTCTGTACACAACATCTGTATACTGTCAAGAAAGAGACAAGCTGCAGCGTCATCCACAAGTGGAGAAAGTATGAACCTCCACATGACATGCTGTCCCAATGTATGTACTGTGTGTAGGAGACGGATGGTAGTCTGGCTGGTAGATGGACACCCCTGATGGCTTTTTGGTTAAGACATATACAACATGTGGTTTGATTCAACTCTGTCCACTATCAAATGAAGGCACAAAAACGCCCCTTTAAATACTCTCAACAGGCACAAGAAAAAATGACAAAAGTGGGGACGAAATAGAGGGAAACATCTGAGAGAAACAACCAACCACAACAGCGGTGCTGCTGTGCTTCAATCTCACTGAGTAGTCGTGTAGGAACAACGGGGTTTACTCCAGGTCCGTTTCACTGATCCTCCCTGGTTCTTGTTCAAGCGAAACACTCCATCGACATAACCACACAGTTACACAGTAACCATTATCATTAGTGTAGAATTTAAAATAAAGATTCTCTTGCAAATTGATACCAAAAGGTAAAAGCTTTCAAAAAGAGGGAGGTAGTTAAGCCTGTCGGGAGTGTCACCACACCCATACACCCTTCTATCTGCAGAGAGGGTGTTGCTGTCTCTTTTTCACTTTCTTTTTTTTCCCCATTTCTGCCACAACTTTTTCCTATTTGCATGTGAAAAAAAAGCAGGAGGGGGACAGGAAGTGTCATGGGTTAGGGTTTCAACATAACTTTTAGGGGTGAGGGTACCAGGCTAACAACAACAATCAAAGTTGTAAATTACAGTGTTTTATCAAACACTTTACTGTCATTAACCTCCGTCACTGTATTTACACTATCTGCACTCAAGCAGCATTGTATTACATATATTACTTCGCCATGCAGATGTAAAACAAGATCATGAACAAACCATACATCCTGAACGGGAGGTCAGCGTCTCTGCTCGTTCTACATAGAAATGAATGGGAAGTGAAATTCACCTTAACACGGTGCAACCAAAGCGAACAGCAGGTCAGAAAAAAGGCCAATCAAGCTAACACTGCTGCAGTCAGGAAAAGAAGATCTACCAGGCCAAGGGGGAAACACCCCCACCTCCTTTCCTGAGCTGGTTTGGAAGTTCCGAGAGGACCTGATACAAAAAAAAAAAAAAAAAAGACTCAATCATCTTCAGTTGTCAGAATCGCCACGAAGGTCCTGTCTGTGGATTAAAGTTGCTCCCTGGCTTGTGCTTGGCTTATCTTTCTATGAGATACGGTCAGACAGAGTCACACACTTTCACGACAAAAGAAAAAAGACAGATATCTGTGAAAAAAAAAAAAGAAGAATTCAACAGCTTGAGCAGTTTTATCAAACACTTTACGCTGATGATTTAAGTTGAGTTAAAAAAAACCACAAGAACTGGAAAGAGAGTGAGATAGAGATGGTATGTTTCATATCTGCCTCTGCAGATAATAACTTGGAAAATAACTTCATTAAATCTTTCATAACCACAATCATTTTTGCTTCAGCCTGATGCTCCGCTCGTGTGGGAAGCTATTAACAGGTAGCCAGCTGTAACCCATACAATAACCTTGATAACACTTCAGCACATTATCACACCTGCTCACATATGGATGCTGTCATTTCTCTGAGAGGTTTTGATTTGAATCCATTTTCCATCTTCAGTATTCACTGTCATAGGTTGGATTTTAATGTACTCTACCTGTGACCCCCTAAACAGATGCAGAGCTTTGCACAGAAACACATTCACAGGCAGCATTACTGTACATGTGAGGACGCTCTCCGAGTCTTCTAACTTCTAAACCAGTCGAGCCAAGAAGTGAGTAATTTTTGCAAAAATGTCGTCGCTCTGAAAGGTCTACAGCTCTACTCTCTCTCACACACATTAAGTGATTTATTTGAAAACACCAATTACATTCAAGTATATGGTGTTTTAATATTTACAGAGGTTAGGTTCATTCATACGCACACACACACACACACACACACACACACACACACGGTGGTGCAGTGGTTTTGCCTGCTAGAATTGTCAACTCAATTTCAATTTACAGTCCGACACTGCCTCCACTCTAAGCTAGTTCTGTGGGGATGCATTTGATTTCTACTAAACAATCACTAGAGACCAATGTAACCGCTTGAATCGATCGGCATTTGAAGTCAACGCTGATGAGTAGCCACTGGGTTTGCCGGGATTTCTAGAGTGGATCAAAGTGAAGGAATAAAGTATGTTGGGCGATTGAGAAGACATGACAGCTCGACGACTCTTAACAATAGCGTGAGAATGCCGTTAGTCCCGCCCCTTGCGCTGATTGGCTAATCGTTAGTCCCCCTGCAGCACTCATCGGTGGATTGCATTTTTAACTGAGACATCGTATCATGTCACAATGTCACAATAGGAAGGGCTTCCAACGTAAAACCTATGCCAAATCAATCAGATCAAACCCTAAAATTCAAGGAGTCATCATACATAAACAACAAACAGGTCATTTAGTAATACCATCTAAAGTCCAGTCAAGTTTGGACAACTAACAACTCCTTCATTACCAGACTCATCTGCCCTTTGGAGTGTTTTAGTATCATTCGGCTTTTTGTTTCGACTTTTTCCTGCCTGCAGCTTTACTGTTTTGGCTCAGTCTCACAAACCTCGTTTCCAGATGCAGCTGACAGCTGCCGATCACCAAACGGCAGATGAAGTTAACAACTAGCTGTTGAACATATTGCAGCATCTATCAGCTGACGGGAGTGCTATTTCCCTCAGGAGTTGGTGGAGACCAAAACAGAGCTACTGTAGAAAATAAGGACTAACAGGCTTACATTCATCAGGTGGAGAGAAACACGACTCCATATAAAAGTCTCTCCATGTCTGCTGGATGTGTAGATAAGCAACTGTTTGCTAACATTTATATAAATTTGAAAAGATGGTAATAACTCATGCTTTGGTATGCTGCCTCCCGGAGCCCAAATCTAATAAATAAAATTGATGCGGAATAAAGTAAGGAAACGATCATGGCCCTGGGTAACAGAAAGCTACGCTGACACTTTGTAGAGGGCAGGACAGGGACATTGGTCTCTGGTATCAAAGTCAGGCGCTTTGCACATCTAAACATCCACCCTGACCTCAACTCCGAGAGGTTTTGTGGCAGTTTAATAGCGCACGACTAAAAGCGTGTCATGAAAACGTGAGCAAAAGGTTGGTTTAAGCATTTGCACGAAATACAAATGCTGTTGTTGTTCTAGTGAAGACAGAATGCGTTCGTACAAAGCGTGTTAGGTGACCTCAAAGATTTTTGTCCAAACATTGGAGTTTAGTCATCATATTGTGGGACTAAACACTTGTCACCACAACATAATGGATGGATGGACACACACACACACACACACACACACACACACACACACACACACACACACACACACACACACACACACACACACACACACCTCTGGGCCATGCCCAGCAGATGGGCTCCCGTGTGTCCCCATGCCTGGGGATCCAGCAGACGGCTAGTCTCTCTGTGTCTCTGTGAAGTCAGCACTTTAGTGTCAGATCAAATAATTGGATTCACATTTGTCAGCAGAATACACGTGTACCCGCACTCAGCAGATTCCAGGAAGAGTGTGGAGGGGGTGGTGGGTGAGGTGATGGAGGGGGCACCGACAAGATTTCCATGTGAAGGAGGATTTGGACAAATTCTTTTCCTGCTGTGAGATTTCCCGAATAGCGCGATATCGCTGGAATATTATTTGTTTTTCCATTCAAAAGTTAAAGAACACACTTCCCAAGCAGAATCTCAGAAAGAGTAGCAAAACATTTTTAAAGTCGACAGTCAGAGACTGTCTGGGCCTCACTGAGACGCTGACACAGGTCTACTTTCAGTGGATCAGTTGAAACTCTCAATGTAATAAATCAGTATTTTGCTTTACCCTCAGGGACAAAAATCCAATATTGAAAATCTGAAAATTTAAATAACTCAGTGATCCCTTAAGGCTTCAGGGTAGAGTGTAATCTAATGTGATATAGATACTGCGAAGATGACAAAGCAAGCACATGACAAGTGGGAAAACTGTACCCGATTACTGTGCATAACCATACCACAGGCAACAGCTCAATTAAAGCGTTCACATTGTTCACAGCGTATGAATAACCCTAATAACACAGCTTTACTGGTTTTGTCTGATAATCAGCTGTGTCCGATTGCCTACAGGGAACATTTCCACACCTCGGAATAAGAGAAGCAAAATGTATTCATTTGTGAAGAAACACAGCTTGTGTCCAATGTGATTGATGACTGTTTAGCAATGCAAATTGTGTTTGGTTTGCTGATTATAACTGAAAAACATATCAACATGTGGTCACTGAGATGACCCTTCCTGCTGGCTGTGTGCTGCTCCGTTTGCTTTTGCTCTCTCTGGTGACCCTCTTGAAACCAGCCTATAGGGGCCATTAAGAGAAGCAGCTTTAAAGGCATTTTTTTCATCAGTCCAGCACTCAGCAGGTAAAAGCACTGGGTCACCAGGTCATTCCATTTGAACTCTGACTCAGTGTGTTGCCAATGAGCTCACAGTGAGTGATGGGAGATAGATAGATGAAGATATAATGTGGTAGAGACGGGCTTTATGCTTGTCTCAGTTCTTACAAAGTCCACCTGGATCTTATGAAACAAATAGTAGCGATATTCTAGAGGTGCTGTCAGTTTTCTGGATTCATCTGAGGCTAAATCATTTGGAAATATTACCATCCAATTAACAAGAGCAACCCTTTTTCAATATTCTTCAATTCATCTTCTCATAAGTTATTGGAATTCTGTCTGGATTAGCACTCATCTATATTGAGACTTATCTTCAGGCAGCAGAAACATGCAGTAAAATATAATAAATCTGCAAGACCAAGATACGGACATTGCTTCTGTTCCATAAAAATGGGTTATTAAATGTTTACCAAGTGAGTCATATGCAAGTAGCTCAGTTTGTCCATGGCTCGATAAAAAAAATGTCTTCTTTTTGCCCCTGATAATATTGCTCATAAATAAACTATCAGATATAATTTTCAATCCAGATTTCTTCAAACACACAACCACCGGCGAGCTCAGCACGCAGGCCCCGAGATCGACATTTCTGATTTTGCTGAACCAACTTTTAATCAATTGCTTAGTCCGGAGTGAAATATCTTATCAACTACTGTATTAGATGGAGTGCCATAAGACACCATAAAACAATATAAAACGGTAACTCTGCAGCTTCGACTCAGCTTAGCCTAAATTCAGCTGAGACTGATGAAAGTTTAACCAAATTTGACATTGTAGATCTGTGCGATATGCCCATAATTGATCACTGCACAGAAGACAACCCCTTTAATTTACGGAGCGTGGCCTTTCCTCTAGTTGCACTAAATATATGTGTTGCCCCACTGTTGGTAAAGATCAAAATCCAATTTTTCATCCACCCATCAATTGTGTTTCCGTGTCATGCAGAGCATCGCAGCCTCATGGGATCACTAACAAGGCAAGATACTATTGGTTTTGTTGTCTTTATTCCGCTACTTTTGCTTTAATTGCTACATTTGATGGCCTTCTTACTTTTGTTTATCTGCATGTGTCTGCCAAACATTTGTGGGTGTGGGCTGGGCTGGTGGCTAAGGGTATTGATGTGATGACTTTTGGCACAATTAGGGATCTGATATTTGTACTACTTTTCTCATTATTTCCTCCTGCAACTATTTCAGTGTCTGTTCCGTGTCAGATGTGCAAATAAACCAAACCAAACCAAACATGTTCTCCACATACTTGAATCACAGCTAGATTTGCTAGTATCGAGTAATGCGGCTACTTCAGGGTTCAAACACTGCGGTACACTGTGTTTGTGAATGAGTCTTTTTCATGTGCATGTAGATGGGGCACTGTGTTTAGAACCACATTGTTGCCTTAAGGCAAAACTGCATGAATAGTAACCAAATTAACTTTATTCTAATGTTGCATTCGCTCGTTCGTTTAACATTTATTAGAAAAGAGTACTTCTCTAAAACCTGCTGCTTCACCATAGAACAATAAATATGATGCATCCAGCTTGAAATAAATAAAACTATGAGGGTGTTTGAACACAACTATAACATTATATTTAAACACTGAATTTACAACCGACAGAGTAATGGCATCATGGACTATTACAGTGAACGTGGACACCGACTCTGCATTTAACAGGAATTAATTCCAAAACGTGATGAAAAATGAGTCTTAAATAATGACAGATAGTGTTTATAATGTTTCAAACCTGTAAGTGTTTCCAAAATGAATCTCGTGAGCTCCAGAAGAAATATGGTTTTGTTACCCGCTATTGTCAGAGAGGCACAGCGAGGCAGGGGGAAGCCCATTCACTTTAGATTATGTGTAATAAATGAGGACGGACACCACTGGATGTCCAACTCTGCAGGTAGAACTTGAAGGTGATCCATCAGATTGTCAGGGAAATTACATGTGTTGGTATATGAGAGATATTCTCAGTGGAGATGTCCTTAACAAGCCGACTGTAGTGCTGGACTGTGGATTTGGACACATCGACTAAAAGACACGATGAGAAATCCCAAGGCTGGGTAGCAGGACTTGTTGTTGTGTTGTCAGGGGACAATCCCTGAGTTCGGTGCTTACTCGGCTGTGGATCTTTGTACGTTTTTTTTAAAAAAAAAAAGAAGAGGAAGTCTGGGATCATTGTGGCCTTTAGTGCCACTATAAAAAGAATGCCTCACCCCCAAAAATAAATGGGGCCTGGATTTAACAACAGCGAATATCAAAACATCAGTTCACAAACTCTCACACAATTTGTGCAGTATAATCTAAGTCTCATTGATCCAGTCATATTCTTAGTAACTACATAAACTCATACATTTTTGCCAAAACCTTAGTATTTACAGTACTTCTTCGTATATGGACAAGGAACACACTTGCGTGTTTCGAATAGTAAGGATTTAGTGAAAATACATGCGTGAAAAACAAAAGGTTTCTTCAAGAGTACAAAGTAACACAGGGGGAGCAATTCATTAAAATGGTTATTTTGCGGTGACGTATTCCTTTAAAAGAATAGTTTGACACTTATTCGTCGTCTTGCACAGAGTTAGAGGAGAAGATTGATGCTACTTTCATGTCTATGCTAAATATGGAGCTACAGCCAAAAGGTGATTAGCGTGGCTTAGCATAAAGACTGTAAACAGGGGGAAACGGCTAGGAAGACAACACAATGTGCCTATCATTGATGAAGCTCACTGTATCTGTACACACACAGGAATATAAACACTATCATTTCTTGTTTCATAAGGATTTACATGCTTTAACTGTTATTTGCAGTGACTTTCTGAGCTTTAGAGGTGTTGGCAGGATTTTCACCAACCGAGCCAGGCTCGCCGTTTCTCCCCGCTTCCAGTCTTTATGCTAAGCTAAGCTAACCACTTGCTGGCTCTAGCTTCATATTGTCAGACCATTCCATCCATTTTTCCGTACTGCAAAAATGGATGAGATGAATAGTCCAACAAATAAATAAAATAAAGGATTATGTTAATTTAGCTTTTATTAATGTCAAGTGTTATAAATGTATAAACAATTCAACGTCATTCACTTCCTTTCTCATGATGATACATGACATATTTTTAGGGTGCTTAACCGATTTCCCCGCATTTAGCACCACAATGGTTTCCGTTTGCTGCAGGATTTGCTGGACTTATTTCATGCCTTAAGGTCAGACTAATATCTGGCTGGATGTGTAGGGACAATCATAGCGCCACCATCTATTTCCTTTAGACACGCCCGAAAAGGTCAGATCCTCTGGTTAGAAATTCATGAGACTATCACGCTTGTTGTTGGTCAAGACTTACCATTTACACCTAGCCGATGTGCATCAGTGACCTGCAGCTGCCTAAGGGCCTCTTTGTGTCCTGAGTGTCGTGGATATTACGTCCAAAGACTGGAGAATCTGTAGAATGAACCAATTAGTGTAAAGTCCATTAAAGCCTAAAAAGATATATGCATCTGCTTTGCAAATATACACGCAACATGACAAGTTCTTTTTATTGGATTTGACTTTGTCGGGTTAATTCTGTCATGTAGATATTCTCACATCATCTCTGTGCTTTGTCTTTTAAAAAAAAAAAAAGAAAAAAAAAAAAGCAATAAAACAGAATATAGCTTCTTTTTCATTACCACTATGTGCTGCTTGTTTTGCATTCAATCATTTGCATGAAATAATGTAGAAAAATACACAATTGGCTGGTGTCAAAGAACAAAGAAATACTCATTTGCCATCACTCTTCTTATAGGCGGTAAATTCAAAATCCAGAGCATATCATTGAGTGAAGGATTGCCTCCACACAGCTCTCAGCATGTGGGCTGATGAGCCGGTGGCTTGCTGCTTACGGCGCAACGACAACAGTGCGGACGGTGTGTACCTGAGGGGGAACTGGAGGGTGGGGGAGTTATGCTTTACAGCAACTGCGCTGTGATTTGGGACGGCGTTTAAAACGACGATTAACTTGCCCGTGGGGCGCACACACTGTGACTCGCGTTACCTAACGGGGACGCGTGGCGGGACTGACCACGTAAACAAAAGCACAGAGAAGATTCCAAAGCACCCAGAGGGAGAGTGACGCCAGCTCATGATGCCAATACTATTGTATATCGTAACATTAATAAGTAATCAACTTAAGTTACATAAAGTACGTTTTGGGCATTTACATCTAGTATTTACTTTGTGACATGTCGCTTGTACTTCCCTGTCTAAGCACACAATGTGCAGCATATCATGTTGCACATTGTGTTAGGTGATGCAGGGCTCTTGCTATTGTTTTTTTTTGTAAATTATACTCATGCATGATCGCCTCTGTATTGTTTAATTACCAATTCCATACCAAAGTGAGGTAAGGTCGAAACATGAACGTTAATTAACCACTTGTGAATCGCGCATCAATGGCTACTGGATAAAACACAAACATGCTTGCTGCCGTGTCCCGGCTCAGTGTCTCCCAGCCTCGCTACTTTGTCTGCCGGTCTCCCGGGATCCCAGGGAACTCATCTATCTGTAAGAAGCGAGAACAAGGTTTTTGATTTTATTTTTGGCGTGTATAAATTATTCAGAGTGCATCCCCCTACATTTATCTCCGATGGAGTCTGGCTGTTCCGTTGGTGTCGAACTCTCTCCATCTAACTCTTACTCCATCTGTCTTTCTCTTGCTCACTCGCTCCGTCTCACAACTCCCACTCCCTTCTTCAAACACACACACACACACACACACACACACACACACACACACACACACACACACACACACACACACACACACACACACACACACACACACACACACACACACACACACACACACACAAACACAGGGGGTAGATAAGATCTGTCTTTACCTCATCTCAGTAGGCCTTGGCAAGTACTCTCAGGAATATTGATCATGACACCCTTGTGTGAAAGGCCTTCTCTGCAGCACACAGCAGATAGAGCAGGAACTCTTTTGGGACCACTAGACTGGATTTCAGCTCCATGTTATGAGCTCAACGGCCCAAAAGGCAAGGCAGGAAAAGCCTTTACATGAAGGTACCAACATACCGTGGGGCTCTCAGGGGCTTGGATTATTCGCGGCGACTCTGCATAGCGTCGCTGCATTATTAATCTAGAAGGAGGCTGAGCCTCACTCTATGTCTTGTGCTACCCCACAGGCTAGACAAACCAATTTTGGTTCCCTCAGACCAGCTGGGGAAAAAACCTGTCAGAGGAAGAGCATAATGCTCTACCTCACTGCTGCCGAGGTGCTTTTGAGCAACAAACCTGACACCGAATTGCCCACGTGAAGCTGCTCAGCATCTGACGGGTGGAACACTGAGGCTGCACTGGGCAGCTCCCAGGTGGGAATATACTGTATATAGGAGTCGGACCGTGAAGTAGTGCAGAGCAAAAAAAAAAAAAAGAACAAGTATGCAAAAGAACATGCCTGCTCAGCAAAAACATTCCCTGGATATATATAAGGGCTCAACTAAATTCATCCTTTGACAATCTGAAGACACAATTCTGCACATTACTGCTTTGCATCTCATTATGCTAGTTGAACTTCCACATTAAGTATGCATCCATAAGCAGCTGGGCTACAGTATACTTATGTTGATCTGCAAAAGCCAATACACATTGTCCTGTTTTTGAAAAAGCGTTTCATAAGCGCAAAATTGTGCACACTCATGGTAATTCTAACTCCTTAATTCTCACCCGCAGGTGGGTCAGTCTCACCAACTCATACTGTGGTAGCCAAAGCAGAAATGTTTATTAAATGATGCACAAAACATCACCGACGTTTGAATATTTCACTCAGTAAAGAGAAGAGCTTGAACAAGTTGATGGTATTGTGTCTGAACAACATGTTTTTTTTCCAACCTTCAAGGGAAAAAAGGTTTAAAAAGTGTCACTTCAAGTACAAAATAAAAACATTTTTCCCCACTTACCACCAGTGGTAACCAACCAGCCATGGGGCTCGCTGTCAACGGTTTCCTTAGAAACAGTAGCTTTAGCGGTAGTTCCCATTAAAAATTATATATGGATTAATTAGGAACATTGGACCTCGAGCAAGAACATTTTTGCGTTCTTATCCTAGACTCTTCTTACTTCTCTTCTGTGTCGTTTGCTCGTGTGAGAGTTTCAAGTTGAATTCACAAAACCCTCCAAACAGCACAAACTTGTAAATTGCCCGTTTCAACTTGACGAGTGCCACCTGTTCATGAGAAGGTGCCCATTTGTGGGCTTTAGTCATTAGCATAATCAACACACCCAAATTGCTATATAAGGCTACCTGTTCCGCTTCATGTGTGGGCAAGTGTCATTCACGAAAAAATGTCTCCCGAGAGTAAAAAGAAGAACTTTACAAAGTGGAGCTTGACGTGGTCTTGTCTGAAAAGAAAAAAAAAACGTAGCACTTAGCACTGTCAGTCGAGATTTTTGGGACCAAAAGAGAAGAAAACATTACAAAAGCTGTCAACACTGTGCCACTGCAGAGCTGTACAGTGGCAGAAATAAAGAAGGAAAAGTTTGAGATTAAGACAGATGGCAAACAAAAAAAAAACGTTTTTCTAAAGCAAAGTGGTCCATAACTTCGATGGGAGGTGGTCAAACGGGGCGTGACAGTCCTCAGTTCCACTGGAGAGCAACTTGCATGAAGACCCTGAGGCAGCTATTGGAGCTATTGGACCACAATCCAAATTTGCATTGACCCCCCCCCCCCCATTGTGTCAAGGTGGATGCAGACATTGCAGTGAAGCCAAAACTCCCCATATGGCTAGATGCCACTGGAGGTGAGAGTGAAAATATGGTTTTAAAAAAAAAACAAAAAAAAAAAAACAATTTGGTTGAACCGACCCTTTGGAGAGCTTTGAATAAAAAGGTGTTTGCTTTGCAGTGTACCGTTTGTTGCACTAAAAACTCATTACCGAACCTCCGCTGTGTGCCCCTTTGGCTGGGTGACATTAGAATGATGTCATACAGCATGGAAACTGACGTCGTTAGAATCAGCCTCTCGGTAACCTGTGATTAGCCGGGGAGCTTGTTTGCTTTGGGGTATTGCATATGTTATGGATGTTAAGTAAATCGGCAAACATCTGGGATGATATGAATACCCTGAATTTCCCACTAAACTTGGGGAATTAAATAACTCCCGCTGTGCGGCTGATGAACAGCGTGCTCAGGCATCCTAATAAATACTTACTCGTAATTTTCGACTCGCTCTCACGCTGAGAGAGGGCGACAGGGGCGGCTGGCGAGGCCTCGCTGCTTTCAATGGGGGCATGAGAATAAAACCGCCACGTGTGAGTGCTGGGTGAATTTGCTGTCTCCGCGCTGGATCTGCACTTATCAATAATATAATAATATTGCCTGATGTTTAATTGATTGATAGAACTTTTACATAAGGATTTATAAGGAAATGTGAAAATTGTGATGCGACCCCAAACTGAATGTGTGTCAAGAGTAAAATTACACCCCAGTGAGAATAAAACAGAAAGTTAAACACTGTATGTGCTTTCAACAGCGTCCACAAAGGAAGCAGAAGTGGCCATCGATCTTTAAAAGACTATCACCGAGGCCACAGTGAAATACAAGCCAGTTTATTATCTGCAGGGCTGATTGTGGGCTAAACTTGGGGTGTGTGTGTGTGTGTGTGTGTGTGTGTGTGTGTGTGTGTGTGGGGCGGGGGATCAGCTGGTTGAAAAACACATTCGGCCCAGCAGACGTGTCCATCCTTCCGCGTGTTTACACCGACACAACTCGCAGTCTGCAGCCAGCAGCCTCCACTGTACCCGAGGTGGCGGCGGCGGCGGCGGCGGCGGCGGCGGCTAGGATCACAGGGGAAGCAGGTAAGTGTCGGGTCAAGGGCGAGGCTGTCATCACAGGGAGACTGGAGCTCGAGGCAGTAATCTAACAGCGTGTCTAATCGAAGCTTCAGACTCCATGACTTCACCCATCTGCATGGGAGTGAGGGGGAAAAAAAAAAAAAAATATTCCACTTGGAATTATAAAACCTTCACCGGGCCAAGCTTCAAAAGCCAGAACGACATGCTCATGTCTGAGAGGAAAACATTCCTCACAAACCAACTGGCGGAGAAAAAAAAAGATGACGCTCAGATATTAGGTTTTTTAGTTATCTGCCGAAATCAAGGAGCTGCACCCTGCAAATAGCTAAAGAGCTCTCTCCTTTAATCCCCCCAAAAGAGAAACAAAACTAAATGATGGAGAAAATATCCCCAGTAGAATTACTCTGATGACTAACATGGATGGGAACATTAAGGCTTATTCATAATGAGGCTTATAGGTAATACCTTTCATCCCAGGCTCCTTTAAACACCTGCTTCCTCTAATATTAACTGGATAATTGTGGGTTGATATCAGATACATGTGTCTGAATTAACATATGACTGAACTATGCATAATCAAACTGACATGGAAACATTTTTTTTTTTAGGAACGAGCTGCTGGAGCCGGGGATCTTTTTTAGCACATGCTAGCGGCTTGGCTTTAGAAATGGCAATTTAGGTCAGTCCTTTTGGTCTGCCCAACACTTTAGGCCAGACTGAAATATTACAGCAACTATTGGGAAGGATTGTAACGCAATTCAGAGCATCGCGCTGACCTGTGTGACCCCCTGAATTTACCCCCCCGGTGGTAAAAATGTCGCACTCATCACGATATGCAACTTTGGTGATCCCTTAACTTTTCGTCCATTTACTTCAGCGTATGACCAAACACTTACGCTGAAGAGGTAAAGTAGAGCGTCGCGGTTCGAAGCGTAGGGACGTGACGTATTGAGTGCAGAGGTCAAACTTGAGCGAGGCCTTTCAACTCTTCCGGTTTACTTCTCAGAGAGATGAAAGCTTATTCCTCACCCCAGCTCCGCCAAACGACGACAAACACTCAAGATTTGGGCCACAGCCGGCCTTCAGAAGGGACAAATTAACCTGCGCGGTAAAGTTAAATCGCGCATGCACTTTTAAACCAGCGCTTGGTCATCAGGTTTTGAGAGGACCAAGGGAGTTGACGGCAGTTGGAAGATTGAAAAGTACAAAACGGGAAAGACAGAGCAGAGAAAGACGGATGGACAGAAGGAGCGAGAGCACGCTCTTCTCTCTCCGCGAATGTCCAGACACGAGAGAACTTTTTGTCCTTTAGCTGCAGCTCAGGCTATTCCGCTGTCTCACAATGACACCATAATTACAGAGCAAGGGACCAAAGGAAGACAGCCACTGCCCACTTAGCCTCCACAGTGGGGAAAATCAGCAAGCAGGGGCAATTATACAAACTCTCGCTCCACGTCTGAATCTCACAGTCACTCTCTTTACATCTCCTCTGGATCTTCAGTGTGTTTTCCGAAAGATAACGGCCATTTTTTTTTTTCTTTTCTCTCATGCCGTATAGATAACGGATATTTCCTCACATATGCACGTCCGAGAAGGATGAAGCAATCCCTTTTCTTGCTGGAGGCTGCCAAATATGTTATAGCATTAAGATTTAATCACCAGTCTATAGCTATGCCAAAGACTTCTGAGCAATCGGTAGGAATGATATTTCTGTCATTCTCATTGCCCTGCTCAGAGGTAGAAAGCCCTCAATGTTTTTTTTTTTTTCTGTTGAGGAATGATAACATCTCCTGAGCTTTTATCGGTGCACCTAGTGTGATAAGTGTTTGGCACCGGGCATGAATGGTTGATGTATGGCAGCCCTGGGCGATTATTATCCCCACCACATTCATCTCCCCAAGACCATTGATTTGCAATTAGTCCAGGGGTTGATGTTCCATACTCAGGTCCCTTCCTTCACAACCAGGTACAGTATCTTTTGTGCGCTGCGCTCCGCTATTGTTGTCGAGTCCCACTGTGTCGCCCCGGGCTCCAAGTCAGCGTGGATAAAGTATTCAGCAAGTGCGATGTTGTCGACTTCCATCGTGATCCTCTGAATTGCTGTGTGTATAAGTATGCAGGTGGAGTGGCGGTGTGCGTCTCCTCCGTCTTCCGCTCCCCCCCCCCCCCCCCCCCCCCCTCCCTCCCTCCCTCCCTTTTCGCGATGTACGCAGGCGGTTTTATCAAACCCTGACTGGGAAGACAGATGGCTTTGAATAGGGGAGCCTAATGTAAAAGTGTGTGGAGTGTTGCGGAGGGGGAGATAAGCAGCAGCCGGCCATTTCTCTCTGGCTGTGTTGGGGTACAGGGCCTTAAATCACCTGTTATCTCCTGCAGCCTCAGCCAGACGCTAATGGTCATCACAGCGGGCTGAACCCTGCAGGCAGCAGCAGGGGGGGGGGGGGGAGGAGGGGGGCTGGAGCTCTCTCCTCTCCACAGCTGCAGCAGCAGGCTTCACACAGAGGGATAGTGGATGCATGCTTCAGCAGCAGCGTTCGTCTTTGTGCTGTACAGTAGAACAGGCGTGCCATTAGGTTACTGTACAGTGTCTTCACTGTCACTATCCAGGCAGCCTTGTTGTTTTAATATTCTGGTTTCTTACAACTTGGGTCTCAATTTCTGAGATTTGGCCATCTTTGTGCTTGGTTTTGATGGACACTTTACCCATTAATAGAATTGCTGAGGTATGGGAAGACAGCAACGTCGCATCAGCAAAGTCCAGCGGGGCAAGAACGTGAGATATTCTGACAAGTTGGGAATGAGCCCAGACTTTAGCAGAATTACCTAAACTAGACGCAACAGCCGTGGCGGCTAAGATAAAGTGAGACAGGCGGTCTCTCTTTAGCTGGCCTTTGGGTTTACAAACACATTTATCAATCATGTACGTTTTAATCCTCTTCTAGAATATCTTCCCAACAAACAATCCTTAATATCAAGTCAGAACATTACAGAAAGAGACAGAGAGACAAAAGAGAGCGCAAAGGAGAGACAGAGAGACAGAGAGAGAGAGAGAGAGAGAGAGAGAGAGAGAGAGAGAGAGAGAGACTGGATGAACATAAAAAGGGAAAGGAAACATGAAATGGAATCCTTTATGGGTCTATATTTCACTGTGGTTAATCGCAGCATACATGCTGATGACCCTCCGTGGTTAAAAATCGGTGCATTGTTGTCGGAGGCGTAACGTGAAGTGATGAGGAAGAGCGCAGCACAGACGGACTGCCCCAAGTGAATCGCCACGTAAAAATGAATTGCCCTTAATAGAGTATGAAGCTATATAATTAGTATGCAGCTTTTATTCCCAAATCAATATAATCAAACAGTTTCCCTGCAGCCCAGTATCATACCATCCACGGTCTGGTACTGGTCCATAGCCGAGGGATTAATAACCTCTTATCCTAACCATTTTACTTAATGGTAAAACCAAACTACACCCGGTGGCACGGGGAAACTGTCTGTACATGCAACAGTGGTAAGTACAGTTGGACTGTAAACCACGTTGGATGTTTACTACATACGGTTTGGGGAATAATAATCATACATTGCCTTCATTTTCTCTCCAAAATAAATCTGAACCGGGGGTTTGATTACAGGGCCTGAACACTCACAGTCTGTTTCTTACTATGAGCGCACTCTTTATTATCATTGGAAAAAGATTACATCGCCCCTATCATATTCCCCTCTCTTGACAATTACTGATATTAATGACGGCCAAAACTCGTAAAAATAAGACCTTCCGCTTTACAATAAGCAAAAGTCATCCTTCAAAACATGCCGTCACAATATTATAGTCACCGCCATCACTGCCATGTATTAATATGAACTATTATGTCAATAAGGCACTCTCAGTCCTCATCATTCTGGCAACACAAAGCTCTTTTTTTTGGTCTGTTTGGCAACAAAGGAAGCTACAGAGAGTCGAGTGACTGCGGCTCCATTATCCGCGTGACATCACAGCGGTCTCAGGCGAAACCGTCAACAACAACTCCACTGTTGTTACACGCAAACTCAGGAAACACTTGTCAAGCATGTCCTGCTGCTATTTCTGACAACAACAAAAAAAAAAATCAGTGCACTACCCTCAACCCAAACTGAATACATACAGTTACCAAAAACGAGTGATCGACCTGATCTTTGTCCACGCCTCCACCAACAAAAGGAGAGCGGAGGTGTCGTGTTAAACCCTCCGCATGCAGCAAATAAGAAAATACATATTCCTCATTTCATTCATAAGGATAGACAATGTGGTAGCGAGTGGTTTTTGTAGCGTTTTGAAGAGGTAAATAACAAGTCCTCAGGTGTGTCTGCACTCCATTAGAAACATTGATTTATTGGATTCACAGCGGGGATCGCCGTTCAGTACAGTACGTGTGCCAAACAAAACGCTTTTCGTTCCTCTGAGTGATGCTGTACTTCTAAGCGGAAGTTGGCCGCGCTCCGTGCCAAGAATCAGGTTTAAAGAAGCGGGTTTGGAGTGAGTCGAGATAACAGGTGGGATTAAGAAACGACGGAGCTAATAAAAGCCAAACTGCGGCCGATTGCCGGGTTGATTTAAGTTGAAAAGGAGCAAGATTCACACCCGACAACCGTCTTCGCCTTGTGAAAGCCCGACAGGTCCCTGTTCTAGTTCCTCCCCTCCGCTTTGATGTGGGCGCAGGTACCGTAGGGCAGACTTCACTTCTCGCTGCTGCGCCAACAGAGTACTGATTGGAGCTGGCCAGGACTACAATAATCATTTCCATTTTCCTCTCCCTTTTTCATGAGTCGGTCAGAATTAATTCAGCTGCCCTTTACAAGATTAGAGTTCTACAAGGCGATGGCGTACCCACTTATCTCTACGTAATATAGGAATTCCATCAGAGTTACACGGACACATTGAAATCTCGGTCCATGTTCTTGGAGCGTTAAAGGACAGGTCCACACATTTTTGTCCTAAAGCAACACTTTAAAGCTTGCCCATATGCAAATTGTAAAAAGTGATTGGTCACTCTAATTGTTCGTATGTGAAGTGGTTCCTCTCTAGGCCAATCTGTGCAGGCATTGGCTATCGGCCTGATGATGGATGAGCCTCTGGGGCCACGGGGGTTCGATTTCTGGGGTAGCCAGCGGATATCCGGACCAAGACTTCCTGTTCCGCGCACCGCTCGTCGTTCACGGTCCGAACAGGAACTTCAAAATGCATCTCAAAACTTTAGTCATGTTGCCTACAGATTCGGCATTTGAATGCAGAATACGTTCGTTGAGATTATCTCTCAAGGTGATTCCGGTGTGAGCGATTGAAGACAAAAGCCAAAGTCTTAAATCTACGCAAAATGTGCAAATTCAGACGAAGCTAATTTTATTATCAGGCTTCAGCAGTTCGACTTGTATTTAAATCAAGTGTGTATCTTTCAAAAGCAAGTCTTTTTACAGCCACACCAGCTGCACGGCCTTTATGGATGTCAGTCAGTCAGTCCACCACTTTGGTCCAGACTGAAATGTCTCAGCAGCTATGGCATGAATTGCCGTGACATTTTGCGCAGACATTTAAGATGCTCGGAAGATTAATCCTTATGACTTTGGTGATCCTCCAAAAAGGCCGTCATCTGCGATTCAGAGTGAAATATCTCATCGGCTGTCGGACGGATTGCTATGAAATTTGCAACAGATACTCAAGGTCCCGAGAGAATAACTTCTATTGACCCAAATACCCGATTACATCGAGTACAAAGTGATTGACACTCCCATCGGCCTCAGCTGCACGCCGATGTCAGCGCTCAGCTCAAAGCACCACTGTGCACAGGTACAGCCTGGCATAGAGCTCTTATGACTGCAGAACAAAGTATTGCTTTAAGACAGACGTTCAAATAAAATAAAAGTAACATGTTGACTCATGCG
>NW_027176363.1:0-47792 GCF_023349555.1 Cebidichthys violaceus | reverse complement strand
CGCTCGCTCGCACGCACGCACGCGCACACACACACACACACACACACACACACACACACACACACACACACACACACACACACACATACTCACAAGCGCTCATAAACACATAAGAGTGCATTCTCATTCCTATCACCCCTGGGTTCAGGCTTTTTTCTTTTCTTCCCAGCTTAGCGCACTAAGTACGCATCTCTCTCTTCTGTACAAAAGCAGCCTCCTTCCCTGGAATCGGAGTCCGCGTGTTTATCCTCGCTCCTTCTCTTCTTTTATTTTTTTCATTTATTTATTTATTTAATTTTTTTTTTACTTCTTTTGAGAGTTGAGCAGTTTGTCCGCCTCGGGGTACGTCGGGTACTTCACGGTCTCGATCTTCTCTTTGACCTTGTAGGACGGGTAGAGCCCGGTGCGGCCCAGTTTGCGGTTGATGCCTTTGGAGTACCCGTCCCAGTGGTTGCCGGCCACGCCGATCACGTCGCCGGGCTCTAGGGGAATGTCCTCGCTGTCGCGCGGCTGGTGGGGGTAGATGGCGATCTGGTTGTGGGCGTTTTGACCTCCGAAGTAGTAGATGTCATCCAGGGAATAGAAGAAGGAGGAAGCGTCCGGATGCAGCGTCTGCATGATCTCGTAGGCCACACGGCACACCTGAGACACAAACAGAGCCAGGTGATTCTTAGATCTGTTATTAGCATTCGTCTTGATAGCGAGGCTGTAGAGGCGAGAGGACATGCTTTTAGAGGGACAAAAGTACTTCTCACTGTTTCGTTGAAGACCAGGTGAAAGAGCGATAAAATGCGCTAAGCGACTCGTTCCTTGCCGTGGACTCTTAAAACCCAGAGTGTGAATAGGAAATATGAGGCTCACGCTCTATTTTTAGGGCTGGCAGAAAGCCCGACCACGTTCTAACTCACTGTAAAACGGCACTTTAGAAGCTCAGATGATCAGGAGAATGGACGACAAATGCCATTGTAATGTCAAAGCCGTGTTAAATGGGCTTTGAATCATGTGACCGGAAAACGGGACAATGAGGGTGTTGACGATCACACGATTGTGATTATCAAAAAAGGTTCTGGATTGCCTTGTGACAAACTGGAAACATCAAGCGGCGATTGTCTTTGCTTTATCTCTAACAGGCCATTTTAACACAAAGACTAACTGTTTGACCTAAATCTGTTTTGTTTTAAACCCTTTTCATAAATAATAAAACAATCCAGGTGTTGTGATATTAACTAAGGGTTATCTCTATTATTTGGTTATTCTTCTTCATGAACTGTAACTTATTATTATTGTTAATTCAACAACTAAAACATTTTGAGCTTGAAAGCCCATTATATATATATATATATATATATATATATATATATATATATATATATATATATATACATATATATATATATATACATACATATATATATCTGTAAAAGCAAGTTTGACAAATCAAATCTAAGCATTAAGGTTCATATTCAAGAGCTTTCAGGCTCATCTGGTGCTTTTGTTTTCATAGAAATTGTTTATCACCTGACCGAAGCATGAAGGTTTGGTTATGTGACAACAGGAGGTCACACTTAGTTCATGTGAAAACAACAGAACTCCTTGATAACAAGAGCTCCATCCACCGACAAAGGCAGCGTTTAAGAGCCTTTTAATTGTGATTTATGTGCATTCAGAAACCTATTAAGGACGTCTAAAGGGAATCACTTCACTCTACGTTCAAACATTATTTATTGTATTCCACTTCATTGCTGCCTTGTCTATTGGCAGGCACAAATCTAAATTCTTAAACCCCAATAATCCAATCAGGACTCCTGAAAGGGCCTCAAAGGGCCTTTTCCTATCGCACCCTGTTCCTGTGACACAACCTCCCTACGGACGTCAAACACTCGGATTATGTGCAAGCCTTTAAATCCAAACTCAAAACTCATGTTTTTGCCTTAACTTTCAATTAGTTGTTTATTCTTTCTTTATTTGGCTGGCGGGTCGGACTCTGTCTCAATGTATTATTGAAGCCTAGCAGTCAAAAAATAATTCTATTAACTTTAAAGCCACCACTTCTCAAGAACCCTTGTTGTTTGTGTCCCACAAGCGCCGCTGTGTGCCTCTCTGTGTGCCCGTCTCTCTCTCTCTCTCTCTCTCTCTCTCTCTCTCTCTCTCTCTCTCTCCCCCTCTGTGTGCGTTTGCTTGTTCTCCTGTCTGTGTGAATGATGTACTTGAAGTTGCTCGTTGTGTGTTTGTACAGCTTGTCCTCTTCCCGGGTCACATGGTGGAGAGAAGGCTGCCTGGCTCAGGCTCCATCTGTTTGGCGACACCTGGAAGATGCTCAACATCCTCCTGGCTCCGATCTTTTTCATATATGTTCATATCACAAGTATCATTTTTGTCATATGTATTGCCTATATTGTAATTTTACTATGTTGCTGATTTTGTACACACATCTATTGCAATTCTGAGAGGTTTCTGTGTCCTTGTGTCCCCGTTACAGATGTCTTTTAGCTGTTTTTTGCAAGACAAATGACTTAAACTTGACCCCGAACTTCAGTGTTCATCGAAATGCTAGAGCAGGAGTATTCAATTAACATTCCAAAGGGTCCAAATTGAGAAAATCTCCTCGGGCAAAGGTCTGGAACATTACAATAATATCTAACTTGCGCTATTTATATATATATATATATATATATATATATATATATATATATATATATATATATATATATATATATATATATATATAGATAGAGTAAAATAAGGGCTGGATTAAAGAACTGACATAACTGAAAACTTTTGAAAAATGTGCATCTTAATAGCAGAGCACCTCAAGGTTATTCTCAGAGAGAACCGGGACATTCTGATGTAGCATTTCAAAATTAAAGCCCTTCAAAATCTCATTCATGAGCTAACTTCAAATCACATTCATGAGACAATTTGTCTAAATTCAGATGGGATTTTAGAGGAGATGGTGCATAGTTACAAAATCATTTCACCGTAAGTTAAAATGAAGTAATTCATTTTAGAAAAATGTATTTCACTGAATTGCCCTGCAGCTTTAAATTCAGTTCATTCAGGTGTGAAGTGATGTCAATCAAAAAAGCCACGATATTATATTTTTCTCATCTTCTAACAAGAGAAATGTGTGAGCATGGACTTTATGTGTGGTTATTAAACTACTCTATTCTCTCTGTTAACATCATAGTTGGTCAATGAATTCATGTGTTAGGGTTCTGATCATGTTGGGCTCTTGGGTTTATTTTCTGTGTCTTCATTTCAGATGTGAGTGGGTACGTTAGCTCAAAAGAGTTGTGCTTTCTCTCGTAGTGGCGCTTCACATTACTGCTTCGTCACGGTCTCTGAACATATGAGACACACTGGAGTTAAACTGTCCATGGGAAGAATGAACATATAAGAGTCTGTTCATTCCTGGTTAAAGACTCTGGTCTCTGGTCTCTCTGACCTCTTCTCTCTCTTTGGAGAACGTCATGTGAAACAACTTCTCTGACTCACGTAATAATTCTCCTCCTCCTCGTTGTCTGTCCTCGTCTCCCCCGTGTGTCCACATCTCACTCGAGTCAGGAAACTTGTCAGAATACCCACATTTGATTGGCTGAGCTGCATCACGTGATGTGATTCACGCCGCTGAACAAGTGCCGTAAAGGGTGGAAAAGCTACAGTGTAATAGTGGACTGACCTGCGAGGAGAAGGTGCAGACCAGGAAGTCGGTCTGAGACAGGAAGTGGATGTCCAGGATTACTCCTCTGAGCGAGTTCTCAGTGTAGCGGTTGTGAAGGCCTGCCGACCACGAGATGGAGTTATCGCTGATGAACTCATATTCTGGATACCTGGAAGGGACAATAAGTCAAGAGTCAGACAAGAGAGGGTACAATGATACAAATACAGAGAAAAAAACATGCTCTCACAGATCAGTTGGACAGACTCACAATGGGCATCACACACACACACACACACACACACACACACACACACACACACACACACACACTGACTTGGTCTTGGCTTCCTGCAGCAGCGAGGGGTCGTCAGTGGCCAGGTAAACTCTCTTCTTGTCGATGTGGACACGTCTGGCCAGATTTTGGAACTGCTCCTCCACGTGCAGCATGTACTCCTCTATGGGATGGAAGGCCGCCTCCGTCCCCACTTTATCTGTCCTCCTCACATGGACTCTGCAGACAGACAGGGACACGGACAGCGTTACAGACCAGTATTATAACGTCACTGTTGATGAGGTTGGTGTTGAGTTTTTAAACATCTGCACTCTGAGCTCGTAGGGTCTATTAACACAGTTATGCTGGTGTCCCTCAGGATTGCGTATGTGAGCCATTATCCTCACATTGATACCGTGGTTAAGTTACCAGAAAGAGATTGAACCACAACTGGTAGCTTCTGTCTCCCACTAGGGGTTCAACGATGGGTATGAGGCTCCTACATTTGTCGTACCGAGCGTCTTCCACGTCGGCTGCGAAGAACGTCCCGTTTTAAACCGAGAAGCGATGTGTGTTTGTGCTGTAAAGCAGAACAGCTTGAGATCCATCAGTTTACTTTGAAGTAAAGGTATTTGTTTGTATTGCTGAGCCATGCAAATTATTATAATGCACAATTATAGAATTGTAGTTTTTGCAGAAACACACCCATCTAAACCTAAATAACACAGAAAAAGGGCCGTAGTAGCTAAAAGCAGCTTCCACACTCATTCTGTTAGAATACATCATCACAGGACCTGAGGGCTCTTTCTCATTTCTCGGCATCCTGCTTCGGTAAGAACCGCCTTACTTTGGCAACATTTCTCAGGAGGAGGAACGCTGTCTTGGTCACTTTGCTAATATGGGCTTTAAAGCTTAAATCAGAGTCCAAAATCTAGTGAATAATGAAACAATTTTTTATCTAAGGGATTTGTAAGCTCAGCAAATCATAGTTGTGTTTGTATTTTTTATTTTGTTTATCCTTATTCAGAGAAGCTAGTTTAAACTGTTGATGTTGACGTGTAATCGCTGTAAAGAAGAAAAAAAAAGAAACAGGCACTTCAACTTGAATGCCATACCTTGGAAATCTTTCCATTGTTGGTAGAAACACAAAGAAAAAACGATGGGACAAAAGACAACGGAAGAAAAGAAATAGAAAAGGCAAGCGGCGAGAGAGGAAGTTTCAGAAACAGAGAGAGACAGTCAAATTGACAGACAGAGAAATATCCAACATAACTGTGTTTTTTTTTTTTTTCGGTTTCCTTGTCATCGCTTGCGGTACACAAGGACAAAGAGAGATCGCTGTCACCGGCTGTACATGTGAAAGACAGAGCACAGCTGGTAAACGGAACAAAAGATGGACGAGAATGGAAAACATTTCCTCTCCCGACACGGCCGCATCCCTCAAGCTGATGGACGTCGAAACACTATTTTAATGTCGTCCACAACTATTGAATTACAAAACCACCCGGCCACATCTGCATTGTGACTTCTGGCCTCGAGGAGCAAATTCAATTTCAAAATCTAAGAGAAAGAAAAAGACCTTTTTCAACCTTTTACTTCCCAAATGAAGGAACGTTCCCCCACATTCATACAGCGCCACCTGAGAGCTTCCCAATACAATCGGCTGCCTACTACTACTGCTGCCGACCAAGGAGCAGCTCCACTGGAATCTCTCGGGTCGAGAGCCTTTTTAAAGAACACTTTGGTGGCGAATATCAGTCCTTTAACTTCCACCATTCAGGATTTCCCAAGTGCTTTTCAAGGCTGCCTCGAACTCTTTTTGTGAGGTAGAAGAATAAAAAGTAAGACAAAAGAGAATAAACTAATTTTTACCACCGGCCACAAGAACAGCTCTCTTTACGTGGCAAATGAATCCCAAAAGAATGGAGCGAGGACAAGTTGGTGAGTGGGCTACAAGGTGTGTCCGAGCCTTTTATTTGGCGTCTCTGATCGGACAGAGGTCTCGACTCGGAGCTTTTCCATCCTTTGTTGGGGTCCATCTCTCTCCTGCTCCCTAACGTCTTTCATGTCCACTGTGTTTTTGTTCCAGTGAACTCTCTTTTATCTTGCCCTTTTCTCTCTCTGTCAGACCACACTGAGGCATTGCTTAGCTCTTAGACATCTATCTACCCCCCCCCCCCCCCCCCCCCCCCCCCCCCCACCTCTCCAGAACTCACCCACTACCGCCTCAATAATTCAATTTATTTCTCTCTATTCACACTGTGCTGGCAAAGCAGGGCAATCCTCACGGTGGGCGTAAAAGCATGCATTAGAGACATCAAACACACCCACACTCGACGCAGCAATGCTGATTCGGGCAGTTAGTGACAATAACATATAGACTGTAGAATAAACGATTTGACCTGTGGACGCCTGTCGGCTGCATGGAGAAGAAATGACCACAATACATCTACTGTATGCCTGCTGCAGAATGACACAAACAAATGTCAGGAGTTGTTCTTAAGATTTACCTTCACTGTTCGTAATTACAAATTAAAGGAAAGGCCACCATGAAGGGTCTTATTATGGTGTTCTGTACACTACTTGCAATTACTTGCTCTCTTGCAAAAAAAATCTTCTAACATTATTAGAAAGTTATTAAAAAAATTGTATTTCTAAGCTCTCTAAGTGAAGAATAAAGAAATACCTGACCTAGAATCATATCAGATTTTTTTATTATTTTTAATATTTATTTATTTATTTATTGTGTTTACTCTGAGAACTTATCTGATTACTTTTATTAATATTATAAAAAATATGTATGTATATATATATATATATATACACACACACACAATATATTGTAATAGACCTGAAACTGGATATTATAAAAGATATATAGTAAATCCATCTCTAGGTGACCACATTGCCATGGTGATAAGGCTACTCTGGTATCTGCAATAGAAGCATCTCTCTCTCCCTCTCTCTCTCCCTCTCTCTCTCTCTCTCTCTCTCTCTCTCTCTCCGTCTGTCTCCCTCTCTCCCTCCCTCCCTCTCTCTCCCTCCCTCCCTCTCCCTCCCTCTCTCCCTCTCCCTCCCTCTCTCCCTCCCTCCCATTAGGACACATTAAATGGGGGCAGGATGGAGCTGTGCTGATAGCTGCTTTCAGTCGGTGGCTCCCAGCCTTCCTGCCTCTCACGTCCTCAGAGAGCAGCAGGGAGAGAGTGCTGCTGGTGGTGGTGGCGGTGACGGAGCTGGTGGGGGTCGGCTGGCGGTTGTCGGGTCCTCCTGGGACAAGCTGCCTTTCTATTCCTCTCGGTACTCTCTCCATCAACCCTTGCATCTCCCACTGCTGCCGCTCCCTCTTGCCTTTTTCTTGCATTGACACTAGGGATCTCTTTCAGTGTCTCTCCCCCCCCCCCTCACTTTTCCATACACACATACATATCGCCTTCTCCCACAGTGCTGACAGAAGCGCAAAGGCACTTTGTTGCAACATCAGTGCAGAGTGGAGTGGATGTATCAAGAGGGAAGGGATGGGAAAAGAGGGATGAAAACTTTGTTCTACCCAGCACATCATTTCAATAAGCCTTTCCCATGTGATACGGAGGGAGGGATACACGAGTGTATGGAGGGGGGGGGGGACACAAAGAACAGTGATAGAGATGTGCGTAAAACCATGAGAGCAAGAGAATTGTGAGTAGGGATGTGCACCCAGGGAACGTGAGGGAGTTATAACAATATAACAATTTGAAATCTTGAAGCGGGATGAACAAATGAAGACTGAGCAGCGATCACAAATGAAAGGATGTGAGAGGTCGGGAGGATTGAAAAAGTTGGGATGAGTCACAGGAAAAAAAAAATAGGGGGAGGAGAGTCAAAGAGCTGGGAGAAAGAGACGGAAGCTGCCGGGTGATGAAAGGCAGAGAGGTAAAAACTAAAGAGGAGAGCGTCTGAAAAGAAAAGAAAAAAAAAAAAAAAGAGTGCGACAAGAGAAAGTCAGAACTAAGCAGAGCAGGACAGAAAAAGTAAGGAAGAACGGAGACGATCGCTTGCAGCAAGACGCAAAGAAGAAGAAGAAGAAGAGGAGTTATGAGAGCGAGAAGCTGGCAAAAGAGACTATGAACATATGGATGTGACAGTTATGTAGAGAATGACAGAAGTAAACCCGGCACACTTCACAAACCAATACAATAGAACTCTTAGCGTTTATTTTAAACTACTTCTTTTACCAGGCGGAATCAGCCTCACGTCATTCTGTGCTTTGTGCCAATACGGAACAAAAGCTGGACCTCTCGTGCCGAGTTTCCTGAAAAGTAATATCTAGGCGGTGTACTCGGATACATACCCGGATGTACCAGGGCACCGAGGTGCATTGTGTCTTTATATTTCTGCAATGAGGAAGTTCTCTTGTGCTCTTATGAGGATTTTTTTTAAAAGATAAGGAAGACTCTGGTGATCAGCCAGACTGAAATATCTCAGCAGCGATTGGATGTATTGCCATGAAACGTCGTTTGTTCATGTTCCCCAGAGGATGAAGTCTACGGAGTGTTTTTGTTTAGGATCAAATATCATCATCTCCAGCTGTACTTGTGTGTTTAGTGCTAGTTAGCCAACATGCTAACATACTAGACTAAGGTTGTGAACCATTTTCAAGCCTTGGGAACAACAATATAGAATATAGACGTTCTTATCCTTTAATCAACAATGATTACTGAAGATTAAAGCTGCCAGGCTATTACTTTTTAATGCAACTGTTTTATATGCTTCTCTTTCCTTGTCTTGATTGGTTTTTAAAAGATACTTTTACTTTTAAGCTATTCAAACGCTTTAGCGACAATATCTGATGAGGAGGTCGTCAGTATTAAATTAATTGGATTGGACCAGAGACTGAAAACCCTCATGGGGACGTTAATACATGAAACAAAGGCAGAATCAAAACAAAGCGAGAAAAGAATGATGGAATTCCTTTAACCAAGTTGATTTGCATTAATATAGTACATAATATAGCTGTATTAGCGTAGAGCAGAGAAGTGATAAAAAAAAGCAAAAAGGCTTCCAAGGGTAAATAAAGGTAGAGAGCTAGCCAAACTAAACACTTCCATAGATTGAGTTACTTTTAATACTATTGTATTAACCTCCTATTAACCTCCAGCACAGCAGGGTCTGTATTCCACCACAGCCCTCACGGCGATGTCTTTGTTTTCTTCTTCCTGTGCCGCCCGTTTGCTTTGATTGTGAAGCATTTTAGTAAAACTTTATTGCAGAGATACGCTGTAGCGACAAAGCCATTATTATTGAAGTGTTTATAAAGCGCAGACAAAAAGGGGAAGATAACAAAAAGCGAGCCGCACTGAGAAAGCGACAGCCGAGCATTCCTTACCCGATGATGGGGTGTTTGAAGCCCAGCTTGGCGGTGGTCTGCTGGATCTCCTTCTCCAGCCACGTCTGCGGTCGCACCAGGTACTTGACGAACTGGGACACCCACCAAACGGACGGGTCGCCGTGCAGACGGTGCAGGCGCGGGGCCAGGTCTTCGGGGATGGCCAGGGGCAGGTAAGGGGGCCGGGGGTGGAGGCTGTCCACTATAGGCAACTCCACAACCTGGACGTCCTTATCGTGGGCCTCTCCTGGATGGTCCAAAGAGGAGAACGTTGAGTGTTCAACTTTTGTAACAGCACTGCTGTAACGAATGATCGTGTTCATTATCATCAAGGCAAACATTGTGTTTATCTATTCAACAATTGATTAACTTATAATATATCAGAAACATGCTCATTATGTCTTCAAATTGCTCGTTTTGAAGGCCAGCAGACCAAAACACAAAGATGTTCCATTTGCAACGACTCAATACAGAAAAAAAAACCCAGCAAATAATCACATTAAGGAAGGTAACAGTTTGTTTGATAAACGACTGAAGTGATTAAATGGATTATCAATATTGTCGGCGATTTATTTTCTGCAGGTCGACTAAACGTTTCAGCTCTACTCGAGTCAGAAACCTGTGAAGGCACCTCCCTCATCAAAGCCGAGGTTCTAAGGATCGAGCGGCAGATTGTGAAGCCCTTTGAGATTTGTCCTTTTAAACGATGTAAATAATATCGACATGAGTGACTTGGCTTCAGACTTTGCATCAGTAACACGTTTCAGCAGGATTAAGAGAGCCACAGACTCGTTCTAAGTTCTGACATGACACCTGTTTCCGTGAGATAACTTAAGACCTTCTCTTCTTTTCCTTCTTAAAGCATATGGAGTTTGGAGACGTCGGCGTAGCTTTCTGTCAAACGGCTGACAACACTGAACCTCTCAGTGTCTTTTCTACTGAACTAATCACCACACAATGTGTCACGCTGTCAAAAATAAAACATTATGTTGTGATGCGGTGAGATTTTTATTTTGCAGTATTATTCTTCATCCCTATTACATTCATTCCTGTTCTGTTACCAGCATGAATCCAAAATCCCCCCCCAACCCCCATGAATCCAGCTGCTGTGATTGACAGCTGCCCGGCCTTGTTTAAAGGCCACGGTGAGCTCCTTTCTATCAAGGCTGTGTAGGGCCGGGGGCCGATGCAAGGACCTGGATTGGAGAGGTGGGGTGATGGGGGCGTGTGTGTGTGTGTGTGTGTGTGGGGGGGGGGTTGTTGGTCTGGCATTGGCGCCTTCAGGCAGGAGCTCTGGGCAGAGAGGTTGAGCACGGGCTGATTACGAAGGTCACCTTTCTGGGCAGAAGACAGCCCCCCGTGCACTGCCAGACCTCCATGCACACCAAGGCCAGCTGTCCATGAACACGCATGTGCCCACCCACAGAAATGCTCATGAGAACACACACACACACACACACACACACACACACACACACATGAACATGCATGTGATGAGAATGGGGGGGGGGGGGGAGAGAAGGTGATCCAACACTGACAACTAACGGGAATCCAAAGAAAACGACAATAAAAAGAAATGTGTAGTCCCACACACACACGCACACGCACACACACACACACACACACACACACACAAAGAGCCCCAGCTAATCTCATCGCACCAGAAGGGATATGCCTGGCAGACAAAACCTTCACTCTCTTTCAGTCTTAAAACCCAAGGAGAGTTTTGTTTTGGTCCGTGTGTGTGTGTGTGTGTGTGTGTGTGTGTGTGTGTGTGTGTGAGTAAACCCCTGATTTTTCCACAAAAACAAGTTTGAGGCCCGTGTTCTTTCAGACTAAAGTGGCTCCTCTCACTGCCACAGACGGGGCCCTAATACAGCTGCAAAACACACATCCACAACACTCTTCCAACTAAATGGCATAATGAGTCATTAAAAATGGCCTTTCACAGAAAAGGGTACGTAAAAAAAAAAACAAAAAAACACGCGAAAAACAAGGACAGAAACAGAGGCTTCAATTTATGTGTGCGTATGCCTGAACATGAACTGAATATAAATTGGTAAAAGCATTAAATATTGAACAGAAAAAAATATTCCCAGGCCCGTCTTTGCTTATATAACAGTATTGGCATGATTCACATAAGGGGGAATGGGCACTTTTTGAGGCCCTTGCGCTTCCTGGCATAAATGTACTGAGATGCAGTGAGTCTGCCTCCCACAGCTCCTTAATTACATCACAAAGCTCTTTTAAAATTTCATCTCAACTCCAAAAGCATCGGGCATATTGCTCACGTACGGCCGCCTTAAAGCTTATAAGGTCTGAACTGACACAGACGTCGCTACGCTGCATTTTAAGCCTGCGGTGCACACTTCGCCTGATAAATATTGCACAACTTCAACACAGCTACCGGAGAACCAAGAGTGACACCATACAGACGCAAAACGCGTAGCCTTTCCATTCATAATACATTTGGAGAGGGGGGGGGGGGTTTATGAACTTGGACAACTCTTGTTCCAGCCTTTACATGGCAGGGAACATTATGTTTCCCCCGCTGCTCTCAGACTCACTCATAAGGCAGTAATATCTCTACAGAGGAGCTCAAAGGAATACACCCTCTTTGGCAAATTAGCTCTTTGATCAACGAACCATTGTTCCACAAGGAGACTAGTTTCCCCTTTGTGTGCTCAGAGTTGAGTCTGTTTTTACCAAACCTGTGAGACGGTGCTATAAGCTCCCTCATGCTGTCCGCTGAACATAAAAGTTGTAGTAAAACACGCACCAGTGGGTTAATAGACAGAAAGGCCTGGGTTTTGGACTTTATTACTTTCTTTTGGTATTGACCGATATGTCTGAAGCGCAGATAATAAAGTACTAAAAACGTGTTTTTGGTCGTCTGTTCGTATTTCCAAACTAAAAACTAAATTTAAACTGTGTTTTATTCAGGCGACGAGGATTGTTTCGGTCACAGAACCAAAATGTGGGAACTGTGTCGGCATTACTATCCAGTATCCAATCCCAAGAGACAAGGTGGGTCAGGCTTTATCAATACTCCCATTACATAATCATAATCTAATGAAATAGATGTGTATTGTAGTTCCTAGTTAAAAACCAAAAATGTACCAAGTTAAGATTGTATTTTATTTCAGCAAAGGTTTTAGAACTATGGTTCTCTGGAAAAAATTTGAAACATGTTTTGTAGAAAAACAGATTTTTCTGTCAAAAAAGCTAATCCTAGAAGGATACCCAGTGTGCTATGATGACTGTATTTAAATGTGGATTTTCTTGTATTGTTTTGTTTTTCCCACTTCCCGTATGAGGGAAGAAAATCAGCAGGTCCTATAATGATCGCTATCTTTTGATTCAGTCACAGATGCATATTCCATGCATCCTCTCTCTCTCGCTCTCTCTCTCTATAAATAACTGACATCCTGCGGGAAACAACTCAAAATAAAGTGGGCAAACCATGCACAGACAAATGATAGGGCCGCTACATAAAATACCAACAACGTCAATTTCCCACATCGACACAAGGTTAGGCAAACAAAAGACAAAACCTGTGTAGTGTAAAATTACACACCCAAAGCAGCACGCTCATCACATTTCTAAGTGAAGGTTACTCGAAAGGATTGGTGGCATTTACCAGAAATGATACAACGGAGACCCGATGTTTAACAAAATGTTGAAAATGACGACGTTGCAAAGTCCACTGCCATCCTGGAACAACGCAAACCCTTCATCACCTCAATGGTGGGTAATAAACACCGGCTAACCATAGAATAAAAGGCCAATAATATACTGTAACACTGGCAAATATCCAAATGCATTAGTTGTGCTGGAATGGCCAAACATTCCACTTAATTAGTGATTTATTCAATGTATATCTACTTATTAATCCAAGGCTTTAGTATCCCTTTGTGGCCCAGTGTCCCACGGAATGATTTTACCGACGCTGTTAACAAAACAGGCATGACCACAGCGGTAGCCAAGAACCCAACAGGCTTACATTAGCTCTGCTTGGCTTGTTAGCTGGCCTGGTCAACAGAAAATACTGCCTCTGCAAATTACGAGACTTATAAGGATAAGAATTGAGAAGGCTAAAAGGCCTGGGGAGTGGCGTTTGTAGGGAGTTGACTGTTGGCTGCGAGCAGCCGGATGGCATATATGGATCTATAGGAGGCGGTTTGTAAGACAGACACTAGAGAAAGACATTAGATAGTGGAAAAAGGACACATGAAAGGCAGGAGAATAAGAAAGGGAATGCGCTAGGAGAGCTGGAGATAAGAAGGGAGAGCCCAGGAGAGCACAAATCAAATGAAGCGATAGCAGAAATATATAGAGCTGAAAGGATGCAGTGATGAGAACAAGAAAGCAATGACAAAGAAAGTGATAGAGAGCGAGAGAGAGAGAGAGAGAGAGGGGGGGGGGGTATAGTCTCATAGTAAAACCTCCAAATCATCACCGATCTGTGGTTCTGACAGCTTAACAGAGGATAACACACCTATACTGTAAGACTATCCATTAATCACACACAAATCACGATCTCCACTCGTACCTACGCGCAATCTCATTCATAAATGATTCTGCTGCCTGTGCATTACCAGGGAGATGCATTTCCCCCCAAACAAGCACATCGATCTTCAGTCTAAGGTTTACTGATACCAGGTACACACACATATAAACCAGCTTATGCTTGAACACGGTGTTCTTTACGGACAAGCCATGACTGACGCGTGACGTCGTTCATAAAAAATGACTTGTCAGGGCTTTTGAAAAGTAAAAAAAATAAAACCCTATGGAGTAATAATGGACCATGTGTAGAGCTGGAGGGGTCCTCAGCTTTACAGATGGCTCTTTGACAGAGGTGGTCTATGGGGGATGTGTCTTTTGGGATGCAGGAGATTTTTCTGTTGTAATACCATCTGTGGCCACCGGAAAACAATCGGAATCAAGGTTGAGCGGCGGCGCTGGAACAAATTAGCATGAAACCAATGAAGGACATATAATTGATATAAGAGAGTCCGCCTTGATTTGAATTTGAGTAATAGATTTTTTCCGAAAAAAAAAAGAGAAAATATATTCTAAATGATACTGAGATTTGATAATGGTTTATTTCAACCAATTACTCTTTTTTTTTTTTAGGGTTGATCTCCCCCCATGATGCTCAAAAATAGAGGCGGAGCAGCCTCCTCCGCCTCTATGACCGGCCTCCTCTGCGGGAATAAAGTCACTCTTGGCACTGAAACCTTTGAACAGTAACCTGCTGCTGCTGCTGCTGCTTCATTGGCTGCCAAAGTGCTTTAACAGGAGTTGCACAGTCCTGCTTAGCCAGGGAATTCACACTTTTGTTTTCGCTGTAGCAGCACAAAAGATATGTGGTCTGGCAGACCCCCGTCTTTTAGCAGAGATAGACCAAAAAAAACAAAACAACAAGGGCTATTTGAATATTAAGCAACCAATCATAGTCGTCTGCAGGCAGCACTGAGGCTGCGGCTGTGTGTGGCTCACAATGGTGATGGTGTATGTGTGTATGTGTATGTGTGTGTGTGTGTGTGTGTGTGTGTACCTTACCTGACCAGTGTCCAGTGGTGGCCCCGGAGCGGTCGGTGCAGGTGTTGCTGACGGGCAGGAAGACGGTCTCCCAGCCGCCGGGGGCGTAGCGCCAGTTGTGGGACTCCAGGATGAGCGTGCGCTGGGTGCCGTACGCGATCATGAAGCAGTAGACGACGTGGTGGAGCTGGCAGCCGTAACCACAGCCCTTATTGATGTTACACACCAGCTTTCTCGCCTTGCTGCAGTCTGGGGGGTTCTGGGAGAAGGACAGGAAGGAATGTTTCAAACATTTTTTTTTATTGCTTGACCTTCTTCTTGTATCTCTCAAAGCCCTGCTCTCTGACTTGTAATAACACATGGCTGATATTGTTTTGTTTGTTCCCCTTGCCCGTCTGTCTCATACTCCACTTCGCTCTAAGTTTATACTTGTTCCCTCTTTATCTCGGTTCGTCTCTCTCTCTCTCTTTACCTGCCAGTTTGTTTTTCCTTTCTTCTCCCTCTGTGACAGCTATGAAAATGACTCTTTTCCCATCTTTTTTTTTTCTCTCTCCCGCCTCTTTCCTTCTTATTGTTAAAAGACACAACTGGTAATGTTCTATATTTTTGATACGCTTTGGTAACAAGTATTGTCTGAGCATTCAAAGCCGGATATAGATGTTTTTCCACCATTATTAAAAAGACATAAATGAGCCACACCGTTGCAATAAGCGGCATATTTCTTCAATACTTTGAACACAGTAGTTCCTTTTAAATTGCACCCACATACATCGGGCTGTTCTACTGGCACACATCAGTAGTTGGCTGATGATAAAGCCGTGCAAATGCACTATTTTGCCTCTGTTTGAGTAACATTTGCAAGAAATGACTGCGCTGCAGCAAAACAAAAAAACCGATATATTGGTGACCAGCTTTTTAAGATTTAAGTTGTCAGTAGGAACCAATGGGCTCGGGGCAGCGTGGAGGATGGAACTTATTGAGGGATGGATTCATTGGATTTGGTCTTTTGGTATTTGTTGGCAATAAGAACAATCCCCAGCCTTTTCCTTTTATATCTATTCTTCATTAATCTCTTTTTTTGTTGTCTGTAATCTCTCTTTCTCTCAGTATTTATCGCTTTTCAATTCAAGGCTAATTTACTGAAACCACAATATGGCTTACTGTACTTATCAAATGGGAGGCGATCCAATATTTGTTAAAAGGCAAAATGTGTCACATACCGTTTTAAATTAAACATCGTTGTGCAACAGAGACGTCCAGGACTACACATCATAATATACAGACGTAAGAAAACATCTTTGTTTGGTACAAATCACAGCAAAAAAAAAACCACACAATAATCATTTCAATATGTTTTTTGAGGAAAAACATATTGATTCCCTCTAATATCACAAATTATGTGTGTGTGTGTGTGTGTGTGTGTGTGTCATTCACAGTCCGGTTGTGGCATGTTGACACATATTGGGCAGCAGGATACGCCTCGTCTCTTTCTCCAAGTACTTTTTCATTTGAGAGGTCATTAAGCTTTTTGAAATCCCGAAATTACAGCGTTGACCTTGTTTCAGTAAATGTTCCTTATTTCATTGAATGTACGACATCAGCCTCACCCGTCGAACAGTTACCACATGTCCTTATTTTCACTTGGTGGCCAGGATTCTTTTCCGTCTTCCCTTTTTTGATTGCCAATTTGTGGACACTGAGACGGTGCTCGGTTAGGATCTGTGCTCCGCTTCTGTTTCTCTGACAAGTAGAGAGATATTCTGCGAATTCATAGTCTGTTCAGGACCAGATAACATTCTAATCGACTACAATCTGCTTTCTGTTTCTTCTTTCTAATGGTCCAAATGGGGTTTCTTTCCATTGCTTATAATTTGGTTTAGTCTGATAGGTCTTTGGAGAGCAGTGTTGGTCCCGGCGTGTCTGAGACAGGGCAGTTAGCCTCAGTACCAACCTCCCCCCCCCCCCCCCCCCCCTCCTATGTTCTACCATCCTCTATCCTCATGCCCTATTCTCTCTGATTCTCTACTTCACTCACTCTCATTCGTCATTCTTAATTTAGCTTCGATATCTTACAGTCTGAGGGGAAGAACGCCAAATGAGAGGCAATGGGGAAAGAATCAAGGATTTTTCATTTTTAAGTAAAAAGAAGAAGAAGTGGAAACCAACAGAGCGACACACGCTGCGTTGTCGATGGGTCGCCGGGCGGTTTGCGATTCGCTCGGCAGCCGGTTTGAGCGACTCCGCAACGCTGGCGCCAAGCGGCTTCCTAAACAGCAATTACCGGCTGATGGGAGTGTTTTCCTCATTAGGTTGCCGCAGCTGTGGATGGTTCACAGTAATCAGGCCGCGCGGCACCCACCGGCTAACGCTGCCTATCACACACTAGCAGGCGAGGGAGAGGAAGGGAGGGAGAAGGAGAGCGAACAGTGGAAGAGATGAGGGGATAAAAAAAAAAAAAAAAAAAACACAGTGGAGATGAAATGAGAACGAGGACAGAAAAGAAGGGCATGGGAAATAAGAAAAAAAAAGGAGGAGAGGAGCTGAAAACCGATTGCTGTTCAATAACATGGTGGACAGAGGATAAGCCAAAGGACAAGCGACACAGGTATTCTCCCTGGTGTTACAGGCTGCCAGTTCACTACTGCTCCAATAGCCGTTAACTTACTGTGCTAATAATCTACAGTGGCGTCCCGGCAAAAAAAAAAGAATTAAACTTTTCTTACAGACAGAGCTTCGGCGTCTGAGCTGTAACGCGCGGCATGCGGCGTGTGGTCGTGGAGGCCAGCGTCGGTTCACTTCACCCCCCCCCCGGTTGATAATGAGAGACTCGGTTGAAGGATAATGGCGGCAGATGCGCGCTCGAAAAGGCAGCCTCTGAGTACCGCTCTGTGTTGTAGGTTAAGTGCCTGTTTAAACGGTGAGCTTTTTGTTGAGTGTGAAACACAGAGGCGGTTGCGGAGCGATTCGGTTCAGAGCGACCACGGTGATATCGTTTCTCACGGGAATACGGCTAAGAACAACTGGATGGAGAGAAACAATGCGCCAGGCTCAGGTAATTAACCGCTGTGATGGACCGCATTCAAAAACAGAGCGGAAGATGAAAGAGAGCTGCTCGCGCAGTTTAAGATATCGGAAGGTAAAACTCAACTACATTTCGGTGAATGTGTGTTTTGTCACTCTCTGTTGTTTCTCACTATATCCAGCTAATTGAAGTCTTTTCATTCTCCTCGTAGACGCTGTTAGTGTAAAACCACCTGTTTGCGCTCCGGTTGTGAGACATTTGTTTTTTGCATGAAGAGGCAACACTGCTGCTGTCATTTAGAAACACTGGGCTGTTAGTAAAAGCGTCCGCAGTGACTCAACTATCATTGAGCTCCACCGAGAGAAAACTCAAATATTATCATCAGAAAATCGGATTCCGACGTTATTATATCAAACCCCATCTTTGTACGATTTACCGCTGGCAATATTTCTCAGTAAAAGCCATTTAGCATTTTTGCATTCTGTAATTGCCTCTTTGTTTAGAATATTTCAGTGTTCTTAATTCTTGCCGAGTTTGCCTTTTTTTTTTTTTCCGCTAATGGATTGAAATTATGTGCCTACACAAGGGATTCACAGAAAAGGATGCGTGTGAGGACCGGACAAGATGTGGGAAACACAAGCCATCAGTGAGCAAATTTCACATAATGCAGAAGACAACATTTGATTACGAGGTTCACTGTTCTGTGTCACAATGACGCCTGTTGTCTCCTTTAGTTTTCAATATAACTGATTTTTTTTTTTTCCCCAACGAGCTGTAAACACAACGCTGACGTATCGCCTTTAAGTTGATACGTCAAAGTTAAAGCTGGAGTCTGAGCTGAAGGACTTTCTGTGCATTTGATTTCGCGGGGGAATCGGACCCGATGACGAGCATCAAGAAGAACGATGAAGGCACCTTTTTTTTAGCGTGGAGCGTCTTTGGGAGCGTCGGAGCTCGATGTGCTCGGCTAGAGTTCTGGCCGGGTTTCAGTACGCGACGAGTTGGGATGAGAATGTGTCGCAGCGGTCTCCTTTACGTAGGTCGTATAGAGGCACGATGTTCAAATTGAGACCATTTTATAACCAGCTAAAGTTCCTTATAGTAACTCTAATATAAAAAAATACAGATTATAGCTGCTTCAAGGACTTTAAAAGGTACTGAACACGTTTGCTGAGCGACAAGTGATCTTTGGGCAATGAAGTGCAAAGACACCAACCACACCGTCTTCCTCGCTATCAATTAACATAAAGGCTCACAGAGCGAAAATAGATGAAAAGCGTGTCCAACAGAAATCCATGTGAGGAAGCCGGCCATGATCACTGAACGTTGTGAGAGGACAGATGGAGCAGACGCAGAGAACGAGTTAGTTAAACCGGGAATGAAGGCAGAAGCTGGTGCGGGTGGCAGAGACAGCAGGATAGGAGGGTGGAGTCTGTCAGTGTGTGTATACATATAGATGTGTGGGTGTGTGTGTGTGTGTGAGACGGACAGCAAAACACACACACACACACACACACACACACACACACACACACACACACACACACACACACACACACACACACACACACACAGGGCATCTCTTTGCATACGAACATGTGCATCAATCTTGTGACTGTGTGTATGTGTGCGCCAATTGCTTGCGTAGGTGCGGGTGAATTCATCCGTACACGACTCAGTGTGTGTGTGTGTGTGTGTGTGTGTGTGTGTGTGTGTGTGTGTGTGTGTGTGTGTGTGTGTGTGTGTGTGTGTGTGTGTGTGTGTGTGTGTGTGTGTGTGTGTGTGTGTGTGTGTGTGATGAATTAGTGACAGCAGCTGGTGGAGCGGTGTGATCCCTCAGCGGTGGTGACAGCAGCTGTTAGTGGTGCTGTCTCCGCCCAGCCAGACTGACTGGGTCCTCTTCATCAAACACACCGGCTCATTAATGCTGCAGGGCCCGGTGCCGCGGCGTCACCGCGCCCGCCCCGGCAGCACCAGAGCGGGGGGGGGGGGGGGGGGGGGCGGCCGGGGGTGAATGGATGTGTCACGGGTCTCAGGGTGTGTGTGTGTGTGTGTGTGGGGTGCTGTAAGCCCGAGTACATATGTGTGAGTCTGTCTGGTCTTTTTTTTTTTTTTTTTTTTTTATTTCTGCATACGCACGTCTGCAGATCTGTCAATTTTTGCAAGTCTGCATGTTTGCCTCGTCTTTTCGCCGCTTGTGCGCGTGTGAGTCACTAAATCGCTGACAAGCAACAAGAATCCTGCTTGTCAGGTCCAACTGCTGAGACAGTCTGCTATCACACCCATCACCTGCTGCTGCTGGAAACTGATGCTGACAGCTATGGATGGTGCAAATGAGACAAGCGAGTGGGAAAGACGCATATGTGCAGTCGTACCTGTGAGGGAAACATTCACATAAATGCTTACCGTGTATTTGTGTCTACAGTACATACGGTGTGTGTGTGTGTGTGTGTGTGTGTGTGTGTGTGTGTGTGTGTGTGTGTGTGTGTGTGTGTGTGTGTGTGTGTGTGTGTGTGTGTGTGTGTGTGTGTGTGTGTGTGTGTGGCCAGTTGGCTGAGCCATCACACAGGTGCGTCTGTAGATACCTGTAGGTAGGTGATTCGGTTCTGGACCAGATCCGACACGTCTTTAGCCTCCTTCGTTCTCCACTCGCCCACTCCGTCCGCCTGGCTGAGGTAGTACAAGTCTGTCATGATGGATCTGCAGAACACATGCAAGTATTCATGGATTAGAACCCGCTGAAAAGAAACACTGATTGCTACAAACTCTCTTGGGTGTTTAGTTTTTTTTAGTTTTTTTTTTACGTGTGTAATACAACTTGCAACAGTGTTATCAGCACATCCACTCATAATCAAATCTATGAACACAGCCCGGACAGCAACACTACATCCCTGAGAGGTTTGATGCGTAATAATCTCTGCATAGAACAACCTTTTGTTTCAGGATACACACTTCTCTTATTCTCTCATTGATAGTGACAATATCCGGCCACATCGCATCAACACTGTAACCATCTCTAAACAGCAGAGGTCGCGGTAACTGAACATCTACCGAATGTTTTTGACAGCGATGGAAAGATCTGAAGGCCAATCCGTCATTTTTGACAGATTAGGACACGCCTACTGTAACGTTAAGTAGTCCGCAGTAACGCGTTGAAGCGCCGGAGGCCTAGCGGCTTGCTGTGACCACATTCTCCGACGGTCCGATAATGACGAGGAGGAGTTTGCACGTTGGCCGAAAGCCCGGCGACTCCGCTGCGTTGGTATCAGACGTCGAGGAGCGCGGACCGAGCGTTTGATATCCGAGCGAGAACCGGTTGGTCGGAGAGGGGCGGAGCTGCTCCACCGGCGCAGAAGGAGCGCATGCTGCAAGATTTCCTTCCAGGGAAGTGAGTGCTTGCATCAATACAAAACAATTTTAATCGTCTAATTTGGGAAATTACCTTTTGCATTGTTCAAATTTGCCTGTTTAGGCACAATGATCGCAGTGTGTTTAAAAGGCATCCGCTGGCCAACGTATAAACTGTTAAAAAAAAAAAGAAAATGATTAAGAGAGAAACTGCCAAGACCCCGGCAGTTACAGCGTCTGTATTCTAGATTTAAAAAAAAAAATATCCCAAAAAAAAAAGATTGTTCGACAGGTTTTCAGCCACATGCTTACAGCCTCCAGTCGGTTCCCGGTAACCAGAACCTGACCAGGGACCTGAGTCTAATTGGGTTCAAACTATGCTCCTTCACAATTGGCCGACATGGGGCGGCGTTGTAACACTGCGGCTCTCGGGTCCGCATGTCACTATGTCAGGTGGCTCAGAGTGGAATATCGGTGTGTCGCAATCATAATAGTTGTAAAAAAAAAAAAAAAAAAAAAGAAGAAGTGTGTTTTCGATGTGAGACGGAGAGTGTGAATGTGATACACAGAGAAAAAGGAAAGGCTGCTTGTTAATATGTGAAGCATCGTCCCGCTGCCAGTGTTTGTGTTCCTCTTCTAATTGGATCAACTTCATCTCGGATGGAGCCTGGAACACACGATCTCCTGATCTCTTTTCTGTTTTCTTCGTAAAATGATTTCTACATGTTGGGTTCAGGCAGGTTTTTCCAGAGATCAATTTCAGATTGGCAACAAGATCCTGTAAATACTTTCAATCTCTGGTTGTTCTAGACCATTGAGACATTGCAAATCTATCAGCAGCTCAGTTTTATGGTATTTTTATGGATTTACATGATTTTTTTTGTATCGACTTGATTCACCAGATCAGCCAAAAAACAGGCAATCCCACCTGGTTATTAACAGTTGTTAGAAAGATTTTAAATATCACGATACAGTATATCTATATCAACATACAAAAGGACACTTTAATATGCAGAAAAGTTATGTCAACAACCATCTTGACTTTTTCGTATTTTAAACATCTCACATTACTCACTGTGACCTTATTAGATATGATGCTTATTTTTTTTTTTTTATAATTTCAAATCAGGGTAGACCTTCAGTCCTTTTCTTATTCTCACACAGAATAAATTAACTCTATGATCTCCTGCATAGGAATGTGATTTGTGTAAAACCACAGCATTACACAGGGCTTTAGATAAGAACATCCAGCAGCACGTGTTATAACAGTGCACCGAGTGTTCCACGCTCCCAAGGCTCATCGTGCTTTCGGGATGTTTATAGAAAAAGTGATGGGTTTGTCAAGCCGACTGATGACAACGGCGTCTTTCTGGTTGTTGAGCTCTGTTTTGGATTAAGTCTGCCATCTGCACGCCTCTGACAGCGAATTTGTGTCATGTCACACACTGCCAAATATCGTGACCGTCCACTTACAAACATGCCCAAGAGCTCTGATGCTTAAGAGCCAAGGGGCGGACGCAAACACATCACACTCTCTCTCTTTCTCTCTCTCTCTCACACACACACACACACACACACACACACACACACACACACACACACACACACACACACACACACACACACACACACACACTTATGCAAGCTTAATCTATTACTCACTTCTTTGACCCAAATCAGTCACATCCTGTGTGACTGAGAGTTCTTATGCATATATTCAGTAGTGCATGCAAAGACGCATACACACACACACACACACACACACACACACACACACACACACACACACACACACACACACACACACACACACACACACACACACACACACACACACACACACACAAAGCAGATAAACGCAACATGTCCCGTTTCAACAGTGCGGCGGGGTGAATAGTGCCGTTCTCCACAATAAGACGGGATCATTACTCATTGTCCCGTTTTGAAGCTGGGACCACAATGTGTGCACGGATGTCAAATGCTCCTCCAGAAGCGCACGGGGGGAGCAATCATTGAGGCTCTGGGGGGGGGGGGGGGGGGGGAGAGACTAACCTGGCTGGCCACAAAACCTAACAAGAAGGAATCAACATAAAAAAGGGGGGAATTTGGCAGCCAAGACACCACATAGTCCTGATGTCCATGTGTATTGGGGAGTGTGTGTGTGTGCGTGCTTTCAAATGTGTGTGTGTGTGTGTGTGTGTGTGTGTGTGTGTGTGTGTGTGTGGTCTTGGGCATCCAGGATGTGAAGCTCGTGGGCTTCCCCAGGGCTCCCGATTGGCTCAGACTGCAGACGCTGAGGCTGCAGCCGCGGGGCTTGGCAGCAGAGCACAGCTTCTCTGAGTACCGACGCTGCACCGACGGGAGAGCATTTACAAGGTGAGAGCATGTACGAGGTTTCAAGTAAGACAGAGGGAGGAAGACGGAGGACGGGAGGGGGGGGGGGGAACGGGAGGAAAGAGACGGCTGATGCTTTCCCTGGCCTACAGCGTGCCGTTTGATGACATGATGGCAGCCATTTGGTGGGAAATAAACAGTAAAATGAGTTTACCCAACCTGATCTTAATCTCCTGTTTCCATTTCTCGCTCTGCCTACAACACAGCAGCTTCAGCCACACTGTCCTGCCCAGTCTGCTGTTGTGAACAGTGTTGTAGAGCATTCTGTTCCCTTAGACTGTATTGTTTCACCGTTTAAAATGACATTATGGGCATGAATCTTCTTAATATTAGTTTTCTTTGTATTAAGTAGAACGATTACTACAACTATGTTTTAGTCACTCTTGTTCATTTTTCACTTGTGGATCTCTAGTGAGATTTTTTTTTATTTTCTAAAGATGATAAATTCAGGCCACACACTGCATATGTTTCCAGTATATACTGTGAAGTACGATTTATTAATACCAAATGCTCTAAAACATTTCACTACTCTATGTTTAAAATTCAAATATTTCATTCTTGATTGATTGTTGTTTTACAAGTATATTAGAAGTGCAATGATTCATTCACTGATAAAAAGAAAACTAATCTGTGAAAATCTGGATTATTGATTTAGTTGTTTAAGTTATTTATAAGTAAAAAATAGCGAACAAATCCACTGCTTCCAGCTTCTCAAATGTGTTTTAAAACAGAAACTATAATAAACATAATAAACTGATTATCTGAACATAATTATAGACAGCTGGTCGTATAAAACTATATATTAAGATGTTTGAAAACGTCACCGTGAGCTCTGGGTTCTTTTTCAAAATGTACTGAAATCAATCAGGAAAATAATCGGATCACGACTCAATAATGAAAATAATAAATAGACATGAATACAAAGTAGCTCAATAGATCAAGATCGTCTTATTATGTTAGTCAAAAACAATAACTGTGATATTGCGGTGTAGATGTGGACGCGTTGACTTCCTGTTACGGACGTCTGAACTTCCTGATCTCTGAACTTTCACACCGCCTCCTTTCAGCTGCCAATAAAACCTCTCCACGACGCAGCGATTGCTTTTTATTGGGATGGCCGCTAAGTTGCTAACACTTTTGTTTTTGTTGTTTTATTTCACTCGGGAAATGTTCGAAGCAAGGCCCTTGCACCCTACCCTCCGTGAGCAGCATTTAAACGAGGGAGCGATGCATTTATACGAGTCAAACATTTCATCGCTCTTTCCACCTCTGCCCCTATCTGTGCTGGTCCTCCTGGCCTTTGCCTGCAGCAGATACAAAGAAAGCTGGGGGGCTTAGATAGAGTAGAGTGAATGCATGTGAAAGTCTGTGACTATATATATGTGTGTGTGTGTGTGTGTGTGTGTGTGTTGTGTGTGTGTACGGAGTGAGGATGCACTCTTTGGAAAGCTGCTTAGGCAGCAAACGCTAAGACAATGGGCCCTTTAAGCCACTTCAGCAGGATTACAATGAACCACTTGGCTAAGTGATCAGGCCTTTCTTCATTCAGCAGTGTGTGTGTGTGTGTGTGTGTGTGTGTGTGTGTGTGTGTGTGTGTGTGTGTGTGTGTGTGAGCCGTCCTGATGACAGAGAGAACGCATCTATGGCCTTTGCCCCGCCGCCGCCGCCGCTTTCAAGTTCACCTGTCAAACGTGTCAACGTCTGACATGGTCAGCAGGCAGCGCTGGTAAACAGCAGCATGTCTGTGGAGTCTGTGATCAACATCCACGAAGAAGAACCGGGCAGAGATTCAAAACACTGATCAGAATTCTGAGCTATTTCTTACACAGACGACCGTTAAGCACCAACAATCTATCCACTGAGGACTATAATCACCATCAATACATCTGTTGATTATTTTGTTATAAGTGAATGTTGAAAGATTGCTTAGAATGTTTGCTTTGGGATGTTTCTTGACGGTTGCTGAACACGGAATTCAGAGCGTATGTATTGCCTCCACACGGCTCTCAAAATGGCGACGGCTGATCCTACTTTTTACATTACATTACAGTCATTTAGCAGATGCTTTTATCCAAAGCGACTTACAATTCAGTATCTATCTACACACCGTAGCTACGGGAGCAATTTTGGGGTTAAGTGTCTTGCTCAAGGACACATAGACGTGAGACTAGTAGAGCAGGCTGGGGATCGAACCGACGACCCTCTGATTGAAGGGCGGCCCTGCTCTCCACTTAGCCACTGTCACCCCCCCCCCCCCCACACTTTTAGATCAAATACTGAAGTATTGAGGCTCAATACCCAGGCCTGTATGTAGCAGTACAGTACTATATAGCAATAGTCACAGTACTAGATATTAGTGACATCACTATCAACAAAACTCACAGTATTGTAGAGATAATAAGAGTTGTTATTATTATTGTTGTTACTATTCAGAGGCATGATTGTCCCAATACTTACTGGGAGTGTGTTAAGTTGAAGAAACAAACACACAGAGAAGGCAAACACACAATCCAACCAACATCTATTAGCAATTTTGACCAAATGCTCATGACTCTTTGTCACACATAAGAAGAACATGCAAACTCCACACATGGAAAAAAAGTCCCAGCAGCCAGGTCTGCGAGGGGATTTGTTTTACTGATTCCAGCTTTTGCCACAAATTTCATGGTTTCCTTCAAACCCTTGCGACACATGTTTGACATTTCCACCTTTAAAAGCGGCTACACTGCTCACCTCTCCTGGTGTCCCAGGTCCTGCAGGAGCGTGTCTGCATACTTCAGCCTCTCGCTGATCTCGGCGTTGGCCAATTTCTTCACCTCGCTGCGAACGAAGTACCAGAACTCCTTAACGCCGTTCTCCACCCTCCTACGCAGCTCCTCCTGAGTGGGCCCAGGGCCTGCAGGTGTGTGTGTGTGTGTGTGTGTGTGTGTGTGTGTGTGTGTGTGGGGGGGGGGGGGGTAAGAGAGAACGGATCTCAACCACACATAACAAAGACACTCAGCTGGCTGACATTTGATGCACGGGTATGATCTTAAACAATGAATTGATTACTTCAAAGCGGCTCCATGGGAACACAGCTCGGAGGAACAAGGTTGAAAGAATGCCAAGAGGTCTTTACGAATGTTTGAGCATTGGATTATATAAGTGGAAATAGGCTAATGGTAGAAAGTGAGGTTTTTTTTTGGAAAATGTTCCTCTATTATTCGTTGTCCCTGGGTGCTGCTTTGACCTCAATATGGAGCTCTTGATCACTGTTTTTGTCTCGTGGCTCTCTCTCATGTCTGTTTTCTCACACCGTTTCTAACAACAGGAAGAAACTCTACACCCCGACCCGAGCCAAACAATGTGGAGTAACCTACATGGATAACCCAGCTGACTGCTCTGGTTTCTGCGGAGAGAAACAAACAACAAAAAAAAACAAAAAATCTAGGAAAGGGAAGGACAGCCTTGAGCAAAAGGAGGAGGAGGTGGTGGTGGTGGTGGTGGTGGAGAGGAAAAAGCTCTTTTTTTTTTTTTTTACCTTCCTATCTTGCACTCCCTCTTCTCTCCTCCCTCCCTCCCTCCCCGGGTGAAAAAAAAAAAAAAGCTGGAGGGTATTTTTAGCTTTTTCTTCCCCTGCGGCAAGATTGAAAGGCTGACCCTGCGCTGCCCTCCCCGCTCACATGTCCTTCTTTATTTTCTCTCCAGTCCGTCCGTCTCTTTTCTCTCCTCCATTCTGCCATCGGGGCGTTCACACTGCTCGCACTTCATTCACACATTTCCCCGCTCACCTGACAGTTTCCCTGCCCGTCTGAATGCTGCTTAGATTGGCAAATACACACATAAACCCCCCCCCCACCCCCCCTACCCCCGCTCTGCCATCATCGCTGCTGAGCCACAGCGGGGTTTAACAGCAGACTAGACTGACTTTCCCGCTGCAGGCAAAAGCTCACAAGAGCCGTTGACTGGTTTATAGTGTATATAGTCAACCCCCCCCACCACCCCCACCCCCCACCACCACCACCTTCGAAATCAATCCTTTCATATTTCCAAGCTCTGTGCCAAATCCTTCCCTGTAACCTTTTACCACGGCCCTCTGTCCTGCTTACCATCGCCAGTGAGTTTCTGGAAGCTGTGGATCTTCTGTTTGGCTCTGGTTAGCTGGTCCTCCAGGGAGCGCAGTCTCCCTGCAGCGAGGGACCCGGCTTCTGCCTGACCCTCTGGTATCCTGGGGGGGGGGGGGGGGGGGGGGGGGGGGGGGGAGAAAGACACACGGAGAGGATGCGACGGGTGAGCATGCGAAAGGAAGCGAGCGCCAAAAAAATGGTCTTACTCTGCAGAAATAGTCTGCTGAAAAAATATCTAATGGAAGAATAATTCAGTACTCAAGTAATAAGCAATTTCATTATCATTGAAGCCATCGATCTCTTTTTGATTAGTTAATAAAGTATGGAGACAAATCATGTTTCTTAAGAAACTATTTCAAATTGCTGACATTCACTGTTTAAGGTGGGCTCCAGTCTTTGCTCATGATTTTTAATCTGTAAAAAACCCCCAAAAAAACCATGTTGGATGTTGTGCTAATATTATGAAATTCCTCTTCCACCATCAACAAAAATCAGTCTCTAAATCAAATATGTCCACAAATACTCCAGGCCACGCATTCGCAGGATTCTGCTTCGCGTTATATCTACAACACCTCGTTTGAATCGTCACTAACGAGGAGTTTCGGAGAGAATGTTTATCATCCCAAAACCAGAGCGCTTCATCTGATAGCTACTGTATTTTGGACTTAAAAGTTGCAGTGACAAGCTGTGAGGGCAGCCATCTTTGAATGTGTAACACACCAGAGTGGAGCCTCTTGGAGTCCTGTCCCAGTTTATCTACAGAAGTGCAGAATCATTCTCGTGTTTGTAAAAAGGTCCAGCCCATCTACTTCTGAACCATACATCCAATAATGATATCCGGTTTCACTATGCAATCACTCTTCTGTAATGAACGGCGAACGATGGAGACAAGTGGCAGTTAAATGACATTTCTTTGTGACTTTGATTTAAAAAAAAAAAAAAAAACGCTACAAAAAAAACTCCCTCGACTTTGCTTAATGACTCTAAGAATGTCTGCCTGTTATAATGTGATGGAACAATTTTTTTTTTTTTTAGTCCCTTTAATATTTCACGTCGATAAAAACACATTTTTTCCGATCGGTGTCGATGAACAATGAATAATAACTGCTGCACGCATGTAATGGAACCACAAATGAGCACTCCGACGATAGAACACGGACTTCAAAATCAGCAGAGTGGAAAAGAGCCACCGCCGACATTACACCAAATAAATTCCTCTACACAAAAACTATTAAAGACGGAATATGTTCGAATGCACAGGGGGGCATCGGTGAAAATGCTGCAAAGGCCATGCTAATGAGTCATCAAGGCATGCAAACTCAATTTGCTCCATGAGTGAGGAACATCAGTCGCTGGCGGGCATAAAGATGAGACTTTTTAAGTTGCAGCAGCCCTTCTTGCTGCACCCCCCCCCCCCCCCCCCCCTCCTCCCCCCTCCTCCTCCCCCCTCCTCCTCCTCGCTGTTCAAGCCTCGCTCCCTAAGAAGCCCTGGCCTCCAACTTAAACGGAGCGCTCACCAAAGCATTGTGCTTTAAAGCCATAGAAAATATGGAAAATGCTTATGTAACGGTGGGATGGACAAAGATAAACCTCCCCATACTTTTGCATCATGGGATGCATAAATATTTGTCTTAAAACGTTCGCACTTCCTTCCTCTGAGGAATCTGTGAATGTCCATTCCAGCTGCCTGACACAGAGCTCTTGAAATAAGACCCAGGTGCATTTCCTCTTCGAGTATCAACTCTGCCGTCTCTTCGCGCGGCTAAATCCGTTCAAACAATAATCAACCACGTCTCCCGAAGGCCACGCCCTAGCCTGCTCGTGACAGCGCCGTACAGGAAGTGGGACCGTTTCCCTAAGTGACATAATTTCCCTTGGGTTTTAAAAAGTGAGGCTAAAACTGTAACATGAAGCAACACGATATCTCCTTGAACAAGGCAGAAGAAATAGGCCACGGCGGCACAGGCTAATGAGTGGAGACGTGATGCAGAGGTTAGCTAACATGCTCCAAAGAGACGCAGACTGCTCAGACACAATGCTGCTGGAGACAAGCCACAAGCATCCCCAACCGTAAAGTGTAAATATAAAATATCTCCAAACAAAGCGACAGACACACACACACACACACACACACACACACACACACACACACACACACACACACACACAGGAAGGAGGCAAATAACGTTCACAAATACACAAATGATCCTTGACGGTATCTCTAGAGGACCTGAAGCGAAGACTAGACGAGGCAGCTGGATTCAGCAGCGTCTTAATCAAACGATACAGGAGAAGTAACAGATGAGAAAAACTCTGAGTCGGGGGAGGCAGGGAGGAAAGGTGGGGGTGGGTGGGTGGGTGGGGGGGGGGGGGGGATGCTGTGGAGTAAAAGACAAGCTATGAAATTCAGGGCCTGATGAGCCCCACTGGAACTAGGCGCCGAGTCGGGAAAGCAGGGGGAGGTTCAGCGCCGCAACCCGGTTTCCTCTGAAACGGTGCACCGGGCCGTCGCTCCATCGCCGCCTCGCCCGTTAACCGCGGAGTTCACAGGGTGATCGGAGCTCGGGTTTGAACGGCGGAAAGGCCCGGGTGGCACCGCGAAGCGTACATATTTCTCTGGGTTAGATTTAATAGAATCCGCCCGACTTCAAAAAGAAAAACCCTATGCGCTGACCTGGGAAGCCATACATATGGATGGAGCTGTAAAAGTATTCTGGGGAGGCGCAGATGAAAGCAGGCTACATGAATGCAATTTGCCTTAATATTAATAGGAACATTTGATTTAATGTTCCCTCACTCCTGCACCTACTTTAAACAGTAATGCTTCACAAAAAGGAACTGACATGTTCCGGCCTTTGCTGTCAACTCGACTGTGTTAAACCAAACCACTTGACTCCAATAAGTCAAGCTAATAAACCGCGGGAATGTGTCACAGGGAAAAGGGCAAGTCAACACCATAAATGGGCGGAACATCTGGTCATTGCAATGAAACCCCACTACCTCTGCTCAGAAGATCTGCTTAAAGAGGCGTGAACAGCGCTATCCCCATATGTAGCGCATGACTGTACAACAGCGCGTTGTACTTGTACTACTTGTGTTTGTGCAAAATATTCCTTCATTGTGTCGAATCAGTTAATCTCGCTTCGACGGCGCCTTCCTTTGCCGTCTTCCTGTCACGTGCGCCGACTCAAACTCGGCGCGATTCCGAAGTAAACCGATTCGGTTCCGGTGCATTCTTGCGTCGCCTGCTTCAATGCCTCGGCACTACTTGACAGAGACGTCCTGACCGCAGACAGCTCCCACAATGGGGCTAGTGTGTGCGGTGGCAGAGCTTCCCTCGCTGGGCCTGAGTGACGGCCGGGTCGATGGGAGTTGAGGTCTGGGAGCCGCCGCCGCCGCAGCATTTGTTTTGGTGTGGCGAGACTGGGATAGAACCGTAACCGGAGAAATGAGTCCTTGCATTGTCTCCTTGAACACGGGAGGACGGCGGCCTCCCGGCAACAAACCACACATCTGTTTTTTTTCAGTTTCAGTTTCTTAAATTTGCATTCTTATTTGGCTTGAAAGATAAGGACCCAAATGAGGCAGACGTATGCAAAAAGTACCGGACAAAACGTTAGGGCAACGGATGCGGCGTACGCAACTCTTCTCATCCTCTCGGTCCGCATTTTCCATTTCCTGCTGCTCTTTACTTGGTGCAGTCCTCACGCCATCCATCATGCTTCCCTCCTCATCGCCTCTTCGCCTCCTCCCTCCCTCCCCTCCCTCCGTCTCGTCCCTCTGTTGGCATGCCTGGGGGATCGATCAGGTCCTCATCGCTCAGCCCAGCTGTCACTCTCACCCTTCGCTCTCGCTCTCTCTCTCTCTCTCTCTCTCTCTCTCTCTCTCTCTGCGATGTCGCACCATCGGGCCCCGGCGCGTGTCATTGTCTACGCAGGAGCCATGGCTCCGTGCCCGAGGTGACTGACAGCTGCAGAGAGGGTGGAGCCAGACAGACGGAGCAACTCGACCTCGTGCTCACCTCTCATTAATGCTGCTGGGTGATTGGTGGGCTGGCACGCCGCCTTGTCACTCAAATCGCTCAGGAATGGCCTGAATAACCGAATCGCTGGACTGAATCTGTAGGGCCAGCCAGGTGATACTAATTTGAATCTGAGTGGTGATTGACTGATTGATTGATTTCACGTGACATCGCTGTAAAAAAAACGATGGCGAGTTCAGCAAAAAAAAATTTAAAAAATAGATGAACCGTGTGCGAGGAATCGGAATAGCTTAAGTATCTCCATCCTCTCAGTGATGCTACAAAAAAAAAAAAAAAAGTGCATATTGTGATAAAGAAAATCAATATCTCATGCAAACTGCTTCAGCATGACTATCGCTCTTTATCACAAAGTGAATGAGAAGATGTAAACAAGATCCCTTCAGGTATATGATGAATGCAAAACACAGCCCGATAATGCATTACGCATCCATCTAGTGCTGCCGCGGTGTGATGGCGCTAACCAAGTTAAATCCTACACTGAACCATAAATCACTCTCAACGCAGTGGGTTTGTGCTGCACAACAACTCAACACAAAGGTGTAATAACGTCAGGTTTTATGGGATGGAATCTCTCGGAGGCCACTCGTAAAAAAATGCATGCAGTAATGTGAAGGTGAGGCGCTTTTTGGATGAAACCTTTTTAACTGTCTAATGCCAGCGGGACGCTTGCAAAGAACTGGTTCCGCCTCTTGCGCGAATGTTTTTTTTTTTCGGAGATTCTTGTTTTCGGGCCCAAATCTGGAAGTCAGGGGAACCGGGGTTAGGCGTGCGTGGAGCTAGTCGATCAGTGAGCTAGTGAGCTGTTACTTGTAGTCAAGTCAAGTCAAGTCTGCGACAACCTGCAGGCTGGAGTCTGGCTCGGTGCCGTGCCACTGTCAGCGGTTTGGTAGTGGAATGAGGAGGAGGAGGAGGAGGAGAAGAAGGAGAGAGAAACAAGGAAGAAGAGGAGGAGGAGGCAATGAACTGAGAAAAGGAGGGGCTGTGGCAGGAATGATGGGCAGCTCACTAACAGCCTCTTTGTGTCTATTAGAGCTCTAATATAAGGATGAGAGACACGACAGGGTGGTGCAGTACTCTCCTGGGCCTGTATCTGACCACGGCGCGCGCACACACACACACACACACACACACACACACACACACACACACACACACATATTCAGAAAGACACAAAACTGAAGCAGAGGACAAACCAAGCTGTCTCTGCCGATAGCTCATAAAGCTTAACCTCAGCAAGCCAGTGGCCTGTTTTTTGGCTTGCTGTGCCAGATAGTTAGCCGAAGCTGGAGCTCAGAGGGACTTGAGAAGGCACTGCAGCGCTGCCCCAGTAAACAACTGTGGAGGCCTCGGTCCAAGATCAACGACCGGACTTAATAACAAGCAACAAGCGTGCAGTGTGCCGGGGACCCATCTGGACACTGGTCGACTGAAAAACTGCACTTGTTTTTTTCATGCCATGAATTACACCTTTGTTTGTGAGCCAATTTTAAATAATTACAAAAGCAAGGGATTTAATCAGGGACCAGCTGTCTGAAAGCAACGTGTGTGTGTGTGTGTGTGTGTGTGTGTGTGTGTGTGTGTGTGTGTTTTTATGTTTGCGTGTGTGCCGATGAGGGGCCCTGCATCAAAGTGAATCCGAATATCACAGAAGAGCAGCAATGGCAACATCTGAAGCTCCAGTTCCCCGTTAATGTGGCAAATACCCGGAGACGGGACGGCGCGTTCCCCGCACACGCGTGGAACAGAACTCGGTCGTCGACACCCCATGTAGAGACCCGGCGTTTTGTGTGCAAAATAGAAACACTGTCAGCAGAACCATCTGTCTCTGTGTTACGCGTTGCTTGAACGTGCGCATGAAGCTGTGCGGTTAATGTATTGTCTGCCAAAAACTCATTGAGGTCTGGTGAGGTGTGCGGCAGTCTGTCCATCTGTCTGTCGCACGCCGCATCTCCGGCACAACTGATCAGCTTTTGATGAAAATTTGGAGTTTGTTTTAAGTGTATGCGGCGCAAGACGCTGATTTTTAAAATCATATGCTGATGAGATTTTCGCAAAAACTACAGAAACAATCATCAGAATGCCTCGTTCTGGGGTTTGTTGTGTCGGTCTGATTGGACTACCGCGGAGCTAGAGGCTGGACTTTGCCAAAAAAAAAAAAAAAAAAAAGGAAGGGGAGGATGCATTGCACCATTGTTTTTTTATTATTTTTTATTTCAAAAACAAAAGTGTACTGACCAGGGAAGTAAAACGGATGAGTTACATGCACTATTGCTTTTGCAATCCCAGATCCACAGATTTAGTCATGACGAAATCCTGGGAACTTGATGCGCATTTTTACCAAAGCACTCAAAATGTGATGTAACGTCGACTGGCTTACGTGAACATTAGTGTCCTGACTTTTGTGTCAACTTTGTATGGATCATAGTTGAGATATGATGTTTGCACTAGAAGGAGGAACCTGCTAATTCATATTCCAGGATATTAGCAGTAAACAGGTTTCTGAACTCCCATCAGTGTGCAGGTACTACATGTTTGCTTTTTTTTTTTTAACATCAAGGCCACACTATTATATCTGCACCGACTGAGTCAATGGTTGCTGATGAACCCACTTTGGTTTCATGCTGCCTGGGCATTGTTATTATTATTATTATTACTATTATTATTATAACCACCAGAAGACCTCTCTGTCTGTCTGTGTGCTGGACTCATCAGCATAATATTTGTTTGTGCTCATCTATAACTGTGTGATCAATGAACACTTGTGGTTGCAGTGACTCACACTTTTTGAGAACATATTGACTGTTTTATACCTGCTGACTCCTCACTCCTCTTAAAGGGCCGGTAGTGATCCGCAAACCGCTTCAGTTTGGACTCTTCTACGAGCTCCAGATTAAGAATGGCTCCTCTCTTTGATTTGCACGTCTAGTTGCATGGTTACGTGAAGATAACGTCCAGATAAACCCGGACACTAGAGTGCATGTAAACACGCCTACTTTAGAAAAAAGAAGGAGATGTTTGTCAGAGCTTGTTGTTACCTGAGCGATTCGGCCATGCGCCGCAGGTCTTCATTCTGCTGCTTGAGCCGCTCGAGCTTGGCCAGGATCTTGGAGAGCTCCCGACTGGACCGCTCGGGGTGCTCGCTGTCCCTCACCAAGTGGCCGCCGATGTAGAAGAGGAGCGTGCCCCAGGCCAACAGCACCAGGGTAATCCATCGCCATGACCCCGCCCAGGGCCGCATGGTGCAACCTCGCCCACCCCAAAGACGCCTCTCGGAGTGCCCGTAACACCCACCGACCCGACGGGCCTGCCTGCCGGATGTGCGCGCGCACACACACACTCTCTGTGCGCCCCGTCACCACAAGTGCCACAGCGCCAACCTCGGCTTTGGCATCTTCACGGGGACGCTGTGCAGTAAAATGACAGATGGGGAGAGACGGGTGGTGTGTTTTGCGGCACAGGAGTGTGTGAGGGGAAAAAAAGGCGGCGGGTGCGTCTCCAGCGATCAACCAGCCTTTCCTGCGTGTGCTAAAGCATGGCTAGCATGCTCAGATGTCTGTGACGTTTGGCGTCTCCTCCCCTCCACCCAGCTCCGTGTGGACCAGGTTCTCCCACACCGTCCTGCCGTTTCCTTCCAGTCCCACAGAATTCTTTTACTGGAGGTGTGTCCTGTAGAACAGAAAAAGAAAGACACGGGAGTTAGTTGAGCTTATTGTGGTTTTGTCCAATCATAGGAGAGCTAGGCCAGCAAGCCGGCTTGAAGTGGAGCGCAGAGCACGAGACACGCCTCATACGGTGCCATACAGACACAAGAGTGGACAGAACGGGGCGGGCAGACAGACCGGGCGGATAAAAGCGAGATGCGGCAGACTGGACCCGACGCAACCCCGTTTCAGCAGCCTACAGGATTGATCGGCATGACACAGCAATTTGCCTTTACATAGTGATGTGCAATCCCTGAGCCACAGTGTGCTGCATTGCTGCCGAGGCGGGACAAGAATGTTCACTTTCGACATCCTGCACACACACACACAGTCCCTAAAAACTTGCACACACACATACATAAGCCACGACACAACCGAGGATGCATCTCGTATTTCCTCCTCAACCACAACCTACCGAGTTAACGGGTTTGTTTGGAGACGGCTAAACGCCACAAAGTTCTTCCCGAGCGCTTTCACTCCTTCGCCAAATGCCCGCTGCCGTCCCCCGTGGCCTCCGTGACGGAATGCAACATTGTCAAGGTGATGTGGCGAGCTCAATGGAGCAGAGGGAACAAAAAAAAAATAAATAAAAAAAAAATCCCCAAGATCATCACTTCCCTTCATCCCAAAGCAGCGGGGGGAGACGAGACGGACGCGTGCCGGGTTTATGAAGCAACCTTCGCTGTCAACTACCCAACAAAGCCCTGTCACGCAACTGGGAGTAGTCATGTGATGGGATGAAGACTGGCAGGTGTGTGTGTGTGTGTGTGTGCTATCATCTCCGAGTGTGTACCACAGCGTGCTGGATTAATGCCAAGCATCTTAGACTTTATATGATTGGTGGAGGTGGTGGTGGGTGTGCTTGATTGACATGTCGCAATATCTCTGGTGCGTCCTCCTCCTCCGCCGCCTCCTCCTCCTCCTCTTGCTGCTGCTGCTGCTGCTGCTGCTGGGGATCGCCTTGCAGCACAGAAATAGGTTAACGGTCGTTCATCCCGTTTACCGTGGCAGCATCGCCTGATATGTAGGACGTGAATGGCGCCGCGCTGTAATACCAGAGAGACTGTTCACGCCTCACTGACCGCAAACTGGCCACAATGCAGCAGCCGAGATCCCCTGAAACAATGAGTAGCAAACAGTTCTCCGTCATTTCTTATTGAATGATGCGGGATTATTGAAATGTGTGCAGACGGTCTCTCTTCCTTGCCGGTGCTCCCGCTGTGACTAACCCAGGCCGACACAAGGGTGGCTCCTCTTTATGCATGCGGCACAAAGATGTGCTGAGCTGTGTTTTATTATGGAAAATAAGAGCCGTGAGAGGGTAGCACTCCGCCGGCTAATGCACGACTGGGACTTTACTAAAAGGCAGGCTGCAAAAACCCTTGTCATTGTGTTTGAGGAGCCATAATGAGGTTTGTGCTCAGTAGACTAAAACTGATAAATATGAAACTGTTGGAAGAGGCAGGCAACTGCTGCCAAATAGGAGATGGCAAGTTTTTTTTTTTGTTTTTCTTTTTTGATAACACTTCTAGCTAGTAGTTTGGCTTATACTTGAAAGTCAAGCTGATAATATATTTCTGGCATATTAACAGGACTTTGGGGAAATGAACATGTCATGTATTAATTAATGGCCTCTCTGGTGCCTCTATGGTTGTAAATTATATCAAATCAGATAACAGATGGGTAAAAACTCAAATTTGCCACACACACACACACGCACACACACACACACACACACACACACACACACACCTGACTATAACAAAAGTCAGTTTTATTTGCAGGTGCTGGTGATGTCATCAGGGCCCTGATGATGTCATCAGGTTTTCTGTCATATTTGACAGAAAACCTGGGTTACAATTGGAGGCATGGAATATGGCATTTAACAGGCAGGCGTGGCCTAATACAAAATAACCTTCTTTGGAATTGCATTATGGGAAATGTAGGTTGTTGCTTTTCAGAAGCGTCACTCATGCTGAGGACTCAAAGTCAGGATATCTCACCCTCTGTTGCTTTGACTGTTTTCTTAATTTGTCTTTCAACTTCCCCAACTTCATGGAAGCGCGTCACTAAATTGCTTGAGCGCCTCTTTAATTGCCTTCAAACACAAAGAAAACATAAATTTCAAAAAGGTAAAAAAATAAATAAAAAAAATCTGCTTAATCAAATCAACCAGATTGAAAAACACATTGTTTTTGATTATTGGAAATGGCAGCAGAGTCTGCACCATTAATAGCCAAAGCTAATTCCCCTTCATGTTTGAGTACAGGTCTCAGAAGTGTGTGTGTGTGTGTGTGTGTGTGTGTGCGCTCAGAGTAGTGTGAGCTTAGCTCAGTGTGTACAGGTTAGGTAACAGACCCCGAGATCAACCGCTTGTAATTAAATACTGGAAGCACCCGATAATCATTACTTAGGAGATGTACTCTACTTCAGAGGGTAAAAAAACTGGCAGGATTATTGGCTAATTAGGGTTTTAAGATTTAAGACATCTTTACTATATGCACATTACGGCAATTATCAAATCCAGCAAATGGCTTCGGGAAATGGGTGAAGAAGCTTTTTTACGGTTTCCTTTTAACGCGTCTTTCAGCTTAGCCTTGGCTGTGATGTGGCGGCAAAGGAGAGAAGAAGCACATGGTCCCTCTTTGATAGATCGCTGTGTGTGATAACCGAAAGAATGAGGAGATCTCTATTGAGTCCCGTGTCAGCAGACTGTGGCCTGATTAAAGAGAAGATGATACCACTTTTTTTTTTTTTTAATATTCCACCAGAGATACTGGAGTGCGAGAGGAGAGGAGCGCTAAAGATTTCTTTTTTTTTAGCATTTTCTTAAACTTCTCACATTTGCCCTTGAGTCGCCATGAACAGCGGGCATAAATAATGGAAATTATAATAATGTCAGTTTAATAATAAAAAAGCCTACAGTGGCACAATCATCTCTAAATTGGACTGTGTGACAGATATGCTGACAGCGGGATTTTAGAGAAAATGGTCATATTCTCCCTCTTTCTTCCACCAAGCCCCTCCTCTCTCAGCTTCCAAGTAAAAAAAAAAAAAAAAGGAAATATGACTGGAAGGTCCTATAGCTACTCTGGACAAAAATAAAATATGTCACTGAATCCTTTTGAATAAGCAGCACAAATACTTCAGACAAAAAGGAAGAAGCGGGCCTATATGCTGCTCATAAACGCTCTGCTCCACCTGCACTTGCATTTCAAAAACGGCGTCTCTCTCCCACAATGCCCTTCGCTTTGCTGTCACGGCAAACCGAGGGAGGGGGGCTGCTCGGCCGGTAAAGGCCGGCGCGGTACATGTGGCACTGCGGGGCGGACTGTCACCGCTGTCACCGAACGCCCTTGTGCTGCAGCAACGTGCAGGAGGGGAGCCTGAGGAGGTCGGAGGAGATGACCCCCTTTTTTTTTTTTTTTTTTTTTTTTTTGAGTCCTGCTGGTTAATCTTCAGCGTGACTCGGGCCGCAGCGGAGGTCATCCATCAGCGCGCTCCGGTCTCCGGGCAATAAGCGCACCGAGCGACGAAGGTCCACCGCTGAATTATGCATGGAGCTCGGGCCGAGGACGGCTCCCACTTCACCAGCATGACCACTGCGGCTCGGGGGACAGCTGCCACACAGATTTACATAAGCTATACATCGCTCCTGAGCCGCGTTGGCGCAGGAGAGTCTATTAGTGGGATATGGAGCGAGATGTAAATGCATGTTATGGCATGTAGTGTGGTGGGAAAAAAAATAAAAAAACAACGAGAGTTATCAGAAGATCAGGAGGAAATGCAGAGAAGCATTGGAAGGATGCCAGCGGGAATAAATGGAAATAGAAAAAGCCGTTTCTATATCTGGACGATTGGACAGCTGCTGTATTTGTTGTGCTGATACTGTCAAAGAGCGTTCGGAATAAACGTCGCATTCTGGCATCGGACCAGTTTGATTGGAGACGTCCGATTCTCTACATCAGCAACAGAGGGGGCATCTCGCAGGTGTTTGGACTACAGAGATGCAGCAAGAGAAACATCAACTCCGACTCTGGCAGCAAATTTTTTTTTAACCGTTATTTATCCGCGGGGTTGGTTTGCCGAGCAAGCTGTTCTTGAGAAAGAGCCGTCTTTACAGCCATAAAGCTGCACTCGCTCCCACCTGATGGCCGCATGGTGCGGCCACAGTTTGCTGCAAATGGCCACTGAGCAGCTTCTCTGGCTTGTTTTCTCAGCTGGTCCAGGAGGTTCAATCCGGCGACCTTTTCAGCCTCTACCCCAGTTCTCAGAGTAATAGATCACGCTGCTGGCGTCAGGAACACAGGGGAAGCACCAGAACCAAAGTCACCACACAGTAGTGGATCCAACGAAGACTGGAAATCCTGAATCGGGGGGGATGGCACTTAAAAAACAAATCCAAAATGTATTCATTCCAAAAAAAAAAAAAGCTGCTGCAACGGGTAAAAAAAAACAACAGCAGAAATGTTTCAGGGAGGGTTGTAACCTGGAATGTTTGCTCCCTTGTTTCCTGCCATTTGCAACAAAAATATTCCGATTACACTTTGAGTGTTACTCTGTGATTTTTTTGTTGTTATTTTTTTTTTTTCATCAATATGTATATCAGCGAACGTCTGACTCATGCAGCAGCAGAGTGCTCCAGTACTCCCAGCGCTGCTTTTCTCTCCTCGGTTGGCTCAGAGCCGAGATGCAGAGACACCTTTAGCTTTTTGAGGCGCCCCGCATTTTATATGCGTGTGTGTGCGTGCGTGTGTGTGTGTGTGTGTGTGTGTGTGTGTGTGTGTGTGTGTGTGTGTGTGTGCCCCTGAGTGGTTGTGCGGGAGTCACCGGGAATCGGTCGGGTATACCTGACACACACTCTCTCTCTCTCTCTCTCTCTCTCTCTCTTCCTCTCTCACACACAGCCTACAGGAGAGCGGTGAATATTTCATGAGCGGCTGTTTACTTCACAACATTTCTAAGCTAAATGTGGAGGAGTCCATTAACTTAGAGCAAATGGCAGACAGAGAGCCGAGCGCGGGCAAAGAGACGAACACAGAGAGATGGCGAGCCGGGAGAGTAAAGACGGCCGAAGTAACCGCGATGGGTTTTAATACAGAAAGCCCCACGAAAGCTCCAGGTCGTGTCCTCAGAACTGTTTAAGGGAAGTCGGGGGGGTTTAGTGCCCTTCGAAGGAAGCTAGGTCTCATAATTAGAGGCAAATTACACGTGGTGGGATTTTAAAGGCTGATTCTGATATTTTGAGGGAGTCAATATATTCAAATGCATTTTTAATGCAAAACAATTAAGTTGAATTGGAAAAAAAATGGATGGATTTAGTTTCTTCACCACTATTATACATCTGATAGAATGAAGAATTTGTCCAAAAAAAACCATTTAGACCATCATGAAAAAGATAATCTTTACAAAAAACAGAAAAATGAAATAATATAAAAGGTACGATGCTTTTTTTTTGGTAACAAAGCAAACAGTCGGGGTGATGCGGTCGCACTGTAGGAATTTGGTCTCATTAACTCAGTAGCATTTTTTTATCACAAACTCCTTATTTCACGCTCCAAAGTTGTGAAAGAAAACTGAACACACCAGTCGATGTGCATTTGTAACCTGTCAGTAATTATAGACAAGTCTTGTAAAGGGACCCATATTAATAAGAGCGTTATTCATTCAGTTGCTATTATGCTCACGTGATGCATATTCCTGTAGCATCCCAGCATTGGTTGCACTTCACCTAGCGGGAACTTGGACGCCCCAGTGTACAAACAGGCTGCACAACAGATGGTAGGTAGGTGGGGGGGGGGGGGGGGGGGTTGTCCATAGGGGCCCAACAGTCACCAGTCTTAACAGGTTAATTTTTGCAATGAAAGTATATCAAAATCTCCCAATATCGTTGGCCAGCCAATGTATCAGGCGGACTCTGACAGAGTCGCTGTCGGATCTGGACAGGGTTAACAGAGAGGACGCTGGAATGGGATACTCTTCTGAGAGGGTCGGTGTGTTCACAAAGAGACACGTCCTCGAGGCCTGGTCCGTCTGAGCGGGGGCCCGCCACTCGAAGGCGCTGAGAGCAGCAGCACCTCGTCGCAACTTTACAGATCAAGTCTCGCAGAAGTGGCTCAAAGGTCTCAGAGAAGCTGCAGCTCGGCGTTCAGCATCAGAGCTAAACACACAGCCTCTCCTTCAAGGTTATCTCTGTGGAGAATTCGCTGACAGCAGGATACACGCGCACGTGCACACGCACGCGTGCATTCACTCGTGCACTCACGTGGTGAGACAAAGATAGGTACCCAACGACTACAAACACAGCGGCATGCACTCGCACTCGCGCACACACACACACACACACACACACACACACACACACACACACACACACACACACACACACACACACACACAGGCCCGGTGGGGGATGGTGCGGTGGTGCTGGCGGTTTATGCAAACAAGTATTTAATTGGGGTTGGAGGGACATACGATTAACAGTAAAAAAAAAAAAAAAAAAAAAAAAGCACCAATCATTCCTCAGTTCTATTACTTTTTATGTCCAAATAAAAAATAAAATAAAAAAAAACGGACCTTGGTGGGGGCCCCACCTGCCAACCCAATCCGTCTCCTGATGAGCAGAGGTGGATCTCGGGGCTCAGACCTGGTCAAGGACAGCGTCGTAAATTCACCGTGTCAGTGAGGGTGATGAACTGGCTCTGCAACGTGTGTGTGTGTGTGTGTGTGTGTGTGTGTGTGTGTGTGTGTGTGTGTGTGTGTGTGTGTGCGTGCGTGCGTGCGTGCGTGCGTGAGGTTGAGAGGGAAGGGAAAAAAGAACAAGAGTCACTTCCACTCAAGCAGCCGCATTTATCATGCCTGGAGAAGAGAGGACATTATGAAGTCCACGTGTGGGGTATTACCTCGGGAGGGTCTGCAGAGAGACTGTGGAACCGAGCATCATTACATATTGATCATTTACTTTAAGCACAGCAGCGTTGAGGAACACAACCCTCTGTGAAAGCCAGAGCGTGCGCTATAAGGAACCTTGACCGCCATTGTTCGCCCAGAAACGGAAAGCAGGAAGCTCAAGGGCTCAAGGTCCGCGTTATCCATCTACCTTGAGCTATATTGTGCACACACAAACGCCCACACACACACACACACACACACACACACACACACACACACACACACACACACACACACACACACACACACACAGACACACTTCCTGTCTGTTCCACTTTCAGTTCCTCGTAATGAGTCCCAATGACGGCTGACCTTTCACGGCCCGGGGTGCCAGGGACGAGCTGGGGGGGAAGGTGGGGGGGGGGGGGGGCTTGTGATGACCCCATACAGAGAGTGCCAACCTTCAGTCACTTACATTAAAGTGACCTAATGAGTGACTAAACACACCAGGGAAAAGACAGAGCAAAAAGAATAATAATAGAAGAATACATTTGTGGCCAGAGAGAGAGAGAGGGAGGAGGAGGAGGAGGAATGAAGAGGAGAGGCAGAGAGAACAGCTACAGTTACACGGTGCTAAATTGTGTGATTTTTATCATCTGAATATGCGGTTGACGCATAATGCGATGCGCCTGGATCCACTGAATATGGATTTTTGCTCAGATTACAATCAGACCTTTGAAACAAGACTTGGAAGTGGTCAGACTCACATTGTGATTACAATTCTATGGAACTTGGCTGCAATCCACGGAGGAAGACGGAATTAAACGTGTACCAAACATAGCAGATTCCCCCCCGCCATAGGAAGTGCAATAGGCATTTCCAGGTGAAGTGAGGACGCGCAGCTGTTGGACGAAATGTAACACTCTTTGCGATCAGTCCCCACAGACGGGGGCCGGCCCCGGATGATAAAAGGTGAGAAAATCAGAATTGGCACGGCAGCGAGAAGAGACGGAGGAATGCGCCCGAGGTTAAAGTCAGCGGTGAGTGGACACAGCCAGAGGAAAGACAAGTTAGAGAAATTGTCCTGATCTCCAATCGCAATCTCCCAATAAAAGCTAAGATTGACTCGAGCGGGGGACTCGGCGGTCTCGTGAGCCATAAGTTACGTCTCCGCACAATAAGCAGCGCACCACACCCCACCGAACACTCCCCACCTCGCTCATCTTCTGCAACACAATTACGGTCGGCGGTTAACTCCTATTACACCCTGGCTCAGGGAAAAAAAAAAAGCCCCCCCCCCCCCCCCCCCCCCCCCGCCGCAAGTCAGCGCCCTCTTAAGAGGGCCGAGGCTGGAATGATAAAGCGAAGACTGAGGAGACCCAGACAGCAGCAGAGTAGAGGAGGAAGACGAAGAACAAGCAAGAGCAAAAAAAAGTAAAACAGCACAAGAATGCCCAGACAGCACAAGAATGCCCAGACAGCAAGAACACCAAGTCACAGAGAAAGACAGAAGGGAAAATAGAAAAAAAGTGTGGTAGTGGGAGCCGGGGAGGTGGTAATCAGAAGAAAGATGGCGGCTGTAGACTCAGAGACGAGGGGAGGGAGATGAAGAGTGTTCCCCGAGGGTTGAGAGTCCTGACTAATACACAAAAGGAGTTCTACAAACACACAGCTCCCGAAAGATTCATCGCGCTCCGCTACTTCACTCTCGTTCTCTTGTCGTCAACCCTTAGCTCCTTTGCTCTGTGACCTTAAATCCCCCGCAGTGCAAAAAAAAACAAAAAAAAAAACACGTCAGCAGTGACAAGTGTCTCATTTTTTTCTTCTGTTCCGCCTTCAAAGCAAGAAAAGGAAAGAGAAAAACATCTGGAAAACTGCAGGAGGCCGTCGATTACGAGATTAAACATTCGTTGAAATCAAAACGCCTTCCTCTTGAAATAACGCACCGTTTGATGTGTTTTTAGGAAATGTCACAGATTTGAATTAATTCCACTCTCCACACGGCACACAAAACGACTCTTTCCTTGAGTTAATGCATCTGAAGACATCTATGCAGATATTGAAATTGACCTCAGAGCAAGACGTCCCTGACTCGCAGCTCTGGTCTTTTTTTTTTTTTTACGCGTCGACTTCCGCCTCCACGTTTGCTCTTCCCTTCGACTCTCCTCCAGGTGCTCCAGTTTTTCCTCCCACACTCCAAAAGACGAGAGAGATGAAATGGAAAAACTCCAAAAAAAAAAAATTGCCCACAGCTGCACGCATCGGCCTGTCTGCTTTGGCCCCTGCGATGGACCGTCGACCGGCATGAATAAATGTTAAAGCGGACTACAAAATTAATAATTGACGAGTTGAGATGGGGGCGCTTTGTGCCGCGCTCCTGCCTGACCGCTGTCCTCCTCTCAACTCTCTGCTCCACACTTTCTATTGCTTTTTTTTTTTCTTTTCTTTTTTCTGGTCGCCGGCCATCTCTTCACTCCATTTCCTCATCTTTGCAGATTTTTTTTTTTTTTTTTGTTAGAGCTTGACATTAAAACCCAACCCACTGGGATCTGCCCAGAACAGACTTGGGTAAATTTAAGCTCTGAATTTTCTATTTAATTGCTTTGCTTTGGGTCACGATTATTTAAAAAAAAAAAAAAAGAAAAGGGAAAATACTCTTATCCTTACTTAACGATGAGAAAGTGCTTAACGCCGTTGGAATTCGGTGTGCCTGGATGTAGCAGAGTTTGGCTGTAGATTAGAAAGACATTACAAAAGGTTTGGGAACGCTTAGACACGGATCCAATTATTGCACCTCTGAACCGGCGCTCACCACCCGTCCCTTTCGTCCATCTTTCTTTAAAGAGCCTCGCCTCTTTCCCCCGCCCCACCACCACCACCACCCCACCCCCACCCCCACCACCGCAGCAGCCTGCACGCGTCACAACACCCCCCCGTATTGACAGAACTCCTCGTCCCCGTCAGGTTGTGTTTTCTGCTCGGGTCTGTGCTCATCCGTTCTCCTCCGTCTCTTCCACTCTGGCTCGAACGTCTGCCGCTGTGTGTGTGTGTGTGTGTGTGTGTTTGTGCTCAGCCCATCAACTTCCGCTCGGATGCCCCCCCCCCTTCCACTCGATGTGACCTGTTTTGCAAGTCTTTTGTAGTTAATGTACAGACCGTGGAACAGCTCCGTGTTAAACGCTCATGTGGAAGGAGTTTTGTCGGGGATTCGGCATGATTTCATTTGATCGGCACAGAAATAAGTTTCTTCTGGAGTTCTAGGGAAACAATCCCGTCGTCAGCTTGAGGGTTTCGCTCCGCTCAGCCTCAACGTGCTCGGCTCGGACGCACCGTCGGTTGTTAGTGCAATGAAACTGACAATTACAGGCTACAGTGCAAACATTCCCTCTGTGGCTTTTCATAACAAGAGGCTTTTTTAGTGGAGTCATTCGGGCTTGGCCCTGAATGGATTTAACTCTGCATTCCTCCAGAGGACAATAAAAAAAAAAAAAAAGACACATTGGAAAAAAAATAAAGAAAGAAAACCTGCCTCACCTCTAGGGGGTGAAGTCTCCTAAATGCGATTAGAGAAAAATACTGGGCACGCCGTCTTCCTTGACCCCTATTAACGGCGCCGGAGAAAACAGCCCCCGCATCGCTCCTCTCCACGGACCCCGCCACTAAGCACGACCTGTGTCTCAAATCACATTAACTACCAGCAGATGAAAAAAAAAAAAAAAAAAAAACTCAATACACAGCGTGCCGGGCTGTCCTAACGCTGACCTGCTGCAACCACACCTGCAAAAAAAAAACAACGATCCTCCTTTTACTGCTCAGTCTCTCTCTCGGAGAAATGAAATCACTCGCCTGCCCAGTATTTCTTTCTAGTCCTTCTGTCCGGCGAAGGGCGCCGCTGAGGCCTTAATAATAATAATACTTATGGAAGCCGGAGCAGGAGTTTACGCAACACGACTTGGCGAAAGTGAAGGGGGAGACTAATAACTTCAGGAACATTTCGATATATATATATATATATATATATATATATATATATATACGACCGGGAGCAGCTGCACCCTTTGTTTCAATAATACACCGACAAACAAGCGGAAAACGGAGGATCCGTCGAGAGACATCCTTAAGGGGGGGGAGACTCTGGCCGCCTCCCTCATCTCGCTCTCATCCACGCTGCACATCATGATATCGGCGTCACGTATATATATATACATATATATATATATATGCAACGTCACATGTGCGTTAGTCGCTTATCGTAAACATCGGTCCTGACGCCGAGTCCAGACAGCACAGGGGAGTCCATCAATCCTCCTCTGGGCAGGGAACCCAGTCTGTTGCTTATTCAGTCCCCTTGTCGGGCGTTCACCCCCTCACTTGCTCGCAGCTCCTATTCTCCGAGTGCGTAACCACAGCTGTCATGTGTCTGGTAAAAAGCGGCGTGACTGACATTCATTGTTCGAGATTGAATATGCATTTCTCCCTCCAGGACTGACGCGTGCCAAATGAGGACATTCCCCCCCTGATTGATGCGTCTCTTTTAAAATAGGGGCCATCTTTCTTCGCTCTCTCGAACAGACTTTTTCTCCATTTTTTTCACTCTCAGTTCTGCCGTGCTGACCTTTTGACAGGAACCACAGCTGGAATCCCACACTCAGTAAACAGAGGGGAGCTGAACTTGAAAAAAAAGAAGAAAAAAAAAGAAAAGACTAATCCAGAGTTATTGGAAATCTCTTACAGTTCACACAATTTCCATTTAGTGGTGAGAGAAGAAGAAAATTATCCTTTTCACTGCGATAATTATGCATGGGCAGAGGGGGGGAGGAGGAGGGAGGTAGTCCTGAGCACCAAGGTTAGATCACAAACTTAATCAATAATGCACACCGCCTATTGTGTTTCGGCACTGCAGTCAGCCCAGCTCAGTTCCATTCGAGTGAATCCACAGCGCCGGATCGGCCCGCGCCAAGTCAACAGTCCAGGTGACTGATGAGTCTCCTTGAATTCGACGACGGCAGAAACGGCGAGGAAGAGGAGGAAGAGGAGGAAGGGACGGCGGCGGCGGCGGCGGCCCGAGCAGACGAGAGAAGGGGGCTGTGGGAAGGACTTGGCAGGAGGACGAGGCGCAGAAGGAGTAGCCTGGGCTGCCGCAGCTGCAGATGTTGTTTGTGACACACTCCATCCCAAAAAAATCCACCAAAAAAAGGGATGGAGACTGTGGCCCTGGGCTGAGGCAGAACAGGCAAAATAGGGGGAAAAAAAACCCACTCCTGTGTGATAAATACCTCATTTGATACATTCAATGTGAAGTAAACTGCTAGAATAAAATGTCCCAGGTCTTTTGCCCTTGTTCAAAAGTACTTCCTATTGATAATGGCCAACCCGAGCAGAGCAATGCTTCCTCTACTGCTGACCCAGCCCTCAGGCAACGTCAACGGTTTCCTATGAAACTCGCT
>NW_027176362.1:88351-140791 GCF_023349555.1 Cebidichthys violaceus | reverse complement strand
TATGAACGATGCCTCTCTGACCCCCACCCTCCCCCCCCCACCCCACCCCATTCTCAGGCAGGCCCATTGCGAGGAGAGTCCCGGGACCCTCTCAACCCAGTTTTTCCCCATGGGAAATATCCGACATTAACCCTAGCATCCGTTTGCCATATAAACCCCATAGAGTTAGAAGAGGGGAAATAAAGAAATACATAAAAGAAAAAACACACACATTGTATGTATGATGAGTGATAGAAGTGATGTATAGGAGCCTGATGAAAGGATGTTTTTATTCTTCTGCGGTGCTTTAACTGTCTGGAACACACACATTTTGCACACACTAGCTCTCACCTGCACTTACCCCCCCCCCCCAGGTATTGACACACATCCAAACCTCCCCTAACCTAAGCAAAGGGATGTGTGAACATGGACCACATTTAGCCAGCACCACCTTTCTGTGTCACCCCCCCCCCCCCTGGAAAAAAGAGGGGGGGGTGCCAAGATGGGTGTTTACGTGTATATTCATATTCTATGTTCTTCAGGAAGATAAAAGGCCGTGAATTGAACTATTTTGACCGAACATTGTCGTTAGCATGACAACATTTAGCTGCACTATGGGAGCCTCGTTTGGTGGAAAGAAACCACTGGGTCCGGTCTGGAGGAGAGACGCTAGCAGTCCTGCTAAACTACTGCAACATCCCTGCATGAAGGACTCCTACCCCCCCCCCCCCCCCCCCACCCACCCACCCACCCTCCTCGGTACTAATCATGGTTTAAGCTCTTAGAGGACAAACAAAAAAAGATATTTTAAACATTTTTTTCATGTTCCCATATATATTTTAGAAAGCTGGGTTAAGTGCTATATGCAAACAGAAAAAAAAAGATGTATGAAAGAATTATTATTTTTCATTATTACTTCTCCCTAATATGCAATGGAGTGTAGTGTAACAATGGTTGCAATCCTGTCACTTTAATGCTGTACGTGCACATCGGTTGCTGTGTGGATGTCGGGTGCCGAGGCAACAGGACTTGACAATGATGGGAACTAATGGCCGTCACTCCACAGCACCGCCGTGTTCCCAGACCGCCTTTATTCGATCCGACCAATCACAGAGAGCCCTCTCAAGTCCCGGGTCTCAGCCGCTGCCACAGGCTGACCGAGCTGTCGTCGGACGAATATCGCCGTTCCGTTATCTTCTGCTTTTTCCTCGCTTTTTCTTTTACCTTTTTTTTTTTCTTCTTCTTCTGCTGTCAGGTAGGATTTGGAGCGTGTAAATGGCATAACCATGTTCACATTTCACTGTCTGTTCTGTGTATCTGCTTCACCATTCAAAGACAAAAAACCCTGTTTTCCAGTATAACCTGTTCATTTTTAAGAGCCGTATGATGCGACACTTGTAGCTGTCACTCTTGGTGCTTGGCTTATGCTTCATTGTCTTAATATTCCAAATAAAACTGTTAAGTGTAATCCACACTGGCCCATGATATAATATTGAGTTTGTTGTATTCTTTATCGTGCCGTACCACAGGCTCCGGGTGTGATTTGGTCAGAGTTTAGGGCGACTGTGTGAATGTTTGATTTCAGTTCATGTTCAAGAGAAACTTCTGGTGCATCACTGAAACCAGAATCTCTGCATTCAGCTCGTACCAAATGTCTTCGTCTCAACGGTACTTCTCCGACCGCTGCATTCCCGCTTTGAAATCATAATTTCATTGACCAGTGGCCGGAAAACATTGACGCAACAACAAATATTTCTGATTATAAATTCAGATATGACTGAGTGAAGCGACCTTCATATATTCCCTTTTCAATTTCAATAGCAAAAGGGTATAAAAAGTTTCATAAATAGTCCAATTAATGTAAAATAATCGGGAATCTCAATCTGTGGAGCCTAACAAAAGGGCTTCACCTTTTTTTGAGTTACAGGTGTTACAATATCTTCCGAGTTCCGTCTATAGTGAGCAGCTGCTTTGTTCAACCCCCCCGATGGACAGATGACCCCCCCCCCCCACTCCTCCCAGCTCCTCCCAACCCACAGTCTACCTCCCTCACTGGGCTCAGCAGCAGCTATGCAGACAGACCAAGCTGCCTGGAACTTCACAGTTAAGTATTTGTTCATTTGAAATGATGTATAAATAGCATGTGGGTTATCGGTTTCAAGTTAGCTACCCAAGGCTTATGAATAATTGACGCTCGCCGAGGGAGGAGGGAGAGGGTGAGCTGCCGTGCGGGGCGGTAAAAACTTTCTGTGGGCTCTGAGAGAGAGCAACAAAACTGAGTTACAAACTCGTAGAAACATACTACAGCGCACTCGTATCCACCGCGCTCTGAAAACATACCCTCAGGTCCTCCTGTTAAAGCCTCTGGCACGCCATGATAGAAACCAAAGTAATAAGTCTCCAGCAGAAAGTTGTGGAATCTAGAGTTGGATGTGGGTCACTGACGGGAGGAGGAGGAGGAGGAGGAGGAGGAGGAGGATGAAAGTGCAGATGATGAAGTTCCTGTCGGCTTATCAGCAGGCCAAACCCTCCAGATTTGATCGGAGTGTGGCCCAGTCAGCTCCGACCGAGACGCCTCCTTATCAGCCCGCTCCACTCTTCGCTCCGCTCTATCTCTGGTTGGCACATTGAGCCGCAGCGAGCGGTTGTTGTTGGCAGCGGCATCAAAAGACGCGGCAATGGTGAAAACTCTCCCACCGCTGCCAAGATAAAAGTTCCCTTTCTTTTTTTCTTTGTCTGTTGCTCCAATGCCAAGAAGGCTATTTTGTGTTTTTATGCCATTTGATAATGAGGGGTTCACACACTAATACAGTGCTTTTTTTTTGTTTTGTTGGTAAGACGCACTTATTCTACGTACCTTCAAATTGCCCGGTTCCACATAAGTGCCCTCACATTGCAGCGTACTCTTTATTTTGCGTTTTATCGTGTGGGAAAGTGCAATTTTTTTGGGGATGAAAACACGTTTGCTTTTTGTGCCAAGAGTTTAGATGAGAAGATCGATACCACTCTCACGTCCATACACTTCATATGAAGCCACAGCCAGCAGCCTTTTAGCTTAGCTTAGCATAAGGGGGGGGGGGGGGGGGGGGGGGGCAACAGCTCTCTTGGCTTTGTACGAAGGTACTTGGATCTGCTTCCATGCACCGCCCGGAAGCTTGCATGTGCATGAATAAAATGTATAATATTTATAATAGAATCAATGTGTCATTATTTCATACATGTGTGCTCTGCAGCGCAGAAACAATTCAAAAATAGAAAAAAGGCAAAAGAAAAATGCTCAATAACAAATTTCATTGTGTTACAGAAGCTACTGGAATGGAGGCATGGCTGGGATGTGAAGTCATTACTTTAGCTGCCGCCAGAAGCCGGTTAGCTTAGCTTAGTACAAAGACTGGAAACAAGGCAAAACAGCGAGCTAGCTGACTGCTGTGTGTGGGGGTTTTTTGGACGTTTAATAAAGAACATGTATACGGTTTTAATAAGTGAGACGTGGGACTTTGTGAGAGTTTAAAGGTGCTAGTAGTGTCTTTGGACAGAGCTAAGCTAGCTGGTCTCAGCTTTAATGCTAGGCTAAGCTAACCAGCTGCTGGCAAAAGCTTCATGTTTAGCGGACAGATGTGAGAGTTGAACCAATCTTCTATCCAACTCTTGGCAAGCGAATAAGTTCCCTATAATGTTGAACAATTTTTTTAAGTTGCAACATATTTGGTAATCTGGTCTTTATCATTTTGTATTTGAAGCCAGTAAAATCTTTACAGCTTTATTGCCCTGTTTTCTGAAATCACTGGCAGTGTGCGGGGAAACATTTCCTCTTACATTTTCCTGCTTCTCATCGGACTCCTGTCTCACTCGGGAACCAGCTAGGCTTTTCATTTCCTTCACTTCTCCTGCTGAGCCCAAATTTCTCCCCGCACCCACAGTGCTAAGCCCATGAGCTCAACGCAGATACACACCACATGGCTGCCTGCATTGTTTCCTGCACGCAAACTGCAGTACCACTGGAGGAGGAGAAGAAGAAGAAGAAGAAGACGAGGCAAAGCGAGGGCCAGGACAAAGTGCGAGTAAGAGACACTGCTGTTGCTTTTCCAGCATTTTGGAGCGCCGCCAAGTCTGCGGCGGCAAAGTGAGCGTTGACCTCCGGTTGACCTTGCGCGGATGCACGCACCGAGCAGGCGAGCACGCTCACACAAAGACCCAGCATCCATATTTCATTGCAGAAATATATCCGCCCGACAGCGTTTTTTTTTTTTTTTTTTTTTTTTTTTTTTTTTTTACACCCACTGTGGAGCTCACCTCCGAGTGGCTGAGCCGGCTGTGGAGGGCCGGGCCTGCAGGCTGCTCCTCATCAGCCGACTGAGCCAAGAGCAGCGGGGCCGATGGTCCGGAGGCCCGGCGCAGAGGCTTACGGAGGAAGATCCGTTTTTTTCCAGCTTCGTCTTGCTACCTGTCAAATTCAGTGATCAGTACCTCAGCTCTGATACAGCTGGATCTCTATCGCGTAAGCTTCCGAACAGTAAGCGGTAGCTTCACCTCTTGACCTATGCCCCCCCCCCCCCCGCAGACCTCCTGGAAAGTTGACTCCCCACCTGTCCAACATCTGCTAGCCAATGGCGTACAGGTTCTGCCTCACATAATCTGATTAAAGTCAAATCCCCGTCTATGAGCCCCCCCCACCGGCCCGACCACGCTTCAGCCTCCTCCTTTGACACCACCTCCTTCTTCGCCGACGTCTCCGCCCCCTCCGCACCAGAGAAGTCGGACCACATGTGAACAGTCAGTGAACGGCATCTGGACTGACCTCTCTCTCTTTTTTTTTTTTTTCTTTTTTTTTTTTGGTTGTTCTCTGGCAGAGACACTGGAAAATTTCAGTGGGCATGTCCTTTTAATTCCTGTGCCTCCCCCCCCCTCCCTCCCTCTTTCTCATTCTCCATTACTGTCTCCCTCCTTGATCCCATCTCTTTCTATGTATTTATGTACATTCATACAGATCAGGGGGATGTTTTGATTCTCCAGATCAGATTCCAGGGTTTTAGTGGCTCCGATCTGTCCTCCCCCCCCCCCCCCCCCCCCCCCCTTCATTCTGGTACCGTGGTCCCATTTCCACCGCTTTTCTTCGCTCCCGTTCCCCCCGTGTCCTTCTCCTCCGGTGCAATGTATCATTGCCGCTTGGCTGGCCCCTGCGTAAACCCTGGCTCGTTCGGCAGCCCTGCTTACTCTCACCCTCGGCCTTCCCCAGTGGCTCAGCGAGCCTCCGGAAAGTTCCCCCCTTCGCTCGAAGCGCTGGCATCGGCAGCCGAATCCGTGTACGTGTTTATGGAGTACTGACAAATTCCTTCCTCCTCGCTCCCTCTCTTGCGTTGCGGACTTGACATGCGAGCATTATATTTAATCCCTCGTCCGTCCGCCCCCCCCCCCCCCCCTGTGCGGGCAGAGGCAGTGTGGTGGAGGAGCCATGGGGCCCCGGAGCTGGAGCGACGGCCTCTGCGGTGGCTGGGGCACCATTACTGAGGCAGCAGGACAGGAGAGCGATGGGTTCAGAGATGGGCCTTGAGGTAGAGCTATGGGATATGTGGTGGGGCTGTGTTTCATTATGGCGGGGAACTGCCTAGGTCACTGGCACTGGGAATACCGGTCTCTCTTAAATTAATTGAAATATGAATAAGCTGCTCCAATCCACTGAGCGTTACATTCTCCAGCAGATGCATGCTTTTAGACCCTGTGGTACAAAGCCACATTTCGGGTAAAGTAAAACATAAAAATGCATCGAAACGTCCCCACACATGATGGTCTACCACATATGATGCAATAATTATAAATCAGTCCCATAACAACCCTGCTAGTAGACAGTTTTGCCTTTCGCCTGAGGTCACTACATAAGTAATTTATAAAAAAAAGGGTTAATTCAGAGATGTGACATGACTTCTATGAACTAGCAAAAATCAAATAGTCAAATGTCTAAATGTTTAAATCAAGTATGAGCCTCCGTAAGTTCCTAACAAAGTGCTTTCAGATGCTGTTAGATGGTCGTCTAGATATGAAGGGGCTCATTCTGAGCTAACGAAAACACAACGATTCTTTTATATATATATATATATATATATATATATTGTATTTCTGCAAATCAATCCTGCACGCCGGCCCTTTAAGGGACCGTTGACCAGGTGAGCAGAGGTGTGAGCAAGTTCTAAAGCAACACCGCGGATGCTTTTGAGGAGAGGCTGTGTGAACGACGGTTCGTCACGCAGAATCAATCAACCAACGTTCTGTAGAACAAACAGTCGCCTATCCTCGCCGCGTTGCACACGCCTAAACCACGCCTAAACCACGCCTGTAGCTGTCAGCAGCTGGACGCAGGACGCTGATTGGTCCAGACACACAAACGCCTGACAGGATGGTTATTTATGTGATCCTGTGAGGTAAGTGAAAGACCAAAAAAACATGGGCAAAATATTGAAAGTTTCAGGCCGTAAAACCAGAACAACGAGCTGAAAGACGCTAAAAAGCTCTTTAGATTTTAGGGGAATTACGGCGTTGGGTTGGATTCATCACCGTTCACATTACTCACAGACATCTGACCCATTAAACAGATAACAGTAATGACTGGAGCGGGTTGAAACCAAGTGACATCCGTTCTTAAAGCCCCGCTTCTGTGGCAGTGCTAAAAGATGCGATCAATCACTTGTTAATAACCCCAGTGATGAAATGCAAAACCACCCTTAAAGGCTGAACAATGAAGAGCGTCAGCAGCTTTGTGCCGTCTCTGTCACGGTGTCTGCTTGGCGCAAAACAACAAGAAAGAAAAAGACAAAAGAAAGACGGAGAGAGAGGGGGGGGGGGGTCAAGACCAGGCAGTGAGAGACGAGGCTGGTTTTGTTTGCGGTTTCCTTCCCGGGCCGGCTTTTCCCAGAAGAGTGAATCAGCTGAGACCACAAAAGGAGCCCGGAGGCTCTTCTTCACCCAGGCCCCCCGAGGCCTCCTCTGGGAGAGCCGCTCCGCCACTCCACCGTCACACTGGGCTCTTCTCTCTCCGCTTCCCAGTGACTCACGCGGCTGTTGTCCCACCGCCGAGCGACCCTGACCCGGGCTGTGGGAGGGTCCCTTGTTTTGTGAATGTGTTGACGTGTTTCCTCTGGCAGATCTGTCCCGATGCGCTGTTTAACATGCCGCTGACATGTTTTATTTTGTCTGGCAACTATGGCACATGCAGCTCCGCTCCGGGGACAGAAACGTTATACACGAGCGTCTGTGGTGTCGGATGATCTTCTTTGAGGTGCTGTAAATGTTGAAGGGACGTAGTAAAGGAATGTTTACATTACTTAGCGCTGGGCCTAGTTTTCGTGCCACTTTCGGCGCATATTTTCACTTTGACTCCTCACTGTACTGACCATATTCTGGACTTCTGCTTCAGTTGGAACCTTGATTATCAAGCGTGGCATTAGTTTCAGCTTCAGTGGAAATTTGAACAGAGTCATTTTAGCTGGGCTTTCTTTCTTCTTTTTTCTTGTAGTCTCTTGTTTCCCTAGGAAAGGTTCTTGGAGCTCGCCGCTCTTTTCTCAGGAAGGCTCGGCTTCACATCCCGCATGGGAGCGGCCCAAATCAACCACAGGTCATTGAGCAACTCTGGAGCTTTTTGCTTGTTGGGTAACTTGCTCAAGGGCATCTGCGGATCTGAACCTGTGACCTCAACTCGTCAACGTTTTCTGTCTGCCAAATTAAACTAAGGTAATCTGACACAAACCGTCGCTTTGTCCAATACTGTCAGCACATTTCCAGACTTCATGCTATTTGTCTCAGCTAATGGCCGACGCTAACGCCGCCCCGACCCACAACGTCGTCCCGGAAGAGTAGCGCTGGGCGACGTGTTCCTTTATTCCCATGAACACGTACAACACTGTAGTTTATTTTGGGTCGATACCACAAACAGCATCCTGCTGCCCCAAATACTCACCAAATGTATAAGAATACTGCAGCTGAAAATAGTCCACAGTTTACTCCTGTTTGAGCAACGTTTGCTACAAACAACAGTGACAAGCTGTTTCATGGCGTTATTATTATTCTTTTTATTTTAACATGAAACTATATCGTTGGGTTATTCGTGTTTTTAAAGATTTGCGTTTTCAGTAGGAATTAATCGACTTCGGGGGGAGAAACATAAACTGTCTGGGAAAGTTGAAAAGTATTGTTTCATGGTCTCGTCACTGCTTTGGGTCTTTTCATTTATTTGTTGACAGTAAAACAAGATTTACCAGCCTTATCCTTAAAAAAAAAAAAACGATTGCTTTTTTAATTTTATTTGCAAACAATGACATTAATAACAAAACTGTCCATTTCAAACAGTTTAAAAACTGACTTTGTCTTTCAGTTCCAACCTTCCGCACATTTATTTCCTGTGCGATGCGAGATAATCACCGACATCACAGGTTAAGTTTAACCTTCAAATGAAGTTAAGACTCAACTTATTTATTCATCATTAGAAAAAAAATGATTCTCGCGTTATAACAATTTATGATCGAAAGATCTAGTCGGAAGGGGGAGACCGTGGCTAAGTGGAGAGCAGGGCTGTCTCTCAATCAGCGGTTCGATCCCCGGCTCCTGCTCCGCTAGTCTCATGTCAATGTGTCCTTGAGCAAGACACTTAACCACAAAGCCTACGGTAGATAGATACTGAATTGTAAGTCGCTTTGTATAAAAGCGTCTGCTAAATGACTGTAATGTAATGTAATGGAAGACTAGACAAGCGCAGTACAAGTACAGTCCATTTACCGTTTTATTTGATCTTCTTATAGGTCCTAATCTTTCAGTTGTGCTTGACTTCCTGATCACTTGTCAGTCTGTCGGTGTGAACACTTCTGTCTTCGTTCCCATGGATCTTCTGGTTTGAGTTCCTGTAGTTGGAGCTCTTTCTTTCTTTGTGGCTCATCATTGCCAAACTAACCCATTACGTATTCTACCGACGCAGCGCCGCATGTTTGTGCTTTTGATGCCCTTATACAGTTGAAGCCGCATTGTTAGTTGGGGGTGAAGACCATGTAGTTGGATGAACATGGAGCTAAAATGCCACAGCTCCCTCCACGGTGTTGGCGCTCATCGTACCACCATGTACACAGCGTGCTTCAGACGTATCCATTATACGTAAACGTGAACGTCTTCCCCTCCGCGCTGCTTGAATTCTCTCCTCTGCCTGTTGAATGTATATTTGTGGAGTGATCTGTATAGTCTACCGTCCAAACTTTTGTCTTGCGCTGCATGTGAGGTCCTCATATCTTCACACCACCTGGGGTCCGAATTTTGTACCATAAACGCTGTCTCTGTACCAGTGTCAAGATACAGTGTCTGTGCATTAAATGCATTGATTCTGAATCTAAAATACATTTTTTTGTTTATCTGTGCGGTGGATGTGAAGACACAGACAGTTCATTAGCGACCTGCTGTGTGTGTGTGTGTGTGTGTGTGTGTGTGTGTGTGTGTGTGTGTGTGCGTGTGTGTGTGTGTGTGTGTGTGCGTGTGCGAGGAACGGTGTGACTGCGGAGGCAAAGCACCGAGCGCTTGAGAGTCCGCTTGTGGTTCGAAAAGCACAGCGAGTCCTGCAACAGGAAATGACAGAACTCGGCTAAGGGGCTAAAAATAATGCTCGTTGTTAAGGAAGAATAGAGCCGGGGAGGCAGCGGAGTACAGCAAATATTATTGCAATTAAACCGCAGGCCCAAAAACCACGGCCTTCTCTTCAGAGAATGACCCAGGTGGCTGCCAGTGGGGGAAAAAAAGAGAAATGAAGCGAGGAGAGGGTGAGGTGAGGAGTCGAAGCGCTAACAAATGGAGTCAAAGCTTGGGTGTTGGTGGTGGTGATGGGCGGGGTGAGAGGGGATGTCTGAGTAGAATTCCTGTGAAGTTATGCCACAGTGCACTGACTCAGAGAGGACAACACGCATTTCTTTTTCGCAAGAACTTCCAGCACCTCCTTCCCTGACTTCACTATTGTTTCCAAGAGAGGGAGGAGGACAGAGGAGGGGGCATCGAGGGCCGCAGCGTCGCCATCAAACTTGACGCTAACGCCGCTCCGGTTCACCTCCCCCTTTTCCTAACCCCACACACACACACACACACACACACACACACACACACACACACACACACACACACACACACACAGATGCACGCTGGCAAACTCAACACACCCTGGCACTCGGCGGTGCCGAGCTAAGAATGGAGCACTCCTTCGACTCACGCAATGTGGTGTGCTGAAATTTCCTGCAATAAAAACGTGATTGGGAAGATACCCATTAAAAAAAAAATGTGTGAGGGGAGAGGAAAGAGGCGAGAGCCGGCCAGCCAAAGAAGAGTGAGAAAGCAAAGAGGAGGAGGAGGAGGAGGGGAGGTCGGTGGAAAGGGGGGAGTGTTGTGGTGTGGAGAAAAGTCAGAGGAGGAGAAGGCTCGGGGAGGGGAGGTTGAGGGATATTCTCCTCGCTGACCACTGGATACCCTGCCACCCCTCTGCGGAAAAAAAAAAAAGAAGCACATTCTGGCATCTTCTGTGTTCACTTGCGCTCCTTCTCTTTCTTTCTTTTTTTCAAATTCTGTTTTCATTTAGCACATGGCAGCACTCCCTCAAGCTCGTGAGTTTCCCAAACCAAAAAGCTATTTCCTGATTCACTCCCTCTCTCATATAATTATTCTGCTGGACCGTGTTCATCACTTCTTTTTTTTTTTTTCTTTTTTTTTTTTTTTTTCAAAGCCTTCTTTTCCAGCACTGCCTGTTCTGTGCTCGGGGTGACATCACAGCCTCGATGGGGCAAAGGCCGCCCGGCTCGTGCTCTGTGGGTCAGAGGTCGCGACGGCTCCCGCTCCTTCACACATACTTAATCCCTTCAGCGCTACGCGTCAACCTGATGTAGTTTAATGAAACACTTTCGCGTGGGATAATTGAATTGGTCGCACGCCCCTTGAATGAAGCCATTTAAGGTTAAGAACTTGATTTTAAGGAAGAAAAAAAAATACTGTAAACATGCAGAATTGTAATAACTGTACTTTACATTTGTATCTTTTTGGGTGCAAAGGGTGTATGAAGAGAGCTGGGGATCTCAAGACATTTCCAGTGCTCAAGCGGGTCACATGGTTTAATATGTTAAGGGCCCTTGTTAACGGCTGCGGTATTCACCTCATAAATGGCCTCATTGTTCCCGTTCACACACACACACACACACACACACACACACACACACACACACAAACTCGCGCACACGCCGGGGCTTTTTACGGCATAACTATTCTGAATCGCTCGTAATGTGCCCCCGAATCTGCCGTTAAAAGTGCACCCTCGGTCACCACGGGGCATTAGCCGTGCATTTGAGCTACACAACCTGTGTGCTGTATGTTTTCAAGCCTCTCTCTCTGTTGTTAGTGTTTAGTTTAGCTGCACTGACTCTCTCTCTCTCTCTCTCTCTCTCTCTCTCTCTCTCTCTCTCTCTCTCTCTCTGCCCCAGCTGTGTGCTTCTGTCCAGGTTCCAGCTGTTTGGGTGTGGCTGCTGCTGGCACCAAGAGAAACCTCCACAAACTCGGGGGGGGGGGGGCTGTGCTCATTAATTGACTGCTGGAGACGAGGCCGCAAGATGGACGTACACTCGTATGTCTGTGTTATGTGTGCGCATGTCAACACAATGATTAGGTCAGGGAACTCGTGTGTACTTTAGATTGTAATCTACTGCTTGAAGGTAGAGGGTGATAAACATACACAAAGTTAAGCTCAGCACCAACTAACTGACAACAATGATATACAAAGCTGCACTCATCAATATTTTTTATATTAAGAATGGGTCGAATACGTGTAATGTGAAATTATTGATGAACTCACAGAACATTATCACCCAACTCTGCAGTTCCTCTGCAGCCTTTTTTTTTTTTTTTTAGCATTTTTCAGCTAATTGCTTTGACTTTGCGGCCCACAACTTGACTGTTAGCATGTGCGGCTAACTCGCACTCAGCGTTCTCACAAGCACTGTTCCCAGCAGCAGGCGGCGGCGTTCAGCTTCTCAAACCAACCCTTCGCTTAAGTGCCCAGCAGACAGACAAAGTTAGCGACTAGCTAGCTGTTGAACATACTGTAGCAAAGCGTCTTAGCGGCCAAAGATTCCTCTCTCAAGAACTACTGTAATAGAGCTAAAAGGAGAGTTAACAGTGGACTGGTTGGACACAGACATGACTCTGAAGGAATGCTAGTGCTGCTGTTCCTGCTGCATGTGTTTTTAGGCAACTGTTTGCTAATCTGCGTTAGCACAAAACCTTCTTTTTTTTCCATCTAAAAATAACTTCTAAAAGGCATCATTGTTCGACCTGCCAAAATAGAGTAGTTTCAAGTGAGCAAAATGATAATTTCAAATGAATTGCATCCAAAAAATGTACCTAAGTTCAATACCCAGCCCCACTTATGTGACTGTAAGTGATTTAATTGTTCACCTGGGCGAAGGCCAAACTTAGCAGTGGCAGTAGCTGCAGGGTAACATGGGGACAGCAGAGTATATATATTTATATATATATATATATATATATATATAGGACCCGTCATACCAGCATTTATGACAGCAATATTTCACACCACGATCCAGTCGTTACTCAGCAACAGCAGCATTGCTGTCACGTGGAGTTCAACTTCGGTGAACATGTAAATGCACACTGTTGACCGAAAGCAAAGCTGCTTTGTCGACCACATAATGGGTGGTCGAATTGAGTCTGAAATGCTATAGTTGCTATCCAGCTCATTCAGTTTAATAAGATTCTGCTTTGGCAGGAAAAAGTTGCAGTGAGGTTTGATACAGGGTCAGATAAATAGCATTAATGGGCGCTCTTCTTTCACTGTGAGCTTTTTTTAAAAATGGATTTCTGGATTTCCCCCCCCTATGCGTCCCAGCTTGGAAGTCATACTGCACACTAACACTCCTCTCTTCCACGGCCACTACTTTTTGCATCCTGGAGCCCTGCATCTGGGTGTTTTTAATTGTGGTTTTGTGTGAGTGATGGAGCTAGTGTGACACATATAGCCTCTAGTACTGTAATGACCATAATGGAGGCCAGTGTGCATTGTTGGAAACAAAGTTATATCTGCCTTTGAGTTGGAATTACTTCACTCGGGGAGGAAAAGAAGAGGAAACAGAATAAGACGGCATAGGAAGAGGCCCTATCTGTCTTGATGCATCAGGTATTTGAGTTGTTGAAGTATGCAGCGCATAGAAAGCCTTTGACAACCTTCCAGCTTTCTTCCTCGTGTTTTCACTTCTAGCGGCGCTCAGAATAGCCTGCAGACCAGACTACAATATGAGCTGTAATAGCGGCAGAAATCCTATACCGGTCCAGAGGTCAACGCAAGTGCTGATCAGAGTTGGGAGAGCGCACACGAGTTTGCGAGGCAAAATGTACGTCTACATGTGTGTGTTAAGGCGGGAAGCATGCGTGTCTACATGAGCAGAGGTATGCGCGCGTGTGTGTGTGTGTGTGTGTGTGTGTGTGTGTGTGTGGCCGCACGGCGCACGGCTGGCTGGTGACGAACCGGCATCCGCTCCGTGAGGTGAGTGTAGCGTGCCGGGGGTCAGAGCGGCGCTTAGCGCAGACGCCCGTGATAGATCTGGCAAGAGTGTAGCACCGACATGCAGGAGACCAGCTGCAATCACCACGGTTACGACCCCCAAGATGCTGCTGCACCCCGCCTATGAAAAGAGAGTTGTTGCACAACAGGAAGTCGTTAACAATCAGTGCAAATAGAGGCGCATCAACAAGGTTGCACAAGCAAAGAAAGACATTACCAGAGGGTTGTTTTTCATTTCCCTGCTTGTTCATGGAGCACAGCTATGATGCATGTAGGCTGTAGTGACAGAAATATTCCATATATAGTTTTAGATGGGGGTTTTTAGCCTTTAAAAATCCCAAATTACAAGAGAAAAAGTGTAAGAAACTGATTAAACCATATTTGTATCTGTCCTAATGTAAGCTGCAACCGTTAGCATGTGCGGCTAACTGTAGCTTAGTACCTACAGTGGGCATTTGTAGGTTCTTACATTGTTATCTGGGATTGCATTACGTTCAGCAAACACATTATTCCTGAAAGCCTTTTCTTTTGAAATAATCTCTTTTTTTTGGGGGGGGGCCTGGGACATGCAGCATGGCGTCGGGGAAGTATTTTGGCTGCGCGATGGAGAAACACCGTAGTTATCGTCACAATGTGAAATGTTTCACCCCTAACCAGTTCAAATGGATGCAGTCGCTCCTGAATAACTGCTTGCGTTCCCAAAAGAGGTTAATCTTGTCCCTTCGGCAGTATCAGTGAAACTTTTATCAACGTTTCTTGTAACCAAATAATCCGAATTGAGGCCAAAAAAAAGTGTTTTGCAGTTTAGGAATCAGGCATGACAAAGTAACACAGGTAACTGCCTTCGATAATATGTGTTTGGTAGGAAATATCCATGTTTATTTTTGGAAAAATAGACTGTAATTACCGTGGTTTACCATTGAGTTACAGAAATGATCTGCATTTGCATTATGACTCTGCATTATACCTGCTCTGTGCGCTAGAATAAAACCGACCCAGTGGTTTATACCAGTGTAAACATCAGCAGTAGGTTTACGACCCATGGAATGGAATTTTCCACTCACTTTTGCCTGTTGAAATACCTTCTGAACGGGCAAATACGACCCACAATCTAGGCCAATTTAAGATTACTGTGAGAAGAAAGACGACGGCTCTTAGGCTCCAGAACGACGTCAGAAGGAAAGGAAAGGACAGTAAGGGACACGAGGCCAACTGCTGATAATAAACTCAAAACTTACAGTAATTGTAAGATTGTAGAGAACTCACAGAACAAGGACACACCAGCAAAGCAAAATATTCTCCCCATACTTTGGTTATTCTTTCAGATTTTTTTATTTTCTTTTTTAAAGGCATTTTAGACTCTTTTTTTTTTTTTATTGTTAGTAGACGGTGTAGAATGGAACAAGGGGAAGTACAGAGTAAGTGTCAAACCACTTGACTGCCTGGATACATGTTTTATTTATTTTGTTTTCAAATTAATTTGATTATTTCTTACCTTTTGTTCAGAATCAGAACCGTTTATTGCCAAGTACGTTACACATACAAGGAATTTGACTTGGTGAATGGTGCATAATAATAAACAATGAACAATGAACACAGTGCAATAATCAAGACATCATTTAAAAAAATAGAAACATATTAAAATTTACAATAAAATACGGTACAAACAGATAACAGTACTTTATGAATGGACTGACAAACAGTGAAGGTTTAATCATTTTGAGTCATTTTGTGGTAAAAAGTAATAAAGTCATAGTATAGCAAGTCAAAGAAATCATAGAATATGATTCACCATTCTCTATGTGTACCTCCATTATTTCCCTAAACTTTCTGTATCTCAATCTATTAATCTCAATCCAAACCGGTTGGGGATTATGAGTTTGTACCTAATCAATATGCAATCTTTATTATAATTCCGTTTCACGGTATTTAACATCCCTCCTACTTCTTAGAAATCACTTTTCTGCTCTTCTTAAATTGTCCCTTCGAGTCTGAAAATCTTGGTTCTCAGAAAGGTTTGTAAGATTTTCTAAAACCTTGATGGCTTTTACAGTCTCTCTTCACACATCTACGCAATGCTGTGTAATCACAGCTACACGATCCATCACACATCTGATACCTGACAACCTGAGGTGAGAGGATCAAGACCCAGCTCTGTTCCAGGAACATCTGGTCGGTTTCCATGACAGATTTCAAACACTACAAGCTAAACTGAAGGAGCTTAATAGTGCAGATGATTCTTTGCATCTCTAATATGCTGAACGTTTGTACAATTCTTTAGTTTTTCCAGAGGTTTTGTGTGTTTGAGTTGAATATAAGTCGCATGAGCAAATACTTCAGGTGGTCGGTGGTCTGATTGGAGGACCTGCAGTTGTGAGTGAGTGATTTTTTTTTTTAGGTGCAACGTCGTCTGTGAAAAAGTCACACCAGTGTCCAGAGCACCAGTGCGAGGGAGCGAGTTCTGGAATGGAAGGCGGTAAGAATGACCCGTGATGACCCCTCTGAGTACAGCCGAAGAAGACGTGGATGAAGTGAGTGAAGGAAGTTGATCATCCTCAGTTTTAGTCCAGAGACTGAGATTCTCTTTGGTAATACACTCTGGCTTTCTTAGGACTTTTTTCGATAAACATACTACAACTTATTATTACTTTTTTTAATTTATTATACTATGACTATACTTTTGCTTTTTTTTTATTACTTTTCAAGATAATTTTTTTTCTTTCATTCTTTGTTCGACATACAATACAATGATTTTTTTAATGCTACTACAACTTTTTCCAACATATTTTATCATGACTTTTTTGGTTTGTGACATTTTTGTGACTTTTTTTCGACTTACAATACCGTGACTTTCTTCTGACTTTTTGACATACTGTACTATGACGTCTCTATGACTCTTTCAGATAGCCTTTATGAAGACTTTTGTGACACTTTATAGTCTGGCTTTTAGTGCCATTTTTCGACTATGAAATTCTATACTATGACTGTTTCGACATATTGAACTATGACTTTCTTGGCATAATACACTATGACTTTTTTTATGACTTTTTTGTCAGGCTCCACCATGCCTTTTTTGACACGAGTTGTTTTGACTTATTAGTCGTAGTATACTTTTTTTTAGTAAAGCAACAATAACAATAAAAAAGCTTTAGGCGGCATTTAATGATGCATTCAGAATCTTGCTCAAGCCCCAAAGATGATTCAGTACAAGTCACATAGTGCTTGCTTTTATTTTTCGCTCTTTAATGACATACTAAATGATAATTTCTGATTTTTTTCGGATATTCTTATGGTATGCTATACTTTATTTTTTAGAGAATTTTGATGGCATACTATTCTTTTATATTATTATTATTAATTCATTATTATTATTCTTTTCATTGTATTATTCTATTTTGTGACATAATACAATATATTTGTTGATATTAACTGATGCCATACTATATTATGACTTTTTTTAAATAATTTCTTTCTGACTCTTATTGCAGACTATATTATGACATTTTTATGGTATACAATAAAACAATGAAACAATAATTAAAATAACAAGCAACGACCATAGCAACACACATTAGCCATTCAACTGCAAGCAGCTTCTCCTCTGTAATCTTCCAGAGTAGAGCGTTTACTATCAGCTATCTTTTTCTTCCCTCCTGACGTTGGTTGTTAGCCTGTGCCCTTGTCACTTTTGCTAAGTCCTCATCCACACGTTGACGTGTTCATTCCCTCTGACAATAACAGTAGGAAAAGTGTAAGAAAATCAATACAAAACAGCACATTCCTCCTCACAATAATCTCTAGTTTTTTTCCTTGTATCACTCGTGTGAATATGACCTCTGGATCCTTTGTTTATTCGCCACCAAACAGGCAATGAACTAACTCTACAGACATTAGCTATTAGCTAGCTGTAGGCTAGCAACTGACATGTGGCCACTGTGGTGTCAAAAAGTGTTCGTTGGCCACAAACTGGTTTCTGTTGGCGGGAGCGAGTGCAGTCATGACTTGCAAATACACTTTATGTCCGTGGTAATAGCAAAGGTATGTCTTTGTGAAACATTTCTTAAAACTGAATAATCAAAATTGTGGCCAGACAAGTGTTTGCACTTTAGGAATCAGGCATGACATTGACGTGAAACTGTCTAAAATGTTAGACATATCTGATAATATGTCTTATATTCGTGTTTATGTTTGGAGACTAGACTGCAATTATAATGATTTACAGATGGGTTGTAGAAATGATCTCTTTTTGCAATATGACTATGCATTATCTTACCTATAACCAAACCAGTATTCATTACCAGTTTAAATATCTTTTAACGCTTTTAAATGAACCTGCAGTCCATAAAATGCAGTTTCCCACTTGCCCAAAAGTGATATCAGCTGTTACCGTGTCGGCTGAAAGGTTGTTTGTGTCCAAGAGTGACTTGATATCATCCATGTTAGTGATATTAGACTGATCACAGCCCACCCAGCCCTTTTGACCTGTTGAAAGACCTTTAAAGGGGCAATACAACCCATAAAATCCACCACCAAGGGAGTCTGGAGCAGGAGGAGGCATCCAGACAACAGCTCTGCCAACCCACCTCGAAAACCTCAGGCAGGGCAAGCTGCCACACGCCACCATTATCTCAATCACTCCACCATAAAGCTGACATTTTCATGGACGTGTGACAGAAACAGCAACACAATAAATATAAGTGTAAGTACTGTAGAATTAAAATGGAGAGCTACAGTCAAAAAAAGTCTCTCAATTCAAAGCTGCAATTTGTTACTCGCTGAAGGGACCGTTGCAGGACAACCTGTCCAGTCCGAACCCGCCGCGCTCGGCTTTGTATCTGTAGCTGGGAAAGATGAGAATCCCGCGGCGCAGGGTAATATGACGGCCTGGGTGAGTTTTAGTGTAATTGGAGAACACGGAGTAGGCCCACCGCTGCTGGCACACGGGGCACCGAGAGGGTGGTGCTGCATACCGCCCCGTCTGCTGAGTCACAACGGGTGGAGTGGTTCTCACTTCACCCTGCAGGCGGACGGCTCAGAAAGACGGCCCTGTAACCGGAATGAATCGGGTTTGTCGCTGTATTGGGATGAACAGCCATACTTTGCTGCAGAAACCGTGTGTACTGTCCGAGTGTATCATCTGTCCGAATAAAACGTAAAGTTTTTAAAGAAGAAAACGTAAAGTACTAAAAAGCCCAAACTAATGAGACTGTAATTATTACGGGGAAACAAGCTGAGATCCTACTTTTCTATTCAAAGATTCCACTTAAATGCAAACATATGTAATGTTTGGTGTAAGTGTGCGCCATCAACAGAATGTACAGTTACCTAAATATTAAACGGCAGAATTTTGTCAGCTGTTTAATGGTGCTTATGCTGCATTCATGTAATGTGGGAAGAAAGGTCCCGACGAGAAGAACTCTTAATGGAAAGCATTCGTTCCACCAGACACCTCAAGGTGGCCTGTGTTCCAAATGAGCAACGCACTCAGTAGCCGTGTTTTCATTCACATGTGTTTTAAGTATCGCACTAGAAAAGCTGTAAGGAATCGGCGAAATTCGCTAACACTTCCCCAATAACGGTCAAAACGTTGTAATATGCTTGCTCGGGGTGTTTTTTGCCTTTGTCGAAAAAGACAAATGCGATAAATGGGTTTTGGAAACGTCTTTGCTGAACAAATTCTGACGGATTCCCGGATTATTCCCCTAATGTGCGAATGTTTGTTTTCGTCTCCGGACAACAGGGAACGAGGCCAATACTAGCTGACATGAAAGAACAACTAAAACTCAAATTGAAACTAATTCAAACGAAGACCTATCTCTGTTTTTCTATCTACGGTATAGTGGACTGCGTAGCCTGTAGCGCCACCCTCTGACCGTACGACGCTGGTCAGAAACGTGGCTAACGTTGCATTTCTCTTTTTTTTTTTTGAGACATTTTAAATGTTCGCTTAAGATTTGCCAATGATTGTCTATGGTTGTGACACAATATGTGCATTTGAACCTAAATTCATTGATTTTTGGGCAGTAAGTTAGCAAACAGATGCCAGTTTACGCGGACCCCAGAAGTTAGCATGGAGCTGGTTTCTACCGACAAAAAGCTCTGTGGCAAACGAAACTTTAGGATATTTACACGTTTTTGTTCAGCAAGATAATGCAATGCAACATATACGATTGCAATGGACGCAAGCTGAGGCAACGAGGCTGTACGCACACCCGTCTCTGAGGCTAATGTCGTTAACAAGAAGGCCGCTAACGCAACGCAGCGCAACGCAGCGCAACGCAACAACAACGCCTTGCAGCAGGAACGCTCCAACCCGACGCGCAGACCTTGGCTCGGCTTCTTCTAGTTGCCGTCCTAATCCAAGAAGAGGAGAGACAACGTCCTGCTTTAATCCAGGTTCTAACGAAAGGCACTGGATCAAGTTTGTCCAAAGGGAAGTCCAGTTAGCTCCACAAACAGCTGTTTTGCAGTTTGAATCAAATGTTTAAAATACATTTTAATGCCAGTTTTGCAAGTGACAAAACAATTGTCTTATGATTGTAAGACCCCCTGATTTTGCTATTGAGGCTTTCAGGGGGTCAGAAGTGTCAATGTCGGACCCCCCCCCCCAGACCCCCTGTATTTCGCACACTGATCACTTCTCTGATTATTATTACGTTTGAATGCAATATGCAGGAGTAAAAATAGCTTTTAACGAATTACAGCACGGTCGCATGAGTGTGAGTAACAAAGAGACTGTTATAGCGGACTAGTTGGTCTCATTTCACTTGGACAATGATGTGAGCTGTATTTACAAGTCAAAAGGCTTTTAACATTCATTTGATGTGAGCACAACATTAGGCTTTGTTTGAGCTTAGCGCTAAACTTAACATGCTATTTCTGTTACTGTTGTCAGTGTTGTTTATTGGTGTTAGGAGTCATGAATAATGATGTGGTGGCTTTCTCTTTGTGTTCGCGCTGTTATTGTGCAATATTTTTTTCTTCTCGCCCTTTGTTATTGCTGTCCGTTTGTTTTTTCTGTTCACGTCGTCAACCCTTGGTCGCTCTGCTCTTGGTTGTTTGGTGAGGCTGGAAGTATTTTCCACGAGATATTTGCACGAGAAAAAAGAAGAAAAATAAATGATGCGTCGGTCAGTGACGCCCAGAGACCTGATGACAAACGGGGATAAATCTGCGCACACCATGGACAGACTCCGCGACGATGAATAGTCAGCACAGCGAGGAGCTTCATGGGTTGGTAAGAGCTGAAAAGACATCCTTCTCACCCTACAGCGCCCTATGTTTCCCTCCCTGTGTACTCACACAGCTGGGCCAGCAGACTGCTGGATGGATGAGGGGGGAGTTGAGTTACATTCCTTCCATCGGGGCTGTGTGTCTGCCAACCAGGTCACTCCCAGTTCAGTCCCGGGAAATTGGGAGGGAAGAATTTCCTCTATGTGTCCATAGTGGACACGGCCGCAACCACACAGAGGCCTGTGTGCACCCGGGGCACACGTGTGTGTGTGTGTGTGTGTGTGTGTGCGCGCGCTTCTGATTCGTGAAACTGAGCCCCCAGTGTTAATATGACTTGCATGTTGTTTTCTTAGGAGGACACTGTAGGAGAGGTGGGGGTTGTGTGTGCGTACTGTGTCATGGTGTGTAGGCGTGTGTGTAGTCGAAAGCGTGCGTCTCTGTGTGTGTGTGTGTGTGTGTGTGTGTGTGTGTGTGTGTGTGTGTGTGTGTGTGTGTGTGTGTGTGTGTGTGTGCGTACGACAGAAAGTAAAACTGCGATGGAGAGATAAGAAAGTTCTTCCCTCCAAAGTGCCGTGTCTCCGATATTTTTCACATTTTACTGGCTCTTGTGCAGATCGGATTGCAATGTGCACAAAGATATCGACTCACACCTCCATGGGTGAACATACTGGGCGCTGCATTTATCAAACCGGTGACCCTTAATGATCTCTGTCAAGACATGGTTCCATTGTCACCGATGCAACCAAGATAAATTGCCGCACATTTATTGTACTTTGAAAAGAAATCAGTTGCACGTACTGGAGAGCGACGCTTTGGCCGCCCTCCCGTCCAGACGTCTCTGCATCTCCTGTTCTGTTCGCCACTTACAGCGGATAATGGATGCTTCCAGAAGATTCCGGGTCCTCTGGCCTCCTCGCCGCAGCCTAATAATAGAAAGACGGAAAGATAAACGTACGGGAACAGAAAAGGGCTGAAGTTTATTTTCTCGTTGTGCCGTCGGTTAGCGCTGCGTTACGCGCGTGTTGCGCGGGTCGTCGGGGATGGCTCAGCGTGTGCGTTGGTGGGGATCAGATGGTGGCATGTTTCCTGTGTTGCTCATGTATCATGTGGAGCACTCAAAGCAGAGGGGCACGTTCGCAGACAAAAACGAGACGCATTAGCCCCCAAAGTGTGCACTGCTGTCTAATGGAAACAGACAGAGCATTGCAAAAACATGCCAAAACGTGTCATTCCTGATTAGCTGCACCTGTTGTAAAATGCAGCATGACCGTGATATTTTTTCTTTTTCAATTCATTGCCTTTGTGTTCAATATCCATGTAAAACTCAGTGCGGTCAACAACTGGACTGTCCGACCGACTACCTAATGACGACTCTCATCAACGTCAAGAGCGCTTTGTGTAAATGAGCAAACGTTAGCATGCTAACGCACTGATTGTGGCAAAGATACTTTCAAAACGTCGACATGTTAGAATTCTCATTGCTACCATGTTAGCATGAGTTAGCACATAGCGCACAGCTTCTCTGTGCCTCTGTATAACTTTTTACTCATGTTCACCCATTAGTGGGTTGTCTTGAAATATCTGCCTGTCAGTTATGAACCAGTCAGCAAAAGAACAATACAAAACCGGAGAAAACAATGAGTTTGTGGTTCATGCTAAAGTACGTTTGTTACTAAAACAAACGTACTTTAGCAAAACTGCTAAAGTACATCATGACCTCAAGGCCAAGAATTTACACTGGAACAATACAAAAAGTTCCCATCACTTCCATGTGCTTGTACATTTAAGGATAGATATAAGAAGGGTAAACAAATACTTTGTAAATGGGCAGTTTCAGTGCAAAATGTTGTGCTTGACATGTTAGCTAAACCTGCATTAAGTGATTGTTTTTGCCACTTTGGGGCAGTGGAAACAAGCCGTGAATTCAACAATGACGTACTTTTTACAATATGTCATGCTTGTTAGCCAACAGTTGCTTTTAAAGACGTGTTTCCGATCACCTGATGCATTGAAGACCAGTATTCACTGGACTTTTAGCTCTGTTTTTGGTCTCCACCAGCTCCTAAGGAAAATATTAGGCTCTTTTACTGCTAAATGCTCCTCTATGTTCACAAGCTAGTCGCTAACTTTTCCTGTCTGTTGTTTATTGCCGAGGAGGTTCTGTACAAAGGGTTTATCAATATTTTTTTTGCTGAATACGGTTCTGCATTTAGAAACATGGCCGGTGAGAGCGGTGAGAGTGGATCAAAACAGTAGAAGAAGGAGCTGAAACGTTACATTGAGCTGAGGACAAATGTAGAGTCAAGGAATAATTATCTGTGAGTTTGTCTCCCCCAGTGACTCATTTCACATACATGTAGTAATTTGACCCATTGGTGATATATTATGATATTTTGATTATAGTAACTTTAAAGCATGACATCATTTCCAGGTAAATCTTGAGACAGGAGAGTTTTTGTCCTGCTTTACAGCACAGAGAAGACTCGCTTTATTGCACACTAAAAATAAACGTATATTACTCAGCCACCAATCCAAATTTGACCCCAGTTGCACAACGCTGATGACAAATGTTCCTTTTATGCCTTTTGTGCTTTCAATCAGATTCGTGTGGACCCACATCTGGGGAGAAGAGGAGAACATATGGTAACGTCCTGTTTGAGACAGGAAGTCTGCGGTTTTCTACGAAATGTGGTCTTGATTTTGAGACGTAAAAATTATTATATCCGCTTCCCCAACCTCCCAGTGAGGTGAGGTAACTTCACTCGTATCACACAATGCTGAAAATGAATAAGAAGATAACACGTTGCAAGACAGACGTTTGCTGTTTATGGTATAGGGAGAACAACAGAAGTGGAGGTAAATGTGAGCGGAATATGGGATCCGTAGAGGACTTATACACACACACACACACACACACACACACACACACATTGAATCCCAAAGACAATTTCTCAATTGAACCTCAATATTCATGTAAAAGGCGCTCCTGCAGCTCCTTCACTGCACTTTGTCTATTACACTTTCCTGGCAAAGGATCCTGGGTACAGTCCACTGTATCAGCGTGACACAGTCTCCAGTCTGAACTCCTGATTTACTGGTTCTTGGAAGTCAAATGTGTCGCTCGGGCTCAAATGGCTCATGACATGACAGACATGTCGCACAAGAAGGAGAGGCGCTCCTCTGAATAAAAACACGCACTCCTGTCAGAAATGAGATCAAATTAGAAATGTGATCTGGTAACTGGCCTCCTCGCATATCATGAGTTTTCAAGAGCACATTAGGGCCACTCTATGGATATAAATATAGGCTATATAAACGCACACGCAAACAAATAGCATTGTTCAACAAATATAGTCTGTGATGGATTACTGTCTTGTTTTGAGCCCTGATAAAAAGCCAGCTGCTGCTCCCCCGACCACGTGGGCCGCTTCCCCCTGCTGCCCTGTCATGACTCAGTGCTGAGTGGGACATCAGCGGGTCTCTTCCCCAGCAGCCTGCGTCGTGCGAGAGAGGGCCATTCCTGTCTGCATTGGCTCTGGACTGAGTTTAGCATCATGGGAACCGCCGATAGCAGCCGGGGTCCCGACAGGTCACGGGGGAGTTCAGCTGAGTTAATCCGGCCGACAGGGTGCCCTGTCAGTCAGGGACGCAGGGGCTGTCCTGAGAGGGGGGTTGTGTTTGCGGAAGACCGGGGAGTGTACTCAGCTGGGTGGTCTCCACACCCCACCCCACCCACTCCCAGTGTCAAAATATAGCCTGGATAAGGATTCTGCCTTTTGCGCGTGCAAGGGTTTGTCAGTCAGTTTTCAGTTTCCTGGAATGCAACCTGATGTAACGGAGCCACCTGGTGGTCACAGAGGCAGTTGCATCTCACCAGAAACGATCTACATTGAACAAAAAAAAACAAGACGTCAACTTATGCGCTCCAATGCAAAGAACAATTTTCAATTACCATTTTCTGTAAGAAGCACATAAAGACCGCCTCCCCTGGATGACCTGAATGAAAACTCAGGGACAGTTGAAACTCTTTGAGATGTATGTAGGTGAACGAAACATAGAAACTCTCAAACATACACTTCTACACTCAATGTTGTTGTGAGCAGTTTCACGGAGGAGGAATGGTCGACAGAAAATAGTTCCTACATTAAACTGCTCACAGCAAGGTCTGTGGATTATCTTGAGTAACCGGGTCCTTTGCTGTAGAGTTTTTTTTTTTTTTCAAATGTACTTAGTCCCGTTATATGGGAGAGACGGCAATATCTCCAAAACTAGGAAACTCACAGCAAAACAATCCCGAATGAGAAACAGGTCAGAGCCTGTGGGGGGGCTGTCCCTTTAAAGGTCTCTCTGGTTAGGTGGTAATACCATGATGCAAAAGAAAAACCTGCACTCAAGAAAAAGTACTTACTGTGTTGTCAGCCAAATGTACTTTAAGTATCAAAAAGTACTCGGTATGCAGCCGAAAGGTCCCTCTAACTGTTGTATTAGTATATATTGTTTTTTTTTTTTTTTAATTATTACCAAGGCATTGATTGGCAGTGTATTCACACATATGAATTCACAGGTTCATTGTGTTTTGGTCTACATCTTTTTTATTCGTTTGTTTCTTTCAGGCTGAATTAAATTTTTTGCATTTATTTAGGATAAATGCAATTTGTTTTATTTGGAAGCTGGATACAAGCAAAGCTCCCTTTGTACAGATGTTGAACACTCTTACAGGGAGAAATATCAATGTTTCATAAACTTGTCCAGACTGATGTATTTCTATAAATATACCACCAGCATGGTTTTTCTCAAAAAAGGCATTCTGCAAACGAGAGTCCCCAGTAAGCAGCCCACTGCGGTTTGTGAAGGTGCGGGTGCAGGTAAACCGAGGTGGGTGGGACGGGGGCCCGGCCTGTGGCTTCACGGTGAGTCGTGTCCCGGTGGGGGCTCAGACGCTGAGCAGAGCTGCAGGGATGGCCCAGGTGAAGGTCGCAGGAGACGCAGTGAGGAGCCACCAGGACTGTGCAGAGGTTTACTCTGACATGGCTACCGTCAGCTCCAGCGCAGGTGAGTTCATGTCCCCCCCAAAAAAATAATAATACTAGTTTAATATTGTGATGGAGTTTCCTCTACAACACAGCGACCTGCAGTAGAATGTCTCTCTCTTGCCAAGATTTGCATGTTTTCAGCAATATTTCATAATTCAAGTTACTTTAATGCAGTGTCTCCTACAGTTCAAACAATAAATAGTTATAGTGTTGCATGCTGGTCTAAAAGCTATTAATCATGTTTTTTATGGTTTAAGATCAAAATTGTTAAATTTAACAACATTAAATATAATTTATTATTATTATTATTATTATTATTATTATTATTATATCAGCATGTTGTCTGGTGGCTGCTTTAGAATGAAACGTTTAGTCCTAAAACAACTGTACTTCCTATTGGTCTGATCCTAACAGTGTATTAATTGCCATGTAGCAATTTAAAGTGTTTACCTTTCGAACAGTAATCAAAGGACGAGTGTTAAACCGTATGAATATGTAACCAGGTTTGGTGAAAAATAGTGAAGAGAGTAGGAACCTTTGTGAACGAGACTACACCTTTAATAGCCATCATCAAATCAGCCTCCTCTGTCCCGTCTCCAACCGGCGTGATGTGAACGGACGAGGTCAACTCGGCGCACCAATTTGTCAGATTAGTCACTTTGTGGTAATAATCTCGGTCAAATCCCCCAGTTTCTGGTATCTTTTTCTCACGAGTTTTGTCTTTGGCAGCTAAAGCTCCGTGGCTCTCGGGTTGCCTGGTGGCAGTGGGAACCATGGAGTCAGTGTAATCCCTCTTTTTTGAGACACTCATTTGGTTAAACGAGCTCTCACAAGTGTTTTGATGCCAAGTAACTCGGGGAAACAGGAGCCGGAGAATTGTCCTCCAGAAATTCTTTTGAGCGTCCGCGCAAAACCCCCAAAAACTCTTATTCTTCCTCCTGAAAACAGATATAGGAGGGTCGGCGAGGAAGGCGTACGAGACCTCCATGGGCGTCGGCCTCGGCAGGCGGAGCCGGGCCTACCCGTCGCCGGCCAGGAGACGACACCGCACCACCTTCAGCCACAAGCAGCTGGAGCAGCTGGAGGTGGCCTTTGGACAAAACCAGTATCCCGACATCTACTACAGAGAGGAGCTGGCTCGCGTCACCAAGCTCAATGAGGCCCGCATACAGGTGGGACGGCCTTCAAGTTAAGATCTCCCAAAAGTCACGAGGTCACGCCGATAGTCCAAAACCGCTCACTTCATTTAAACGTCTATTGTTAATAGATCTGTGATTTCAGCTTCGCAGGGACTCACAACACTGCAGAATGCATTCATAGAAACACACGCATCGTGTTTGTTGTCAAATGGAGAGACCTTAGAAAATGTTAGCACATCTGGCTATAACATGCAATCCAGATGTGCTGAAACACTTCATTAGTCGATCATCAGAAACGTTTTTATCATTCATTACCTGTAATCGGCCTTTATTAAACACAACATCCAAACAATTCACTGGTTCCAGCTTCTTAGAAGTGAAGGTTTGACTTTGTATTTGACTTACCACACATTGTCATTCACTTTGTCACTGTTGTCCACTTTTCAATGAAATGTACAATACTGCACATTATTTTGAAACGTGAGTAGAGACAATGCGGCAACGTCTGCAATATTTAGGTAATTAATATTTGACTTTTAAATCACATTTCAGGTAAATTCATGACGAGGTTCCCTTTCCCTGATCACATGAGGTGTGGTGGTGTCAGATGTGTCGTTTTGCTTCAATGCCAAAACAAGGAGAGGATTTAAATGTCCCACTTTTACTGAACGCACCCAACAGAAATGCTTCATACTGTCAGGTGTTAGCGTTACTACTTACAGAACAACCGATCTGTCCTTGTCTCCAACCTGTCCTTGTCTCTATCTTGTCCTTGTCTCTATCCTGTCCTTGTCTCCATCCTGTCCTTGTCTCTATCCTGTCCTTGTCTCCAACCTGTCCTTGTCTCTATCCTGTTCTTGTCTCCATCCTGTCCTTGTCTCCATCCTATCCATGTCTCTATCCTGTCCTGGTCTCTATCCTATCCATGTCTCTATCCTGTCCTCGTCTCTATCCTGTCCTTGTCTCCAACCTGTCCATGTCTCTATCCTGCCCTTGTCTCTAACCTGCCCTTGTCTCTACCCTGTCCTTGTCTCTATCCTGTCCTCGTCTCTATCCTGTCCTTGTCTCTAACCTGTCCTGGTCTCTATCCTATCCTTGTCTCCATCCTATCCTTGTCTCCATCCTATCCATGTATCTATCCTGTCCTTGTCTCTATCCTGTCCCTGTCTCTAATCTGTCCATGTCTCAATCCTGTCCTTGTCTCTATCCTCTCCCTGTCGCTAACCTGTCCTTGTCTTTAACCTGTCCTCGTCTCTAGCCTGTCCTTGTCTCTATCCTGTCCTTGTCTCCATCCTGTACTTGTCTCCAACCTGTCCATGTCTCAATCCTATCCTTGTCTTTAACCTGTCCTTGTCTCCAACCTGCCCTTGTCTCCAACCTGTCCTTGTCTCCAACCTGTCCTTGTCTCTATCCTGTCCTCGTCTCTATCCTGTCCTTGTCTCTATCCTATCCTTGTCTCTATTCTGTCCTCGTCTCTATCCTGTCCTTGTCTCTATCCTATCCTTGTCTCTATTCTGTCCTCGTCTCTATCCTGTCCTTGTCTCTATCCTATCCTTGTCTCTATTCTGTCCTCGTCTCTATCCTGTCCTTGTCTCTATCCTATCCTTGTCTCTAACCTGTCCTTGTCTCTATCCTATCCTCGTCTCCAACCTGTCCTTGTCTTGTCCCAGCAGGTTTGGTTTCAGAACAGAAGAGCCAAACAGCGGAAGCAGGAGCGGGCCTCCCACAAACTTGTCCCGGTGGGTGTGATGGCGGGCCACAGGGCGCTGCTGGGCGGCGTGCACGTCCAGCCGTCCGGCATGACTCGGCAGTTCTACACCCAGCCGCTGGCTCACATCCCCTGCCTCCCCCCCATGCTGTCCTCTGGGGCGTATTCCCGCCCCCCGGGCCCGGCGGGCCCCTGCCCCGGCGCCCCGCCACAGCCGGCCGCCCAGCGGCAGCACGAGGACTGGTACGGCCCGCTGAGGAGCGGCCTCGGCTCGCCCATGTTCTCGCTGGCCCCCATGCAGCCTCTGGACCCCGCCTCGCCCTGGAGCTAAGACGTAACAGAGGCCAGCTTCAAACCAGAGAGTGCAGTGGTCATTCACGGCCAAATTGTTTTACATTCACACACAATGTTACTCATTTTACATACTGTATATGCTTTCGTTAGTAAAAACTAAAATAAAAAAAATGAAATTTAATTTTGTGAATGTGTAAAAAATAATTCTAATCTAATTTGAGCACAAATTATGAATGTGAATGTCCGATTACAGATTTAAAACTTTCTAAAAAATAAAGATTAATAATCTTTTTTTTCCTCCCGATGCCTTTAAGAAGTGACTTCATGAATGCAACGTGTCAGGACATCAAACACCACAATCCATTACAAAAAAACATCACAATCTGTAGATTACACTTTTTAATATCTCACATTCCAGAAACAACACGGTTGCATCTGTTTTGCTTTCAGTTTTTTGTTTTTTTTTCCCTTTAATATAATCAACAACCTGAACTGATTGAAGAATCAATACTGGATGGCAAAAATATGGATTTCATCCATCCGACATACAGAGATGGATTCAACAGACACAGAAGAGACCAGACACGTTTGATCCCTTTGAAAAGAAAAGGCAGCTAATGATTTGAAGCGAACGTGCGTCGAGGTTACGAGTCAGCTTATCGAACGACCGCAGTAACAGCAGCGTCAACCAGTGTTGCTCTCCAGTCAAGCTTATCCAGTGATCGCGAGTCGGCGGCGCGGCTTTACATTCACTCCGACGTCGGATCCACGCCGAGGGTCCGACGGCTCGCCGGCGACGGCGAAGTTCGGCTCGAATAAATGTGGTAATCTTCACAAACGACAATCAACGGTGTGTCGTTTTGCCCGCAACCCCAAAACTAAAATGTCTTCTACTCTCTCTCTCTCCACACACACACACACACACACACACACACACACACACACACACACACACACACACACACACACACACACACACACACACACACACACACACACACACACACACACACACACACACACACACACACACACTATCAGGCTACTGTACAGCTGAGCAAGTCAAGGCCACTTTACCGCTATCACATCAAAATCAGCAGATGAAATGGCTTCACAGAGGGAATGGTTTGGTCCACAGTGTGTCAGCTGGTGTGAATGCGTCCGGTGTGTGAACACTGAAGCTGTGGTCCATTTGAGGCGACAGTGACATTCGGTTTCGATGTTATCGGGCCACCAGTGTGAACTAGAACACAACACAGCTCCTGTATGTTTAAAGGGCCACGCAGAGAGTTTGGGGTTTTATTTGGTCTTGCGATAGTGAAACCTCTGCTCCCCACTGGTAGTCGCACTAGTTCCCGAGGAAAGTGTCGGGATGTTTTAAATCGTATCGGCCTTCTGGCGCAGAGATCTCTATGCCCACGGTCAGATAGCTGCGTCTCTTCGTCAATATTGGGTGAACCTTTCAAAATAAAAAAAGGCAAAGAACCTTTCTTTTTTTAAATGCCAATTTTGTTTTCCCTCCCTTTTTTTGTTGCTAAGTAAATTACTGGCATAACCAGTGTTTCTGGACATCGAATAAAAAAAATAAATAAAAAAAAGATCACAAGCTCAGAGAACACAGACCAATAACCCTGAATGACCGCCTGTGAGAGGGAAAAGATGAAACGATGGTTTTATAGACGGCTTGGTGGCAGCTTTTCAGTTCGCCTCCTCATCTGCAGAGTCCTTGTTGTTGTTGTTGTTGTTGTTGTTGTTGTTGTTGTTGTTGTTGTTGTTGTTGTTGTTGTTGTTGTGGACACGAAGGACGTCAGCGCTCAGGCGACACGTCACTCCAGCGACTTGGCGAACTCTGCGTAATCTATGTAACCGTCGTCGTTTTTGTCATCGTCCCTCAGGACGTCGTCGATGAGGGAGATGAGGTCCTCCTCCTTCATCGGCTGGCTGTGCTCTCCTTTCTCCTGAGGAAGGAGCGGGAGGAAAAACAAACGTTTCACGCTCATGTGTGCACAGCGGGACAGCAACAGCTGATATTCAGCAATAAAATGAGTTTGAGGACGCTGCTGCTGAAGACAGCGGTTCAGCGAGTAAACCGTTCTGCAGCTGAGCAGGAAGATCTCTTTTCTCCCTTCATGCGATGTACGTCTTATTATTGCTTTCTTCTATTATTTGGCTATATCGCTGTATTCATTCTGACTACTAGTTTGTTTCTCAAATGAGGAGAAATTAGAGTCATCGTAACTAAATAAGTCTTTTTTTTTTTTTTTTTTTTTTCAACGTACTGTTTTGTTGAAAAATGCAGAGCAGCCAAAAGTTGAGTCTTACTCGGTCCTGACAGCACACACACACACACACACACACACACACACACACACACACACACACACATATTTATTAATTTCAATGTGGGAGAGGAAGCATCATATTTAAGTTTGGAAATAGGTTTTAGTTTTTCATGGAGCAACGGAGCTCTGCTTCATTTCAAATCTGGATTTACTCGTTTTAAACCTAGTTTTACTAAACTTAAAGCTAATCTTAGATTACATGACTCTTCGTTGGTGTAACTGAAGTAAGGTCCCGACTGTGGAGGAGTTAACTGCTTTAGTTCCTTCAGCTTAAAGAACACGGGGCCACTCTTAATGACACCAGGTGCTGCGGTCACTAGAGCTTCCTTTGGGGTGAAAGAGAGGAGAAGGAGTGGACTTAACAAAAATAAAACTTCCGGCAATTTCTTTTCTTTTTTTTTTACTTTCACAATTTTAAGAGTTTTCAAAACAAGAACAATATGAAACATTAACACACACACACACGCACACGCACACGCACACACACACACACACATGTATATGAACCTACCTCTTTGTGTACATGTGTGATAGCTGTGGCGAGCTCCAGCCCGTCCAGCAGGTCGTTGCCGTCGTAGTCGTGCATCTTGAAATAGTGCAGCTGGAGCTCCTGGGGGGTCATGTCCTTCTCTGGTTGGTCGATCACTCCCTCCAAATGCTCCATGATGTGGCTGGGAGGCAAAGAGAGAGCGGTCAGAACCCACAGGTGACACGGAGCGTGTGTGTGTGTGTGTGTGTGTGTGTGTGTGTGTGTGTGTGTGTGTGTGTGTGTGTGTGACTATGTTCAAAGTTCACCATTCTGTGTAAATAAGTCCTGACTTGTACATCCACCGCACCGGCAGAGAACTTGTTTGCGTGCGGAGGAGACACTCACTCTTTGTCCTGGATCATGTTCTTGTCCAGGCGACCGTGACCGGAGACGTGAGCCGCACTCACCACCACGGGGTCCACCTGAGAGTGGACACGCAGCAGACAGCCGGACAGGAGGACCAGCAGACCCCCCCACTGCACACTGATGCTGCCACTCCTCATTCTGCTGGGGGACAACAGACAGACAGACAGACAAAGAGACAGACAGACAGGCAGGCAAAGAGACAGACAGACAGACAAAGAGACAGACAGGCAAAGAGACAGACAGACAGACAGACAGACAGACAGACAGACGACAAACAGACAAAGAGACAGACAGACAGACAAAGAGACAGACAGACAGGGAGGCAAAGAGACAGACAGACAGACAGACGACAGACAGACAAAGAGAGAGACAGACAAAGAGACAAACAGACAGACAAACAAAGAGACAGACGACAGACAAACAAAGAGACAGACAGGCAAAGAGACAGACAGACAAAGAGACAGACAGACAAAGAGACAGACAACAGACAGACAGACAAACAAACAAAGAGACAGGCAGACAGGGAGACAAAGAGACAGACGACAGACAGACAAAGAGACAGACGGGCAAAGAGACAGACAGGCAAAGAGACAGACAGACAAAGAGACAGACAGACAAAGAGACAGACAACAGACAGACAGACAGACAAACAAACAAAGAGACAGACAGACAGGGAGACAAAGAGACAGACGACAGACAGACAAAGAGACAGACGGGCAAAGAGACAGACAGGCAAAGAAACAGACAGATAAAGAGACAGACAGACAGACAGGCAAAGAGACAGACAGACAGACAGACGACAGACAAAGAGACAGACAGACAGGGAGACAAAGAGACAGACAGGCAAAGAGACAGACAGACAAAGAGACAGATGACAGACAGACAAAGAGACAGACAGGCAAAGAGACAGACAGGCAAAGAGACAGACAGGCAAAGAGACAGACAGACAAAGAGACAGACAGACAGACAGACGACAGACAAAGAGACAAGTTCATTATTTAAACATTTTTAGTGATCATCACATCGTACATATCCTGTTTATATAAACTGAATTTACATATTTGTTTCTACTCTTCCACCTGCAGTTTACCCTCACACTGTTCATTCATTCAAACAAGTGTTGCTACTAAATAACCCCCATTAATACATATCTGGTTTCTCCTTTTAACGCCATGTTAGAGCTGCACTACACACATTTAGGAGGCTGGCTCTGTCGTTTTAACTACGCGCCATATTGTCAACAGTGTAAAGTCATGATCGTAAATCAAGAGTCCGTTACGTTAGACACATTCAGCCATATGGAGACGTTGTTAGGAGGAGAAGACATTGACCACCTGCGTAAAACAATGGGCTGAATATTGATATTTAATGTCTGAGTAATAGCACACGAAGCTACGTAACGTTACTGTATGAACCACAGGGTTAAATAACACGTTATGTTAAGAAAGACCAGAAGTTAATGTTCGCAAAAAGACTGGCTGTAGCGTGAAGCTTCATTTCAGGACTGCGCTAAAAAAAAGCACCATGAACTGTTTATTGCACAAACCACGCAAGACATTCAGTGATATCAGTATTTGAATACTTACCTGAAGAATGACGTGTATCTTCACTTGACTCCGTGGACAGTTATGTTGTTTCACTCGTTGGCTGCAGGGCAACGATGATGAGCCTTTCGGGACCAAGCGGCTTGCCGTAGCTCCACTTCGACACGACAGCTCATTATGATTGGTTAGAGTTGTCGAAGAGTATATAACTGAAGCGAGAGGACTTCCTCCATCAACAGTCAGCCGTTCACTAATACCTCGCGAGACACACTACGTTCTTATTTGATCAGTCTACGACTGAATTCAAATTGTATTATACTCACTACATGTTCCAACATTATGTTTAGATTATTATACAGCTATAATACATAGCAAAGCCTTTAATTAGGTAACACGTGCGCTTCCTGTTTCATAGGATGGACGTACGCAGGGTTGCGACTTTTCTTGAGTAAATCAGTGATACGAGCTTCAATTTGGGTTATTCGACGAAACATTGGCATTCTCGCGGTGCAATTCATACTTTACTTTACTTTACACGTGGGACTAGGTAGTTTACAGTGCGGCGCCTATCTTGACAGAGAATAAACCTTTGTGGTGACTCTTTTATTACGTCAGCGGGGGGGGGGGGGGGGGTTAATAGCCCGTTGACAGCCGCTCAGCTGTCAGATCATCACAGCACGGGAACACGCTGCGTGGTGCAGCTAACTGAGGGGGAACGAGAAGCGTCGATTTGTGTCAAGCAAATGTCAAGTTTCCAGAGAGAAAATGACGCTGCTAAGTCTCTGTTCAGAAGGCTTGAGGTTTTTTTTCATGTCATAAAGTAGTCTGATTAGAGACTCTCATTTAAAACCCCTCAGTAGACAGTGACCCTTGTCTCCCCCTGTACATTACACCCTGTGCTGTAAGACAAATGATAATTGTTGGTCAGAATACTGATGGTTTCGTGTGGATTTTGTCCCTTTTTGTCCCTTAACTTGTTCACAACTTGCCCTCCCATTTAAGATCGCAGGTTGGTGTGACCAGCATTGCAAATGTGTTTAGTTTTCTCTCTGTTTGTTCAACCTTGATACAGCGCAATTACATGTCACGGTGCAATAGCTGACAGATGTATCATGTTGTAACGGAGCCAGCCAGCGGCAGCCTTGCCAATGCCGCTGAACTCAGATCAGGGAGCAAGCCAAGCGATTACAAATTGTTTTATTTTTCTCCAATGAACTCGTTTATGAAATGAACATTATCAAAGGGGGGGGGGGGGGGGGGGGGGGCACCTTATATACATGTTCTGCACTTTGCCGTGGACGAGTAGCCTGAAGCTTTCTAAGCCCTACCTGATCCAGTTAAAGTGTTAGCGACGTGGCTGTTTAGAGGAGGACGCCATTCCTTTTACTTCCAGCAGCTGCGGATCAAGCCCTCTCGAAACGCCACGCTACGGGAGTCACTAATGCATTGCCAAGACAAGACAATGTGTGCATAATAGCAGGCACCTTAATACGTTTGCATTGTGAAGTGCTGCCAGATGACAGTGAAGTATAACGAGTTAAGAGAGAGTTAAAAGTTTACTTTCTGAATATTGCAGAGGTTTCTTTGTTAAATGAAGACTGCCTATATTTTATTACGAATTCATAAATTAGTTCCTATAATAACAACATTTAACAATGAAGCATATTCTAATATTGAAAATGAAATACAAAAAAAAAAGTTTGCCATTTGGATTTTGCCCTGACCCCCCCCCCCCCCTCCTCCTCCTCCTCCTCCTCCTCCTCCTCCGCATCGCACTCAAAGATTACACATTTATTCCTCCTGGCAGTCCGCGGTCACTCCCATCGTGTCCGGGGAGTACAGTCACCACCGGGACAGAGCGCCGATGGCATCGCGGGTCTCCTTCACCCAGGTGCGCCTGGAAGCGGAGCTGGAGCGCTACCGGGCCGAGTGCCAGTGGGACAAGATGCCGATGATCATCGACCAGATGAAGGTGGCGCGGATCCACGAGGACGGTGAGTGGCCGTGCACCTGGAAGCGGGGGGTTTTGACGTTTGAGGCTATCTCCTGTCGCTTCCCAGCTGTTTTTTAATATATATGAATTAATTCTATACTTACGCATGTGCACGCTGCATCACATTACTACTGTTTTTTTCCCTCCTATAATAAGTGCGCAAAGTTGTTGAAATATTTCTTGGAAGTTTCCGGAAGTTGTTTCCAGAGTAAGTGTCTCTAAGTTGTAAAAAAAACAAAAAAAAACAACTTTAAAAGATTATTTTTGAAATAAGGATTTGCTACGTCTTAACTCATTCGCAGATTTCTTCAACTGGTTTGTGAAAAAGCAGGATTTTAAGGCTCGAGAAACGTGTTCGTCAAGGATGGATATGTTTTGCACTGTACACAAGCTGGACTTTGGACTCTCAGCACAATAGAGTGGTTAAAGGTTTCCCCGGCAAATGTGTAAGAATAAGACATTGTCACTCCCTGGAAGTTTACAGTGTACACAGTGAAAGAGCGCGTACGGCCCCTCCAGCCCTCTATGCTAGAAAATCGTACACAAAACAAGGTTTCCCACTGGACTGTCCGCTGCCTGCCTGTACCCTTGAAATCATTCCACATGCGCTCAAAGAAATGCAAACACACTTATCACTGTGCGCCTCATGAGGCATTGCTAAGTCGCTAATGCACCTGCCTCCACCTTCTCATCTCAGCAGAGTAAATATGGGTTCAGGTGACTCGCCTGCAAGTCCACTGTTATTGTTCCCCGTGGGCTGATCGGCTGATAGTGCAGACCTTTCAGGTTGTTCTCCCCTGCCATGCACATGCACTGAAGTGTTACAAATCAATGTGGTATTACTTGTGTGCACACATGGCTCACATTAGCTGATCCTACCAGTGAGTGTCCACAGGGAAAGGTAGTTTTAGATTAGATGGAGGAACATCCCGGTAGTGTAATACATCAACGTGTCAGTCCTCTGTATTTGTTCTGGGAAGCTGATGTAAAACACTTGGTGGATGTTTTATAGGCTGATTTCAGTACTTTTCTTAGTGCATTTAAGGCACCCCGTGGAGTTTTCTTGTAAACCAAAAATATGTACGGTTGAATTGTGTTTGTTGTTTTGAGGTCCAGTTAAGTAAAAGCATTTGCAAAAGCCGCTAATTTCTTTTGAGAGTTTTAAAGCTCCGCTGTTGACCTCCATGTTCTCTAGCTGGCGGTCCTCTTCTTCGTACGTGCAGTACGTTTTCTTTCACGCTATGACACCACAGACTTTAACTCCACCACAGCTACAACTCCACAGGGAACCTTTAAATTTAAGTAGAATTATCAGGGAAAGAAAATCTACAGACAAATGAAGTGAAGAATTAAACTGTGGATAGGGAGAGGGGTGCATATGAGGGGAATTCCTAATCTAAATATTTCAAAATCATGGCCACAACCCTGCATCAATGTTTCTCCACCTGCAGTGAACCTATAAATCAAAATGCAATGCGGCCATTTTGGTTTAAAGGTCTGGTGTGTGGGATCTGGCGGCAGCTAGTGGTGATATCGCAGATTGCAACCAACTGGAACTTGTCCCGTGTGCCAAAGCGTGTGGTAGAACTACGGTGGCCGGCGCTAAAAAAACGCGAAAATGCAAACGTCGAGCTAACGTGTTAGCAAACAGCTGCTAATTTACACACCCAGCAGTTAAAGGGCATTCACGTTTAGCCTTCAAACGTTTCTGTCCGCCTGAATGTTTTAGCTCAGTTTTGGTCCCCTCTAACTCCTGAGGGAAATATCTGACTCTTTAGCTTTCAAATGTTCCACTATGTTCAACAGATAGTCTCCAACTCTTGCCTGTCTGCTGTTTGGCGCTAGCTACAACGATGTGTCACATAATACATCTTGGAAAACAGCATCATAGATGAAAGAAAGTTTGAGAAAACTGATTTTATTCTATTATTTTCTTATTGCTTTGACACAAGAATGTTTGATCCCAAACAGTCCCAACAACGTTGTTACCTCTCGGTTACAACATCGACTCTTCCCGCAGTCTTTGCTCCAACTTGTGTGAAATCATTAAATAGCTCTTAGGGGCTGGGACACGTCCTGCTGTTTATCCCTCACCTTCCCCCTCGCTGATAGGTCCAGCCTTGGCTGTGCTGATAAAACCGACTGGCAAATATGTCAAGTCCATCAGGAAATAAACACTGCTCCCAGAGTTGGCGTCAGAACACACACACACACACACACACACACAGAATGAAAAAGCTAAACAGGAAGGCTTTAATCGACTGTGTGTGTGTACATAAAAAACAAGGTTTACTTCTGGACTCTGAAGGCCCCGTCTGAACAGAATGGTTTACCGTAAGAGTAAACTTGAGTATCTTCAGTGGAGGTGGACGTGGAGTGCCTATCGTATGATTGCAATGTTAAAGCTATTTAAGGATAGTATGAGGGAAATGGAAACTTTAGCTTCTAAATAGACACCCAGGGCAATATTTGAACTCCACTGCCTGAGCCGGTGGGAAATGCTGTTTTTAATGGACCCGAGTGAGGTTTGCCTTGGCTAAAGAAACATATGACCTTTTATACTGCAACCTATACTGCAAAAAAAAACCTCAGTTTACTTTCTCAATCCCACCCAGTAGATGACTACGGGACGCTGCTGATGGCGGAGGCGCTGCTGGAGGAGTGCCTGCAGGACAACATGGACCTGTTACGGCGCTCCACGCCTCTGATGGAGAAGACCCAGCCCAGACTGAGCCGAGCCAAAGGCCACCTCAACACCATCCTTAGCCGAGGCCGCCTCACAGTCAGTCTGTTCCCTCGGGTTTCTTCATACAACTAAATACATGGAGGACTGAAAGTGTTATGCCACCGAGCACAGGAGGCTTTTAAAACAAATATCGTCCTTTTAGTCCGTTATTGCCAAACCATTTTATTTCCTCTTGCTCTCCAGCCCAGGTACCTGAACGAGGCTCTGCTGCTGATGGCCAAAGTAAACTATGTACTAGGTCGCTACCGGGACGCCCAGGGAATGTGTGCCAGGGTGGGCCTGGACGAGCTGACGCGGGACGAGCAGCCGACCTACCACCTCCGCCTGCTGGCCGAGGCCTTCGTCATTAAAGGTACCTGACTTGGGTTGTAATTTCATGGTCTTTTCTTCCATCATTCTAATTGGTAATGATTTTGTACTCTGCAAGTAGTTGCTGAGATCTGCAAACATCGTCACAAAAACGAGTCATCAGGGGCAAAAAACACAAGGAAGCTTTAAAGCTGCTCTGATCTGTATTTCTATATTAACGATGGATCACATGACTAATTCGTCCGCGACAGGTAGTTACGAACCCCCAGAAATGACCAAACCAAATAGCTTTGCTGAATGGACTGTATGCTACCTGCTCAGCAGACGGACAGAGTGTGAGACTAGCTGGTGAACATGAAGCACGCAGCTAAAGAACCAGATATATCCCTTTGGGAGTTGGAGGTGGAGACCAAAAACAGAGCAAAAAGAAGAGTTCATATTTAACTTATAACTTTGCGGATGGCCGGGAACATGAATGCAATGAAATGGAAATGAATACTAGCGTTAATCTATTTATGCTCGATGTGTGTAAATAACATAATATAAGTAATAATATGTCAGTGTTGTGTTTGTGTTCGGTGGCCCCAAATGCCCCCCCCCCCCCCCCCCCAAAAAAAAAAAAACACTTAATGCCGGTCTGAAAAAATGTATGACTTTTACAACATATAAGAGGGTGTTGTCATCCAGCAGAAACTGATCTCAGACGTTTGACACACACCAATGCCAGGGAAGGAAAGTAGCAGTGACAGGAAGCAGCAGATCACCGTTTAACAAATTAAAACCCCATTTCATCGGAAATGGGGTTTTAATTTGTGGAAATATTAACAACACCGGCATCCATGAATGGCCGGTTTCAAGGTCGTCAAACACCGCCTTTGCTTTTATTATTTGGACACTGCTGCACGGTTTACATTCGTAGCAGATCTCCAACCTGTCAGCATGAGCCTCAAGTCAGCTGAGGCAGCGCTGAGGACCGGCATGTTTCCCTGACAAACACCACAGGCAAGACCGAACAGCTCCCTTCATACGTTTACTCGATGATCCCATTCCTAATCTATTTCGCTACGAGTTATCACGGCCCTAAAACCACAACGACCTTGTATGGGGTCTGGAAGTGGAAGTGGAAAAGGGAGGAGGGCCGACTGACGAAATCCAATCTGCGGAAATGAATGTCACAGGGCTGGAAGACGTCAGCTTGAATGGACAGAAGTCAGCGACCCCCGCAGACTGTGTCGTTGGTTTGGCGAAAGGCAACCCCCCCGGGGTTCACTCTCGTTTTGGAAAGAGCTTTGTCCGCTTGCCGTTTGGCCTCACTATGTTTTTGTCTTTTCGGCGCTATGGTCGCCATTTTTGTAACTTCCTCTCGGATGCGTGCTCACGATCTGGCACCTGGTCTCTACGTTGTTATACAGATTGAAACACACACACACACACACACACACACACACACACACACACACACACACACACACACAATGGAAACACCGCCACACATTGAGAGGGATTATTTTAGTTTGAGTCTATACATTGTTTTTTAGGAACTTTCTACTCATTGTGCCTTTAAGTACAATAACAAATTACATTTAAATAAATGGTATATGCGGAAAAAAATAATGGTATGCAAAGTAACAACGTGAAGCCCTTCGTGGGAACAGATTGACTGTCAACTGTCAGATTTCTATACAGATGCTGCTTTAAAAGCCCCATGATTGTGAGTCACACGTCGAGGAAACACTCACTGTTACTCACACTCACTGTTACTCACACTCACACACATGCACACAAGCTGTCTGAAGTCCAGAAACGTAGGTTGGTGATAGCGGATCATTTTGGGGTCACTTTAAGAATGTGCTTTTTTTTTTTTCTCCCCCAGTCAGATAAACTCTTAAGTATTTAAGAATATTTTGACACATCGAATAGCATCATGATTAAAGGTCACATCCACACAACATTACACTGTCTGTGGCCCTTTGAGCTCTGGGTAATCTTGTTACGCTCATCATCATCATCATCATCATCATCATCATCATTATGCTCCCTGTTTCCTGATAATTGGACGTGACCTCATGCTCTTGGAACTGAGGAGAATTTCAGGACGGTAACTGTGAGATTTTGATTTCCAGTAAATGAGATTGACGGGGGATCGCGTTTGACTCTCGCATGGTGCAAGAGAAAACAGATCGGATCCTTTGGGGGTTGCTTAGTTCCTGCCCAGGGTTGTGTGTGTGTGTGTGTGTGTGTGTGTGTGTGTATCATGGTGGGAATGAAGTCAGATGTGAATATTTAGACGGTGATGTCCTGTCTATCGGCAGCTCTCCACTTATTTGATTAGGGCTGGCGTCTGGCCGCGAGGCCGCTGTCCGTCACAGGCCTCCTGCGGTCTAGAAACGTTCCTGCTCGCTCCGGTTATTTGTTGCCAATGAGTCCACTTAAAGACATCAGACCCGGCATCTGGACCAGTACTGCCCTTCTCACAAATGCTGTTGTTTTTTTTTGCTGCAATTTTGCTTCTTTTCTTTTTTTTGTCGTCTCTTTAAGGTGATTTATTTAGTTAATATGTTGTTTTTAACTTTTTGCTGTTTTTAAAAAAAAAAATATATATTTGTGGTCCTTATGTGAAACTGTTACGCTGCCATCTTGGCCAAGACCCCCTGTTGGAAGAAAAGATCAAAATCTCAATGGCAAAAATAAAAGGTGAAATAAAATAAAATAAATAAAAGCACCAAATTTCATCGAGTATTTGGGGCTGTCCGAGTAGCAATGCACTGAGTGCGATGCAGATTTTATCATGCGGCTCTACCTGTCTTCTCTATTAGCGCCTGATAAACAAAGTGGAGGATTTAGCAGTGTGTCATAGGATTAAATCAATGTAAAATAATAATAATAAAAACCACATTTCACCGTTCATCTCATTCATCTTGTCTAGGCTTAAGCAGCATCATTTAAAAAAATGACTTAAGTTGTTCATTTATTTCAGAACATTTATGAACTTTGAGACCGAAATATGTCTCTTTGACATTTTCTATTTGACATTTAAGCCTACCATTGTAACATATAACAAATATTTTCAGTTGCGTAAACTTCTAACTAATTATGAACTGACGATTACAGTTTTTGTGTGGTAAAGTATACTGCAGATATGGTTTTCTGTATCTCGTGCATTACCTGGTGTTCCCAGTTCGTTGGTCCTGTGTTGTGACGGCCCGTCGTCTGTCCTTGTGTCTCAGGTCTGTCTCTGGACCACCAGACCGTCTCTGCCGTGTCCCGTGTCCGTCTGTCGGAGAGGGAGGAGGAGAGTCTGTCCTGCTACCTCAAGGCCTGCGACGCTTCTCTGTCCTACCTGCAGGAGCTCGATAAGGTGGCTTATCATACGTTTAGAGCACGAATGATAGGTGTGTGTGTGTGTGTGTGTGTGTGTGTGTGTGTGTGTGTGTGTGTGTGTGTGTGTTTATGTAACGCTGACGATAGAAACACATCTGCGTGAATGAAGAGGAGATCAACTTCAATTTATTCTTTGTTAATTTTGTTTTTAACATTTCTAATAACAGCACTGTTTAGTTTTAGTTTAGCTTATTTTGCACAATTAATACATGATATCACAGTGCAGGAAGAGGCAGAAAACCTACAGGGCTTATTTGAAAATATTAAAATTTGACAAAATAGTGTAATATTGTTGACAATGTATTTTTACAAGATATGATTTATAAACATAATGACAATACATTTTCAACAACAAAAAAGAGAGAAAATGTGTGATTGTGTCCAGATGTGTGTGTGAGTGTGTGTGTGTGTGTGTGTGTGTGTGTGTGTGTGTGTGTGTGTGTGTGTGTGTGAGAGAAGCGTGGGCTTGTGTTTCAATAGTAATGCTACAAGTCCCTATGAGTGAAACAACGATATAATATAAAACCTGAAATAAGGAATATATGGACAATAAGACAAAAGGAAAGCAATTACAAAACAGCAATTCAATTGTCTTTCCAGCATCTTTTGACACATTTTGTAGTTTAATTCAGCATTTATTTATCTTAGCTTATAGCTGTGTTTATTTGAGGTCTTAGTTTTTAGTATTCAGTAACATCTAGTGGTTCTGTATGTCTGTGGTGTAAAGTACCTGAGTATAAAGGTACTTGTACTTTACTTTTTCCACTTTGTGCGACTGTATACTTCTACTTTTCTTCATACATTCCACAGCTTATAGTTGCTGGTTACTTTTTTTTTTTATTAGCGCCACCTCGACCAAGATAACATGAAAGCTCTGCTTCCATTTGAAAGCATCAATAATAATAAATCCACTCATGTAATAATTCTGTGTGCTGAGTTTTTTTTTCTTCTTTTTTGACACTGAACTTATTGCTGCCAACACACACACACACACACACACACACACACACACACACACACACACACACACATAGACAATAACATACAGGATAATAACTAAAGCATTTCAATCAACCTTACTCTTTAGAGACAGTGAATAAAAACGTTGGTGCTTCGTGTATTTTCAGACAGTAACAACACCTCACACCAAGACAGCCAAAGCCGGTCTTCTTCCTCCCCCCGTGGACGCGGACCTGGGCTACTTCCTGCAGGCTTCCTTACAGAGCGCTTACCTTTGTCTGCTGCAGAGGGGGTGAGTCCACACACCACCCATCCACACGCAGCACTCACACAGCGCCCGCCTTCTTTTTGGGCCATGTTGCTTAAAGTGCACGTTCTGTGCACTTTTTTTTTTTCCCCAAAGAATTTTGATGTGATCTTGGAATTCCTATTTTATCTCATCTTATCTCATCTTATCTCATCTTATCACCGCTGTTAGACTACGATTTATTCCACCTTGACTGTAACGGAGGGAACCGTGGGCTCAGTGCAAAATAGATGCATTTTAATGGATGACCAGCAGGTGTCAGTGTTGCCCTACAGGACTCAGAAAGGCAACGCGTGGCCTGTCACACACTCACTCTGCCTTCCAAACGGCATACTCTACACCTTTCATACTTTAAGTTCATTCTGCAGCTGCCCTTACACAGTGGGCACGGTTGCAAATTCCCACGCAATTTATTTTAGATAAACAAATGCAGGCAATTATGAACAAAGTAAGCAATAATTACAGAAATGCATTAATGGATAACAGTATGCATTCAACTGGGAAATACATATACATCACTTACTTGCATAAAATTCTGCCCTACATTTTGACCCTCTTGCTCAGAGGATTAAGGTTCAGAATAGGAAAGCATGTTGGCTTGCATGCTGGGAAATGCGGCCGGATGTTGAGGACCATCCTGGTATTTTTGGCATACTATGTTTTGGGACATACTGCATCTTTTTCTAGCATACTAAATAGTCTGGTAGTCACTTTCCAGTTCATCAGGTACACCGAGCTCAAACAAATGCAGTGTGATACAACAGTCCTGAAATAACTCATCACTCATACAAGTTGCGATGATCAGTTTTTCTCGAAACTGTTGTAACAGCTGTTTCAAAAAAAAACAAAAAACATTTCTAGCATCACTGACATGAATAGGGTGGACAAAATATTAGGAACACTAGCAGCAGAGTATATCGCTGCACTCATTTTAGAACTCATCTCGCAAGCTGTGACCCTGAAGCGGTATGCAGTCAGAATATCAGTGCTATTGCTCACAGCCTCAATGTTGCACCTTCACAACCTATACATCACACGGATGTACGCCTACTGTGTGTGTGTGTGTGTGTGTGTGTGTGTGTGTGTGTGTGTGTGTGTGTGTGTGTGTGTGTGTTAGTCATCTGGCGCAGGGTGCTCACCAGCTGCGTAGGGTGCTCCGGGTTGTGGAGTCACGAGGGTCCCAGAGCTTCAGGAAGGTGAGGTGTCTCTCTCTCACACACACACACGCACACACACACACACACACACACACACACACACACACACACACACACATAATAGTTGCTGTAGTTTGCATAGCTGCCAATGCATGCATTATTCAATGGTGTATCAGCACATTCACGTGTAGATCGGTAGCTATATGCTAACATTTTAGACGAGCTAACCCAGCAGGTAATTTAATAAAATGTACATTTAAAAACAAATCCCCATGAACTGTGCTGGAAAAGTAATACGCAGCTTTGAAAAGTGTGGACGGATCTATGTATAAGTCTACATTATTATGACTTAAAGTTGCTTATTAAGAAATTCAGAGCGTATCTGTGACTCCAAACGGCTCTAACAGCGTGAACAGCGCAAAAACATGTGTGCATGCAAGAGGGAGAGTGTCCTCATTCTCTGCTCAGGTAAACATTACTCCACTATATCTATTTACATAGCAAATAACAGCTTCTGCTGTATTGATCCTCTGAACTTCAAATGAAGCACCTTTAATAAGTTCTGTCCTCTGCATGCGCATCACCAGGATGTACACTACTCCATTTCAAACATCGTGGTTTCCTCTTAGTCTGCAGCGAGGAAGCTAGCAGAGGTGCTGCTGAGCTCCGTGAGTGAGGACAGCTACTGGGCCCCGCTGGGCCCCCCACCCTCAGCCTGGCTCCACAGAGAGGGAGCCGCCGCCTCCAAAGACGCCGTCTACCCCACTGTTAAGCCGCCGCAGCGTTACAGCACCGACTGGTTCGTTTGTTTCATTTCTATGTCACAACTTTTTGTTTTTTCGTTTGCTCTTGTGTTTCATTCTACCAGTCTTTATCCTCTTAATTATCCATGGGATCCAACTGTTCGGTGTACTAAGTGCAATTGCTTTACCCAGGTTTCTAAATTTAAGAAGGGCGATGCCTCCTGGGATTGTGTTTTGTTACTCCTTTGTGTCAACTCACCATTGTGCCAACAGCTGTTGTCTCTAGGAGTCAATTTCCTTTTGTCGAAAGTTGCACTTTCAGCCAATGTGGTATCAGTTTTTGTCCAAGATGCTATCCTCCCAGCAACTGCAGCACTCGATATTTGGCCCAGATTCTCTTTGTCCAAGTCATTTTTTTTTTTACTAAAGACTATGAGTCACGATCAGGGAGGCGTGAATCTGAGACACATCCCCACAAAGTAAAAGTACGCTCTTTCACACGGAAAGTCAGGTAAGAGACTTTCCTCACGGGCTGCCAGTTTACGCTGGGTCATTCGAGGTGAGGAGTCCCAGCTCACCCAAACGATCTCACACAACTCTCCTCCTCTTCTCAGCGTCGTTCAGAGCTGAGGGAAACAAACGCCGCACACCTGTTATACCTGTGAATATGCATAGAGCAATGAAATCCTAATTAACTCGTCGTTACGGTTCATATTTAGATTATTATAATACATTCACGGATGGACTAACAAATATGTTAGAGAAAAAGAAAAATATGTATTTGAATTGGACAAGGACCTGATATTATTATAGCATATCTTGCATATTTACCGAAAGTACTACTTTGACAAAGAAGACCTTACCAAATAAGGAAATGAACATTGACTGATTAAAAAAAAATGGGTTGTAAGTGCCACTAGACTTAGAATGATAAAATATGCAGTGAATATATATATTTCTTTGTGGTTTTCTTAAGTTCATTCTTCAGCAGTTGGTGATGTGTTTTAGTGACACAGCAAGGTCCTTTCACGTGTTCAACCTGAAAAACATAACATGGCATAGCGCAACAAAAAAGTAGCATAACATACTATGGCATGGCATAACATAACATAAAAAAAGATGATATGACATACTATACTGCATAAGATAGCATAGCATAACTTGATAAAATAACAAGATAACATGACCCGACAAGATAAGAAAAAATAACAAGAAAAGACAATGTGACATGACATAATACAACAACAACAACAACAACATGACAAGATGACATAATGACAAGGAAACATGACATAACACGACATAACAAGTTCACATTACTTGTCAAGATAATGACATGACTTAACATACCAGAATAGCTTAACATAACATTAAATAACTATATGTAGCATAGCATAGCACAAGACGACATGCCATGACATGACAGCGTAGCATAGCATATATCGCATCAAGATATCAAAGTGACGTACTGTAGCATAATGCATGACAAACAGTTCATCTGCATACAAATCGTATCAACGTTTTGTTGCCTGATTTCTGCATTACCCTCTTTTGCAGGGATCCTGCGCTCGTTGCTCAGGCCCCGCGAGCCATTCTTAGTCACCGCCGACATGACTAATGCTGCCCACGCTATCATAAGTGAAGATCTAAATCCATGTCTGAGATTAGAAGGAGAGGAGGAACAGGGGACTTCACCCTTGAGGAATAGCTGAACTTGAGCGTTGTTCGGGGCTTTTGTCATCAGTTTCCTCTTTTTGAAAAGGCCACGCCGGTGTCTGGTAAACGTGTCCTTTAGTAGGACACAGAGCCCAGCAGAGAGGGAGGAGAGGCAGCGAAAGTGATGAATGAGAGGGGTGGGAGAGGTAGAGATGGAAGAAATGAAGGAGCCTGTGTGTGTGTGTGTGTGTGCGTGTGTGTGTGTGTGTGTGTGTGTGACATCGGAGATAGTGCTGTGTAGCGATACACCCAGTGTGGCCCGTGTTGTGTTACAGCACCACAAGTGAGACAGAAACTGGACACTCCACGCAATCTGGAAATCTACCTGTGGCCGAGTCGTGTGTGTGTGTGTGTGTGTGTGTGTGTGTGTGAGGGATAGACTTCCTGTTATTGGTTCTATTTCCTGTTTCTTGTGTCCTGGCAGTTGCTTCTGTCCTCAGGACGTGGTGGAGGAGGCTGTGTTGCTGCTGCTCATCACAGAGTCCATGGTGAGACACACACACACACACACACACACACACACACACACACACACACACACACATACTCTGCCTTTCTCTAGCATTTCCCTTACACTCCACGCTCACAGCCTTTTCGCTTCCGAAACACAGAATAGAACCTCTCTGCCGAGACCATCAGTATCACCTCCTTTCCCTTCCTTAGTTTCCCTCCTTTCTCCTCCTCCTCCTTCCTCACTCGGCATCTCCGTCCGCCCAGGCCAGCGGGGAGGCGGTGATCAGTCGTCTGCCAGAGCAGGCCGAGGCTCGCAAGACCAGCCTGCAGGACGCTACCTCTGTCTATGACCTGCTCACCATCGGCATGGCCAGAAGGGGGCAGTACGGCATGCTTTCTGAGGTGAGCTGACACACACACACACACACACACACACACAAACAGAGACACACACTCCATGCCGGAGGTCTGAGGGGAAGCTAGCGAAAGCGCGAGAGATCAGATGTGTAAGCGAGAGCTTTGCCTTTGCCAAACTTTTTAATGAATGTCCTTAACACCGTGAGCAAGGGGATTAGCTGTCTCTTTCTGCTTCTTCCTTCATTTTTTTTTTTCTTCCAGTATCTTACTCCAAATTCCTCCTCCATTTAGTTTTTTTTTTTTTTTTTTTTTACCCCCCTCGAATGTGACCTCTACCCAGATGTAGGAAGTTAGGGAGGCGGAGACTAGAGGGCTCCGCTAAAATTAGGTTTGTCCACCTGTCTGACTGATTCATAGATAGCATCAGTCATCTTACAAGGAGGCCCCCACACACACACACACACACACACACACACACACACTCATACACACTGAGGTGGTTCCACTTAGACCAGTGGATCAGTTTGCTGATATATGAGGCCAGTATGGGCCATTTATTAAGAATCAGATGTCAGCCGGTCAGTGCCATCCATCTCTGGTGGGATGAATCATTTTCACAGTGATTGATTGCAGACTTACCGAAGCATCAATCAATCCATGAGGTGTCTGCAGCAAGGTCTGATTCTTATATCACATTTCAGTTGGAGGACACAGAGGCGGTATTATTATGTTGGATTATGCAGACGCAAAAAAAAATTCAGTGATTTGACATTTTTGCAGAATGATATTAGCTAATGGCAATAACGGAGGAAGTATTTAAATCCTGCAATTAAGTGAAAGCAAAAATGTTTAATTATGAGTAGACCTGCGTGCAAAAATGTATATTCCTACTTTTAGAGTCATGTGCTATCACATATGTTGAATTATTGGATTCATATTACGGGTGCATGGATGTGTAAGTAGCTGCTCGAGGTAGAGATTGTTGAAGCTCTGACTGTCCTCCACTTTGGACATTCAAGGTCCCCAGTGGATGACTTTGGTGATCCCTGGACTTTTCATCCAGTGCCACCTTGAGGTTGGAGTATTGCTGCAAAAATATCTTGACAATTATTGGATGGATTGCCATGAAATTTGGTCCACACATTCATGTTTCCCACACCTACAAAATGTCCTACACAGAGACCCGTACCAACCAGGAAGACACTCGAAACACCTAGAAAGAGACACAAAAGACTACAAAGAGACCAAGACAACTAGAAAGAGATGCAAAAGTGTTGCAAAGAGACCACAAAGATACTCAAAGAGACTCACATTGACTATAAAAGGGGCAAAATTACCTTAAAGAGACAATGAATGACTACAGATAGACACAAAGCAGCTATGAAGAGACTCAACATGACTACAAAGAGACACAAAGCAACTACAAAGACACTGGAAATGACTAAAAGGCAACACAATTACCACAAAGAGACACAAAACAACTGCAAAGAGACACAAAATGACTGCAAAAAGAGACAACACAACTACAAAAAAGATGCAAAACAACTACAAAAACATCAAACAGTTACAAAGTGACACAAAGCAACTACAAAGAGACACAAAACAACTGCAAAGAGACACAAAATGACTGCAAAAAGACACAACACAACTACAAAAAAGATGCAAAACAACCACAAAAACATCAAACAGTTACAAAGTGACACAAAGCAATTACAAAGAGACCCAATACAACAGTAAAGTGACACAAAATTGCCCCAAAGAGACACAAAATGACTGCAAAAAGGGGCTAAACGACTGAAAGGCTGTGTGTCATGCTCCCAGGGGCCCATTGTCTCATAATCCGCCCACGAGTAATTGTGCTTTGGCAGTTTTCTGCATTCCAATTTGTCCAAACCTTATTTCCATCTCTGCATATTAACCCCCTAAACAGGGGTTGAATTAGGATTTGTTCTGTTGGGGGGGGGGGCTCGCAGCAGCAGCGGTGACCTCACTATACAAGTCTTCCAGCATGTTTAATCGATTGTAAGCTTGGCGCGTTCGTTGTATATTGTTGCAGAAATCCCCACAGTATTTTCAGTGAAACAATTAGTCACGCTGAGCTCCATACAGCGGGGCATGTTTGTCTGCATGTTAAACGGTCCTAATATGTGCCCATTATTTCATCAGAACATTAGGCAGACCTTTTTTCCTGGTCATGACTGACACCACCCGACTGAGCGGCGCTCCGTGTCCTTCCTCTGCTCGTCTACACACACATCAATCACCTCATTATGTGCTGAAACAGCGCTGAGTGGGTGGCGAGTGGTGACTGACAGTCACTTCAAGCTTGAAAAATGTGGTCAAGAAGGGTGGCCGGCCGGTTGAGCGGACGCGTAAATTATGAGGGAATGAATGTGATGTTCCTCACCTCGGCTTTTCCTTTCGGCTCGGTCTGGATTAACCCGAGCATCCCATTTTACTTATGAATCAAACCGCTAAGACGTGCTCGTGTGTCTGCATTTCTCCTCGCAGTGTCTGGAGCGAGCCATGAAGTTTTCTTTCAACGAGTTCCACCTCTGGCACCAGCTGGGCCTGTCACTCATGGCGGCCGGGAAGGTGAGCTCATTGCTCCTTATACACCGGCGACAGACCCCCTTGGCACACGCCGCGCCACACCCGAAGGGCGACATCCATCTCCCGCCATACCTCTGTTCACGGAGCCGGTCTGCTCGGAGATGCGGATGGGTTTGATAATTGCAAAGCAGATTAATTGCAAAAGAAAGTGCACTAAAAAGGCATTCAACTACCTTATTAGTCTAACCATCTGGTACAGAATGCATTGTCCGTTATGGCTACTCCCTCATGATTTAGGAACTGCTATTTCATCCATTTGCTGCTCAATAAATGTTGAAATGTTTTTGGACATTCTTCAAATGGGATTCCTCTAAAGGAGCCGGAATAGCTTACAACTCTTTCTCTCTTTCCTCCTCCCTTGGTGCGTGCGTGTGTGTGCGTGTGTGTGTGTGTGTGTGTGTGTGTGTGTGTGTGTGTGTGTGTGTGTGCGCTCGCTCATGTGCGTGTGTTTTGTGACAGAAAAAAAAAAAAATTGATCTGGCTTGCAGGATAAAGTGACACTGCAGATCAATGGAGAGCTCCAGAAATAGGCTGCTCCCTAGAAGGAGAAGGGGCCTGCCTCGGTGTCGTCAGATCCGCTTCTATTTAGGGCCAGCCGGGGTGCACACGCGTGTGTGTGTGTGTGTGTGTGTGTGTGTGCGTGTGCGCGTGGTCCATTAATGATTGACCTACATGTATTAAGTGACTGTGTGTCTAAATGGGTCTATTAGGGCTGTGTAAGGACAGTTGATGTGTGTTTGATGCACTCGCTTAAAACGCGATCCGTGTCATCTGTGGCCGCATGATAAACTGGCTGCTGCGTGCACATGAATCACAGTTTCACAGTGACGTTTGCGTGTGTGTGTGTGTGTGTGTGTGTGTGTGTGTGTGTGTTCCTTCCAGGGAGTTGGTGCCGTGTCTGTATTTAAGGAGTGTGCCAGGATGAGACCAGAGGACCCCTCATTGCCCCTATTGGCTGCTAAAGTCTGCATTGGTCAACTGCACTGGGTGAATACGCGCAAAACACATTCACATACACTTGTATGCAGGACAGTACACATTACATACACACACACACACACACACACACACACACACACGCTGTTGAGAGTGAAGGTCCGTGAGTCTGAGCCATGTGCGGACCTTAAAATTGGAACGATGAACTCTTGCTGTGATGTTGTTGCTCTACATTTACCTGTTGCAGCGATGCCTTTTGAAATTGTCAATAAATTCAAATTCCATAATTCCATAAAGGGGGACACTAGATCCTTCTGAGGAGGTCAGGAGATGATCAAAATGATAAGACAGCAGGATCCCCACATGATTACTGTGGCGCCAAACTAAATTCCATAACAGAAAATGTAATGTTTATTTTTTCTCGTATTTGGTCATTTCTCAGCCAGCGCTCCGGGGCTCTGTGGACGGCTATGTTGGACCCAGACTGAAATATCTCAAACAAATTACCATGGAATTTGGTGCACTTTTCACTTTTCATCAGGCGCTATCATCAGGTCCAAATTTGTATTTTGGTTTATGACCAAATACCTGCAGAACGAATCACGTTCCCACCAGCTGTACTTAGACAATGAGCAAACTTAACTAAGAGCTGAGCATAGCAGACGTTGCCTGCTGAACATCAGCGTGTTAGCATTTGTCATTGCGAACATGTTAGCACGTCGGCATTAGCGTTGAGCTACATTGGAGAGAAGGCAGACATCGCTACGGCCGATATCTCCAAAACTAGGCAACTCACGCCGAAGTGATTTAGATTGATAAATAGCACTACGGTTAAGAAGATAAATACCTATTTTAGAGTTTATGCAACAAAAAAAAATGGACGGAGTAGTTAGGATTCGTTCTTCATCCTGAAACGAGCTATCGTAAATCTGCATTTGAACGTCAGCTTCAGCGAACATTTCTAAGATGAAGATGTGAAAGATGAGGTTGGATCATGGAATTCTGCGCTACACGGACAGCCGCCTCTGT